>NW_024962262.1:63952324-64072768 GCF_019238085.1 Lagopus leucura
GGTGATGATGGCCCTTTTTCAATGCTTCAAAGTGGTTGAGTCAGCTCCTTTTGGAGTGACAGCTCAAATCCAAAGTGGTCGAATCAGCTCTCCTTTGAGTGACAGCTTCTGGCTCTGGGATCTCAGCAGGAACCTCCTTTGTTCTTATCTTTCTGGCCTTGCCAGCAGATAAGAGGAAGCAGGGAGGCACCAACTTGCATCTTGCCTTCGCAAGATACAATGGTATCATCCCCCAGCCTTCCATACTTAGCTGGAACGGTTTGGCCACAAGCCAGATCTTCCGCTCTTCTACAGAGCAAGCAGCTCTGGGGGAAGGGGCTTGCAAATGTTCCCAAAGTGATATCGATTGTCACACAGTTAGCACCCATCAGCTGCCTCCTTGACAAGTCACTCAGAGTTTTATCACAAGAAAAACTTCAGGAAGCAAGCTTTGAGCCAAAAAAAACTAAGAAGGATTCTCACAGCATTTATACTAACAAGTAAAGACCTATGAAAGCCAAGTGACGGTTACACCACTTACCAATAAAAGTAAAATAATGCAAATTAGTGGGAATTTACTACATTATTTCAAAAGAAACAAGAATTATTTAGAAAAAAAGTTAAGCAATAAAAGCAACTTTATGGAAGATAATTATTGTAGGTTTCAGTTCCTCTTCAGCTAAAAAGTTCAGCAGGATGTAATTAGCAGACCCCTCACAAATTAAGAAAATGCTCAGGAGTTGGTTTTTAGGACTGCTAGAGGCAAATGGTGCTCAATTTTCACCTGAAAGAAGCACCAACCAATTTCCATGGAGAACTTCATATGCAGGGACCCATTACAGGGTTCCAGAGATAACCAGCATTAAAGTCTACTCACAGTTCTATTAATCCCCACCTACATCTGAGATGTACCAGAGAAGAGAACAACCGAAAAAGAACTGCAGCCATCAGAGCAATTCACGTGGTCTGCTACAATCTTCCCACTCTTCTGGGAACTACTTAGAGACGAAAAGCAGGAAGACTCAGAATAATTGCTTTGGCAATGGCAGAAGCAGCTCCTTCCAAGTTTTTATTTTACTAAATGCTCTTTATTTCTCTTGCTTTTATGACTACCTCTCTCGGTATGTCATATGATCAAGAGCAATGATGAGGCCCCCAGGAAATATAAAAGGCAGAGAATGAGATGCCACCGCCAGCAGAGAGGTTTGTCAGGGCTGCAGATAGTTTTGAGCTGCTCTTCGGAAAGAGATTCATGCAGGGAAACAAAAGAATAAGCTGGATGAATCAAGCAAAAAAATCCAATCTAAAATGCAGTTTCTTTGTCCTTAGTATCCACTAGCACCTATTCCCTCTGTACTTTTGTGGCACTTAGGATTGTTAGCCTGCTTCTATTATTGTCAGCATAAGAAGAAATTCTGAAGGGGAGGATAAGATGAAGCAAGTTTATCGGGCAGTCTCACAAAGTACTCTGTTCCACTGTTAAAGAAGCCTCATGGTCTGTGAGAAACTGCAAGCTAACAGCATCAGTTCTGGAATCCCATTTGCAACCCACGAGCAGCCCCCAGTCAGGACACAGCAGGGCTGGATCAGGCAGCCTTGGCCCACCATCAGGAGTGGAGCTGGGCCAGAGATGGTAACAGGACCCACCCAGAGCTACTCCTGTGCAGCAATGCATACAGGAATCAGTTCAAGTCAGGATTTCTCAAAAGCACCTCAGGAATCAGCATGATTGATCATGGACTGATCAGACAGAAAGAATACATTGCAAAGGAAGAAATAGAGCAGCAAGAAAGAGACTTTCAGTAGTTCTGAGTACCTGGTTTTGCTGTCAACCTCCAGCAACATCCAGCAATGTATTGTTCCTCCATGCAGTGTACTGTGTCAGTATGTACAGAAGGCAGAGAAAGGGTTACAGATAGCTGGACATTGACAACACAGGGATCGGGGGTTATACTTAGATCACATGGCTTCAAAATAGCAGAAAGTTCAATAAATGTCACTAGCCTCATTATAGCACAGTGTTTTATTCTTCCTGTCTAAAATACAGAAAGAATGCAGAACTTACAGCCACTGAATCAAAGATTCAGTTTTGGCACAAAATAGCCTTGTTAAATATATTCCATCCATGTTTCTAACATTGTTAATCCGTTCTAAAATGCGGTGAAATTTGAAGTTACACATACAAATAAAATTCTTCTGAAAACATATCCATTAACACAGACAGTGATGACATCTCTAAAGTTTTTGCATCTTTTCAGCAGTACTGTTTATTACACACATACATTTAGACAATTGTTTTGCAAACACAGACAGTTAAGGGATAATGAAAAAGGAGTCATCTTTATTAGATAATAAGCCAATTGCAGATCCCAAGTGCATCATCTGCAAGGGCATGGGTTAATTACTATCAGTATAATATTTAGACAAATATAAAATGGAATTATTTTTGTCTTTCTTTCCTTTTCCCGTGGTGCTCAGTGTTTTTTCATGCTGAGTTCAGATGCAAAGCTGTGAAACTCAGGATGATCTCAAGGGTCAAGGAGTACTGAAGCTGTCAGGTTGAGAACAGGAGGTGATATTGCTAAAGCTTATTATTTTCTAAGCTGAAGATGCACAAAGAGCTCCACATTCATAGGCACTGAACAGCAAAGATGAGGATAAAAGAATTGATTACATTTTGGCAGAATAGCAATAAGCTGAAAAATGAAAGAAAGTTGGGATCAGACTTTGAGAATCTGAACACACCTGGTGCCCAGACTAGGATAGCTCCAAGAATGATTGGAAAGCAAGACACAGTTCACCTAAGGTGTTGTGCAGAAGGACAGAGAATCCTTTCTCATTTTCTAAGGAAAATCATTTTTTACTGCTGTGAAGTGGTGCAATTGACAGCTTAGATAAAGTAGTAGCAACCCAAGAGTAGTAATTAGAATCTCTTGATGGTTTTCTTTGGAGACAGTAATCATTTAGTTTAAATGATTAGTCAAGGTTTTTAAGGTGCTTCAGAAGGTGTTTAAAAAAAAAAAAAAAGCAGAATGCTTAATCAGCAACCTCCGTGATTGCCTGAGATTCTCTCTTGCTCTGCTTCCTACATCCAGCTGACAGTTCCAGAGGGGTGTTCTTACCCAGACCTTAGCTTTTCAAGTAGAAAAGGGTGCCGTGTTTTCAGTCTCAGGACTTTCTGTCAGCATGGGTTCAGAATAAATCACCTGTGAGTAGAGCAGCGGCAAACATTGCAGGTATCCATGAAATTTAGAACGAAAATTCAGACTCAGTGTAAGGTATTCCAGGGGAATGACAGAAAAATTATATCTTTATCTACTGCATTAGCTTTGTAGGTGGCAAGAGCTATCACCTTAAAAAATAGAGAAGAACTCATTAATAGAAGATAGGAGAGAAGAACATTTTGTTACTATTATAACGTTACATGGATTGAGTCATCCTTTCTTTACTTGGGCAGAAAATGAAGGACTCTTTTAGAAATTTATCTCCAAAGTGATTAGTGTGTGTGCCATTAGTTTGATCAGCACGCATAGTACAGAGCCAAAGGTAGACAGCAGGAATCTCGCTAGCTTCAGTAGATAAAAATAAAGGAGGTCTTGGACTGATGTGCACAGAAGTTCAGCATTCAGCCAAGACAATCAGGCAAAGTGAACATATATAGATGCCTTGAGAGCCAAAGTCAGAGATTCTGAAATTATAGGCAGAGACTTCCAATAGTGCTAACTGGGAGCATACCTCTTTTCCGTGCCTCCAAATCACCCTTTGCCGTTTCACTATTTTCCATATTTTGCTATTTGTTCTTTCCACGGCCTCAATCCGCAATTTTCTCTTGGTAGTGAGCCTACCGTAGCTTTCTGTACGTGTTTCTCTTTGCTGTCTATAATGGGTTTTTGCTTTGGAAAATAATTGTTCTCTTGCCCCAGTGAAGTTACATAATTCTCCAGTTAGCCATACAGTTTTGCTCTCTCTTTTAAGTTTTCCAGCTCATCTGTATGCACACCATCTGTGTCTCTACTACAATGTTCTTACATGGCCTCCAGGCTTAGTTAGTGGTTTTAAAGTTTTATTACTTTGCCCTTCAGTCTCATGTTAATCATTTTGTTCACTGTTTTAAAAATCTGCCCTTACACACCTTGCTGCTAGCACATCAACCTAAGAGAAATCCAATACCTCCACTATGATAGCAAACCCCACTGTACAGTGATGGCTGGTAATCAATGGAAATACTGTAATAACAAGAACACCATCCAGCTGTTATATTCAGCATAATACAAACTTATTAATTACAAAGGAACAGGGTAGCTTGCCAAGAACATAGAGTAAGAGCCATATAATACATTGAAAAAAAAAAAAAAAAAGAAAAAAAAAGAAATGCTTTTGAAAATCTCAGCTCCTTTTTCTAATTTATTGAGAGATCTCAGACTGTGCCTACAGCTATTGTATGTGTTGGCAGCTGAAAATACACTCAAACTGTTGTGCTAAAGCATCTCACTCCCCGGTAACGTGTGTTCTGAATCCCACAAACTGACCCTCAAATTTGAATTCTGCCCAATTCATCTAGGGGTATTTTGAGACTGAGAATTTGTGCTAACTGATCATAAGGTACACTAGAACTCAGAATGGCCAGACAATCTATTTCTTAGGAATTAGAAATATTTTGCAGTTGAGCTGGGTCACTTTCAGACTGTAAGAGGAGTGAAGGTTTTCTGATTAAGGCACTGAGCAGTGAGATGAAAGTGTAAATCCCAACTGTGCCAGAGGTTTCATGTACATCCCTGGGCAAGTCACATCACCTTTCAGTGATGCATTTCTGCACCTACTAAAAGTGAATCATTATTTTTTCCTTCCTCAAGCATTTAAAAGAGTGAAAGATCTTTCAGAGTTGGACTTTTTCCTGCCATGTTTGTAGAGGACCTAACACAACACTGCTCTGTTGAACTGTGACTTCCAGTTGCTACTGCAGAATAGATCATTAAGGATTCCACGTAATGTCATTGGAAAAGAAAAACTGTAAATGATCATAATAATTTTTCCTCTGTAATGTAAGCTGGAAATAATGCATACTGTAAAATCTGCATTTATAAATTTGCCTTGATAGCAGCGTAAATGAGAGCAAAATCATAACCATGATTCAGAAAGAGCTTAATATCTAAACATGATTTTGTTTATTGTTGCTTTTAAGTTTGTGGAACATGAAAAAGAAAACAAGAGATATTTCACTCTGAGTCTAATGGACATTTTAGCATTTATTGTGGAAATATCAACAAAGTCAGGAAGCATTCAAATTGTTTCTTTTTTACCCTATCTGTACTCTTGAGTGAGGGCACAGGAAAAAAAACTCCCCAGCAGGTTGTTCTCAGTAACTAAGTGAATTTATATTGTCTTATTTCATATGAAATATTACTAAGATTTATTATTTTATTAATTTATTTATTATTTATTATGTCCTGCAAAATCTTCATTGTTTTCATGTAAAATATTCAAAGTTATTTTCATAGAAAAGAAAAAAAATGAGTGAATAAAATTAAACAGAATTTTATGCCAAGTTCACATCCTCTCCACCATGGATTTTTCCTTCAGATTCTTCTGTGTTCTGTGCTGTCTCAGATTTGAATCTAGAAGCAGTTCAAAACAGTGTAATGACAGAGATTTTGTTGTAGCCATAACTTCAATTTCAGAAGCCCTATAAAGCTTGACTTCAGTCTGAATTAAAATTCCAGTTACGCTATTTGCTGAATATCAGTATTCTTGTTGCTCTGTAAGAATTGTAATAGGGACATTACTGAGAGTTGTGTCAGGAGGTTTTCCAGTATGATGAGAAGCTTTTCTTAATGGCATATGTACAAGAAGCATCAGACTGGTGATTTTACATGGAATTACTCTTTAATATGAATCTGGATATGGCCAGGTGTGAAATGCAGCAACTATTGTGGAATAACAGCCTGTATAGCTCAGCTCTGCACTGCAAACAGTCGCCCCCCAGATTCCAAATAACAACAATCCATTTGCTGAGCCCTGTCAGAATTATAGTTGCTTTCAAATGGACAATAATATCTGCTCATTTTTCATTTCTCACAACTGTGTTTTCTGAAATGAGTTCAAACTGTCAGAATGGTACATTGCCGTTAGATTAGATGAAATGGTCTCTCTGTTTTTGTGAAGAACCAGAATCTGAGAAAAAAAATTGGTCTGGTGTCCCACCCACATATTCTCATCCTGCTTCCCTTCTCCACACAATATATGCTTTGGGGCAGGCCAACTCCAGTAAGCAGCCAGACAGGCACATGTCCCCCAGAAGAATTGCTTCAGTCAGAGTGAAATGATTGGTGTGCTATAATGTCATGCACAGCATTTGCAAATACGATAGTTTGAGTTTCAGACAAGGAATCACATAGCATCACATACAGTCAGCATCTCCTAGTGTGGTGCAGTGTAACTTAAGTAATATTAAATGATCTTGAGATTAAAGCTGCAATTTACTTTCTAATGAGGTCACACAAACCCTTTGCGCTGCAAGACTCAGGTGGCCAAGAAGGCCAATGGCATCCTGGCTTATATCAGAAATAGTGTTGCAAGCAGGAGCAAGGAGGTGATCATTCCTCCTGTACTCAGCTCTGGTGAGGCCGCACTTGAGTGCTGTGCTCAGTTTTGAGCTCTTCAATACAGGAAAGACGTTGAGGCCCTGGAACGTGTCCAGAGTAGGGCAACAAAGCTGGTGAAGTGTCTGCAGCACGAGTCTTACGGGGAGCAGCTGAGGGAATTGTTCAGTTTAGAGAAGAGGAGGCTCAGGGGAGGACTTATAGCTCCCTACTGATACTGTGGCAAGGTGGAGGTCGGCCTCTTCTCCAAGGTAACTAGCAATAGATTAAGAGGGAAAGGCCTCAAGTTGCACTAGAAGGTTCAGGTTGGATATGAGAAAAAATTTCTTCTTCAAAAGAGTAGTGAGGTACTGGGCTGCCCAGGGAGGTGATTGAATTATCATCACCAGAGGTGTTCAAGAAATGTTTAGATGTACAAAGGGACACAGTTTAGTGGGGAAATGATGTTGGTAGGCAGATGGTCGGAATGGATGATCTTGGAAGTCTTTTCCAACGTTGGTGATTTTATGCTTCAGTGACTGCACATGTGATGTCCCACCCTGTTGAAGGTGCCTTTTAGACAATGCTATTGTCCCACTGAAGGAAAGACAATGTGAGAGTCTCCATCTGCATTAGTTCTCTCCCTCTCTTTCTCTCCCTCAAAAAAAAAAGAAACAACACACAACTTCATTATGATGGTTTTTATCAAAATATTCTATAAATGTTCAAACTCATTAAACTTGGTCTGATTATTATTTCTCACTCGTTTTGTTTCTGTAAAGTATAAAATGCAATCCTTCTTTCTGATCAAAGAACAAATCTGCAGCCAACAGATTCGTCAGAGTATGGTATAAAGCTGTGATTCCTTCTTCCTGTCATTTTTGCTATTGGGATACAAGAAAAGGAAATTCCTGAATTCTCTTTTACAAACTTCACTGTGATTTCCATCAAGAGAAGAATTAGCAAGTGTTCTTGGAAATGGCACAGTGGCATTTCAGATGGCAGCCAAACCACCTGTCCTGGCTGAGCTCCATTATGATCCAGCACCAGAAAACAATGAGTACTCCATGACTCTCTGGCAGTAGAAACCAAGATTATAAGGTAAGGAAGAGATGTGCATCCACTTATCTTTTCTCCACTAACACAGAGACATAGTATGGTGTATACTGAAATGCAAGAAAGCAAACTACCTAGTAGTTTCTTCATTTGCTTCCTCTGAGTGTTGTTTAATGTCTTGGACTATAATCTCTATGGTGAAGAGAGTATCTTGATGTTAGCATTCAGTACCAACACAAAAGGGTTTCTAACAGCTGCCACATTCTTGATCAAACCTTCCCAAGTGCACTCAAGAGCATAATAAACTGGTAAAAAAACACCTCATTTCTAGAACTATTCTTCTCTGTCTAGACTGCTGTAGATCAGAAATCTTGTTGACTAGAGTTCTAGTGCAGTTCTAAAGCACAACCACCATTTTTGGAACAAAAAAATGATTTCTCAAACTGCTTACCTGAGGACAAAATATGGTTATATAAAATAAGATTATCAAAGTTGCACTTTTACATAACATTTATTTTTGAACCAAGACTTCTCTGGCATATGACTCTTTCTCAAGTTGAAAGACACTCATGTGATGAGGGCTGCTTCCTCAGTGCTGTAGGTGTCGTTACATTTACTGCCACCAGCTGACTTTTGTCACCTATGAGTTTGCTCACTTCCTGTTAAATGTCATCTATAGCCTTCTCCATCAGAAGTTTCTTGTTCTTTCCATTAAGATCTGTATAACTCAATGTAATTACAATACTAGTAACATCTGTGGGATTAAATTAGTTTCTGAATGACACCAAACTAAAAGGTGATATGAAGTGATGGATGTACTTTAAGAATGTTGATTATTCAGATTGCTTATTAGATTCATTAATGCAAGTTAATTATGCTGCCACAGAATATGGTGATTCAGTACTCATAAAACCAACTAATTAAGTAAGCAATACCCTGATGAACTTTCAAAACAATTTCTTAGAATGGCTGTGGAAAAAAAGAGATTTCAGATTCACTTTTCCTTTGTTTAACAGGTTCCATTTACCTTTGTACTCTGGCTTTCCTGAATATAAAAATATGTGAATAAATAAGAGAAAGGGTAGCAAAAAACGATTAATAATTTAGTAGGTATGATTTTTGAAGGGACAGGAAAGGAATTTAACACGTACAGCTGAGAGGAAAATATCAAAGAACACTTACAATAACTACATTTAAATACTTCAGGAGAAGTAACACAAAAAGATGGGGAGGAATTACTTAATATCATTAAGAGTAATATCATAAGGAGTAATTGGCTGAAACATGAAGAAGGAAAATTAATTTAGGTTAGAAGTAAGGAATAAAAGTGCCAAAAACAAGGACAATTAGACAATGACATGATTTGCCAAGAGGGGTAACTGGGGAAACATCACTGGGAACACTCCAGAGTAGACTAGATAAAATATGTACAGATTTAATATGGAGATGAAATCCTGCTATCCTGCTTTAGTACAGAGTGGCAAACTAGATAAATCCTGACATCCTTTTCTAAGCTATTATTTCAGTGCCATAAAAAAAAAGAAAAAAAAAAAAAGAAAAAAAAAAGTGCAAATGCACATAGCTAACTTGAGCTCTGATATAAGCGAGTTTTGAAGGATGATTTCTAAAGCCGAATTCCACCCAGCAAGCCTTAGTAGGGAAATCAAGACTAACAAAGCTAAGCATGGAAACCCAACAGTGAATGCCAGACAGAAATAAGAAGAAAGAAAATTCAGAAGAAGCAAATACATCTTTCAGATCCATATACTCCAGTCATAGTTACTGTCTTAATCATGCTAGAGATAAGGCTTCTTGCCTTATCCAAGTGCCTTATCTTGCCTTATCTCAAACCTGTTCCAGTGTTTGAGAGAGCATACTGCATCATGTTTGTAGATCCTAGTATATGAGCTTCCAGAATAACAGCACATCTTCACAAGTGTAACAAAGCCAAATATGCATTAATTACTGAATGTGTCATTTAGCTAAGCCAAGCTGGAATTCCATCTAATTTTTAAGCCAAAAGCATCCTGTCACTGAGTAGAACACATTAAGTGTTTTTCAGGGGTGTGAAATATACAGTAACTTCATTATAAGCCCACGCTAATTCATGAGAAGCCTTACTCCTCATCTTAATCTGTGATCTAATTTGGGATCTCATTTTCTTTCAGTTTTATCTTATCTCCCCCTACATTATCCTCCAAATAAAATACTCTCTCAGAATACCAGGATAGAAACAGAAGTCCATAAATCTTTCAGAAGCATTTATAGGGCTGCTGTGCACTGTGGCATGTATTCAGTTGACAACTGCAGCATTCCTTTGTGTTCTCATTCATTAGATATTGCTGTTTGAAATAACACAGGCATAGTGGGTTTCTTTAGATTCTAATTATCCTTCTGTTCTTTCACTTGTTTCACAAGGTAGATACTTTGAATGCATGCAGCACTCATTCCTTACTTGATGATAACATATCTTCCAGAATCATGTGCTAAAACAGACATTTTCTTGTTAATCCTGTTTGGTAAAGAAAGGGTGTGTACTTGAGTGCTTCTGAATGAGAAGTTGGAAATTAGGCAAAAATTTCTTCACAGGAGGAGTGGTGAAGTATTGGAAGAGGCTGCTTAGGGCGGTGGTGGAGTCACCAACCCTGGAGATGTACTGGAAACATGCAGATGTGTCACTGAGGGACGTGGTTAGTTGGCAGTATTGGTGGTAGGTGGAGGACTAACGATCTTAGGAGTCTTTTCCAATCCTTTTCTTAATAGGAAGAATATTCCAGATATTTCTTTGGTTAACCAGCAAAAAAAAAAATCAAGTGTTCTGCAGAACCTTCTCACGATTTCTAAAAGAAATCTGAACAGTGGATTCAAGAGAATCTGTTTGTTACAGAAGGAACTAATAATCAGAATTCAGAAATGCAATTACAGTAAGTGAAATAGGGGACTTTTTCTAACTCTGTGAATTTAAAGAATTTCAAGATTTTTCTAAAAGGGAAAAAAGGAGTAAGGCCAGCTGGGTAACAAAAAGGGCCACAACTCTTGGACAATATGAGCTGGGAGAGAAAAACAGCTTACTTAGATTAACAGCACTGATCTATCTCAGCTATGCCACAGGATTCAGTGCTATCAATGAAACTGTTACAGTTTTGAATAGACCATCTTCACACAAACTGAAATGTTTTGCCATTACCTAAATACCTAGCAGGCATTTAGATTTCTTGATCACTGAGTCATCCCTGGTAGCAAATGAGAGCATAAGTCTTACAAAATAGGTCAATTTCCTGAGGATTGGAGATAACAGTGTTGGGCAGCAACAGTGGGTACACTGCATTTTCAGTTTCTCTGATTTCTAAAACACATCAGAATTTCTCAAGCCATGATTTATGAAAACATCTGCAACACACCATCTCACTTCTATATTTAGAGGTATAGTCAGGACCTTAGAAACAGTCTATGTCTTGTTTATCAGGAAATCTCTATTACAATATTTACATTTCCAATCTTAAAGACTTTCTGTAGCAAAGAGAGTAAAAGAATTCTTCCTTTTTGCTGTAAACTAGTAGGCAATATTTCATGCATTGCATATCTTCTCAATCTGCTGGCCTTGAGATGATATCTACATCCGTGAGGAAAATAAAACACAGACAACACAAAGTATGTAACTGTGGCAAGTATGTAACTATGGCAGTAGGTTTTCCTCTGGAGATATGTTCCAATGATATGTTCCATCAGTATGCTCTGCAAAGATTTAAGTTATTGTTTGCTACAGTCTTTAAAGTAAAAATACACCCTTCCCTCAAAACAAATTCTATTTTAGCAGCAAGTTTTCTAAGCTGTGTCAGGGAAGGATGATGCTCAGCTGCATTTCTTCAGTCAGGCATTCCTAAAAAATGTGAGGTTAAGTCTGTTACATTCTGTATATATAGTTATATATACACTTAGGTACATGCACTCCTAGACTACTTTTATACAGGAGGTGGTGCTGGAATATGAACTGCAGCAACCTATTTCTCACATCCCAAACCAAAGCTAGATGCACTTTTTATCTCACTTGACACAAACATTACCATTTTCTCATGTTTCAATGCTTACAGATTACAATGTCACTGCATTTCATCATGCAGTCTAGAAGACAAAGGCCAGTAGCAACATATAAGCCAAGACACTTATTTAATACAGTAGATGAGATACGCAGATTTACAGCAGTCCAGGTCACTTTACTCTCTCAGTTGTGATTTAACATAAAACTGGCAGCAAGGCACTGAGATTTACGCATCTGCTGCAAAATGTTTAAGTTTCATATGTGGTTAATAGCTTGCAGATGAGTGACAGAGTATGGGACTCATTGACCGAAGCAAACCATTGAGTCTATGCTTGTCCCATAAGGACACCTTTTTTCAGCCATGGAAATAGTAGAGTCCAAACAATAGAACAACCCAGCCCAGACCAGAGAACAACCAAGAGTGTCATTCAGAGTGGTACGGCATATACAGGAATAATTATATGATGCTATTTTAACATAGTGCTAAACAAATGACTGGGTGAAATATTAGGAAATACATGACAAATATGTGAGATGATAATCTAGCACTGAACATGTCAGGATTAAATTGAAACAATCAAGTGTGTTCCTATAGGCAATCTGGATCATGCATGCAAGTGACTGCTTCAGCAGTACTAGCTGGCTTTTTTTGGATCTCTAACCTCCTTACTCACATTTCCTCCAATAAAACAATCTTGAGTGACATGTGCAGTGCTGAGTAGAACTTTGTGGATGGGCAAGCCTGTACAAGCATGATCTACAGTATACAATGGCTATGCCAACATTATCACATGGCTCAGCCCCACAGAAATAGCTTCATAAGAGCAAAAGCAAAACCAGCTGGTGCTAAGGCTGACATCCACCACACATGCTTTGCTGTGTTACTTCAGGCTAGCTCTGCTCCAGTCTTGTATAATAATTCCCCTGTAATGGCTGGAGCACATTAGGAGCATTCCCGGAGCTTATTTTCACATTTAGTTCCCTCCCAAAGGAATACAGTTCATGTGATGAGTCTTCTTTGAGAGTACATATAAAAAGAAAAAAAAAAAAAAAAAAGAAGAAAAAAAAAGATAGTAGGAGGTCACAAGATTAATCTTAAAAGCACACTGTCCATCCAAAACTGAACTCCAGTGAGAAGCACCTAATAGTGGTTTGAGATGGCTTTGGTGGTAATAGAAGCCACAGGGATACCCCAGCACTTTCCCAGTACTATTCCTGTAAACTCTTTCAGGACATTTTGGCAAAATTAGCACTCCTACATACTACCTGTTAGTATGCGCTGTAGTGAAAAGAGATGAGTCAACTCTATTGTTCACAGCCTTATGTCCAAACAATGAAGTATAACACATGTATATACACATATATACATGCATGAACCAATGTACTTGTGAATGAATTCAACTCATCAGACTTATGTCAAGTGAGGTAGCTAATCTCGGTAATTTATCTAGTCTCTAGAGCAGTGGAAACTGAAAGATGAACCACTAGAAATCTGTTCAGTGCAGCCTCAAATGTGCATCTAAGAAGAGAACATTGATTCATGCTTCAGAAACACATATTCCTTTGATTAAAAGCAGAGGTAAATGATCACGGTTAGGTGAAATGGATAGTGTCCTTGCAGTATAATGTAATGATAATATTATCTGGAGATTTCCTGTTAGGGTAGGTGTGCAATTTTACTTTAGATAAGTAGAAGATAAAGTCAGAGAATTGACTTTATATCTCTTCACTTGTTTAACCAGAGACTGCCTATATCATTATTAAATTTCATCAAAAGGAAATCTCTGAGCATTACGAAGCCCCTACATACATCATCCATATACACTTTCATCTATGCACATATGATCTTGACTGAGTACGTCTTCTAAGCTCCTGCCGGCTCCTGCCATCACCATTTTTGTTTCGGGAACTATGTGATATTTCACTTAAATGAAAATTGATTTATCATTATTACAAAGTATCACTTTTGTAGTTGGATACCACATGCTTGGATTTACCATCACACAAGCTTAACATTGTGCCAGATCTCAAAAATATATTTAACTATACTAAAAAATCTTGGTGATACATTTTTACTGTGGAAATGGAGAATATATATTTTAAAAAAACCTGAAGTACTGATTCATCTTTCTTTTACTAGCATACTAAATCCAACAGGCTTTATATCAACTAACTGACTTCTAAAACACATTGTCTCTACAGTGAAAAATAGTCTACCTGCAGAATCTTAATACATGCATTAGTCGTAGATTATGTTAGCATTCCACCCCATGCTGTTGTCAAATTCTCCAGTCAAAAGCACTGAGACACCAAAGGTCATTTGGGCCAATGATTACTTTTGTCAGCTGGGTGGTTCCTTTCACATGGCTAATTTATAATGCTCTGCATAATTCTCAGTCTCAGCATCTCTCAGAGAAATATTATGTATCATTATTTGTCATGGTATTATTAGAGATAAAGCAAAGAAAGTAATTTGCAGACAATGCAGAAATGCAGTAAATATTTATCTCAATATTGGACATTGTATAAGTGACTGAATAGACTACAGAAATGCTCTGCTTTTCTTGGAACTCAGATATTAACTTGTATGACATACTCAAGAAGAGGTAGATAAATACAGAAATCAGATGGGTTAAATCCTATGAACGTCAGATTTCAATTTGATTTGCAATGATTTTGCAATATTATTCTCTTAGGTGGTATTCCACACAGTTAGCTTTGATACTATAATTTAATGCAGGAAGGCATGATGTTTTGAAAGAGAGAAGACTGAAAGACCTAAGACATTGAGGACATAACTAAATGCAGAATATATAAAACCATGACAGCGTTTTGAAGACATACATCTTGTGGGAAAAACATACATTTTCACTTTTATGAAGTTTTTATACAGGCACACATCAAAAGACTCATTTCAATTTGCAAGTTATTTATTATTTATTTTCCAGTAGGGTTCAGTCTAAGCTTAGCCTAGAATTTCTCTGCTACTGTGAGAACAAAAAGTGGTGGACAATAAAACTCAGGTAACAGAAGGAAAACTCAGGTAATGAGGATACATATGGAAAATGTATCCTCTTCTCTCTGTTTATCATATTTTATTTAAAACATGCCATTCCAAAATATGTGCTTTTTTTGTCCTAAACCTTTCGTTTTCTGAGAAGTATTAAGTCAGAGTCAAGTGTAACATAGTCTAACATAGGAAGGAGGGAGCAATCTCATGCTGGACCACAGAGGGATTATCCATATGTGGGACAGTGGGGAGCCCAGAGCAGCAGGGAGAAGGTGAGCACTGCTTGCAAAAGGATGCATCACAGGAGGGCAAGAGTTAAGGACAGGTGCTGAAGAGATGTCAGAGATCTAATGCCAGCCATTAGGTCTCCTTGCTGCAAGGGCAAGGAAAAAGTGGCAGTCTGAGAAGAAAAAAAGGCTAAAAAAGATAGAGAAAATGCAAGAGGAAGAGCTAATTCATAACAGTGAAGGAAGAGGTGACAGGAATAGGTATCCTAGGGTCCAGGAACTGGAGCTGCAAAGGCTGTCCCCAAAATGGAACACCAACAATGAAGAAGGGGACAGTACAGGGCAGGGAAATTTTTAAAAAGACACCGGAAAGGGGATTATGCTAGACAAAAACAGGCAGAGCAGTAGATACCCAGCAAAACATATGCCAGGAGCTCAGAACAAAAAGCAGGACTCCAGTTTTAGCATTTCTCTCCTATCAGCTGGTAACTGTGAAACCCGCTGCAACTCATCTTGCCCCTAGCTGAGTGTTTCTCTGCTGAGGAGCAGATAGCTTTTCTGTATCCAAAATTCTGTCAGCTCAGAGTGCCTCAGTCCCTGGAGCAGAGATACAGACTGCAACAGTCAGATGATAATTTTTCTTTTCTTTTTTTTTTTTAAGACAGCAATTTCAACTCAGAAATCTAAAAGCAATCATTGTTAAGAGTGGGGGATGTAAGAACTGGGTACCCTGTATGATTTTAGTTTCTGCTGGTTGTGGATATTGCAGATATGCTTATTTTTGCTTTTTTTTTTTACATGTCACATGCTATTATTTTTTTCCCACAGAAACCCAACCTTGCTAGCTGCAGAGGAACTCTGAAGGTTTGTAGCTGATCCTGTAACTGATCTATTTTATAGACATATATGTATTTAGGTGTGTTGTGTGCCTATTTGTATGTACTTAAATATTTATCTTCACAGTTTAACATTGGTTTGTGCCTTATTTACTGCATGTTAATAAAAACCTGCTCAGAGAGAAAAAAAAAAAAAAAGTGTTATTAATTTTCTCTCTTGGTTCTCTGTAGCTATCCGTGCTGTAATATTTCAATGCCAGGCAGTTACTGTGTTCACATCACCACAGTGGCAGATGAGATGAGAGAGAAACAAAACTCATTCTGCAGACAGCTCTGAGCTTCTAACAGAAAGATTCAAGTCCAAACAATTGCCATTAATTTTCTCTTTGTCATTAGACAGCCCTTCTCTTGCTAGTTTTGAAAATCTATTTCTATGTAGTGTGTAATGCTTTCACAGCAGTTGCAAAGATTTCAGTCCTGAATCAAGCCAAATTAGTGCTATGAGTCTGGATGGTGATAGAGCCAAGCCTGGGATGTTTTGGCAGGGGAACAGAAGAAGAAGGAAGAGCAGGCAGAGCCCTGAGGACAGCCTCAGAGGAGGACTGAAGTAAAGCTTCTTCTTTTCTGGAAGTGTCACATTTGAATGAGTGCTGGAGAACTGGATCCTTCTGCAATCAGAAGGAGAGATGGAAATAATTGATACTTCCAAGAGGACTTTTACTTCTTCGTAGCCACATCAAACATCTTATATCCTCCAGACTTGCAGAATTTTGACCAAGGCAGAGAAACCAGTGGGGCATGGCTATTTTGCCATTCCTTTTTTCCTACTCTCAGTCTGCTGGCCCACTCTACTGCCCATTTTCTTCATGCTTAAAGCCAACCCTATATACACAACTGACAAAATCTGATTGTCAATCAGATTTCGTTACCTGAAGTGCTTACCATTCAGCTCTGCTAAATGTTTGCCTTTTGCTTCCTGCTTAAAAAGCTCACTCTGGAACATAGCAGCAATTGTATTGTTTTTCTGTTTTTAAATAATCCAGTTAAAAGTCATTTTGCCCAGAGATAAACACTGTTAAAAACCACAGGGGTGGCTGGTTTTAAAAAAAGCTGTCAGAGCACAAAGGAAAGCGTTCATCTGCTGTATATAAAGGCATGAAATGGAAAAGTCGAGAGTAGTAAGGGACAGTCAAGGAAACTTTAGAGAGTCAGATTAAAATGAGCCAGAGGGAAACAATGTGGGCTGGGGAGACCAGGACAGCTCTTTGAAGAGGAATGTGTAGAATGTCTTCCTATGTCTAATAGACGTATTTTCATTTGGATTAGTATCTCCCTGTGATATGCATGAGATGCTGTGTTTTTCCAAGAGTATTTCATGCACAGAATATTAATCTTCTTTCTTTCAAAGGTAACAAAGATAGTAAAGTGAATTCAGTAGAGACAATAGAACAAAGAAGAATCATCTAAAATTCATTTTAGAACATTGAAATCAGCAAGACTCACATCTGGGGTAGATAACACACTTCTACCTTCCTGGTGAATTTACACCAAAAAAATTCAAACAGGAGCATTAAAGCAAATTGTAAGCTTGTTTGCATGTGATAAGGAGCAGGAACAGGAGAAATGACAGTCATCATTAAGCAACACAAAGAGGAAGGAAAGTAAGGAGGGGGAAGAAAAAGAGTGGCAGGAGTGTGAGGAGAGAAGACAAAGAATGGAATTATCCAGCCACTCCTCAGGTCTTAGATTCAGTAAGAGTATCTTAAATAAGTAAACTCTTTTAGTTTTTTTTTTTTTTTTTTTCTGCTAATTAACTTCAGCGATGGCTTGGTTAGCTAGGGGTCTGGACAACGTGAGCATTACAGTGTCTGTGTCTCCATAACAGGAGATACATCTCCCATTTTGCCAGTGGTTTCCAATTTGCTGGACATGAAAGAAATGTGAGGAATCAGGAGTCAGGGATTCCATTTCTGGAAACAAGGGCATGTTACTTGGGAAGAATACAGAGATGCTGTCCAGACCTGCAGACGTGGGATCAGGAAAGCCAAGGCGCAAGCAGAACTGAACTTGGAGAGGGACATGAAAAGCAATAGGAAGACATTCTACAGGTACAAGAGACGGCCACACTAAGTGTACCTCCTTTGGTAAATATAAAAGGAGAACTGGCTTCATCGGATGAAGAGAAGGCTGATGTACTGAATGAGATCTTTGCCTCAGTCTTCTCTTGTGGCCAGGATTCCAGTATTTCTCACACCCCTGAGCCCTGCATCCCTAAACCTCTAGGTGGGGACTGGGGAGGTAAATTCCCCCCCAGTGTAAGGGCAGAGCAAGTCTGAGACCACCTCATGAGACTGAATGTGTACAAGTCTATGGGGACAGACGGAGTGCATCCCAGGGTTCTGAAGGAGCTGGCTGAGGTGGTTGCTGAGCCTCTCTCCATCATATTTGAAAACTTGTGGCTGTCAGGTGAGGTTCCCACATGACTGGAGGAAGGGTCATGTCACTCCCATTTACAAGAAAGGGAGCAAGGAGAACCCGGGGAACTACAGGCCGGTCTCACTTCTGTGCCTGGGAAAATCATGGAACAGATCCTCCTGGATGACATCCTTGATCACATGAGGAATGAGCATGTGATCCGAGACAGCTAGCATGGCTTTACCAGGGGAAGGTCATGTTTAACCAATCTGGTGGCCTTCTATGATGGAGTGACAGCATTGGTGGACAAGGGAAAGGCAACCGAAGTCATTTACCTGGACTTGAGCAAGGCCTTCCATATAGTCTCCCACCACATCCTAATTGGAGGGATGTGGATTTGATGGGTGGACAACTTGGTGGACAAGAAATTGGTTGAAAGGCCGCAGACAGAGGGTGGTGGTCAATGGCTCTGTGTCCAGGTGGAGCCCAGTAATGAGCTGCGTCCCCCAGGGGTCTGTCTTGGGACCGGTGCTCTTTAACATCTTTATCAATGACATCAATGAGGGAATCGAGTGCACCCTCAGCAAGTTTGCTGATGACACCAAGCTGAGTGGTGTGGTTGACATGGTGGAAGGAAGGGATGACAAACTTGAAAGGTGGGCCCAAGTGAGCCTGATGAGGTTCAACACAGCAAAGTGCAAGGTTTTGCACTTGGGCCAGAGGAATCCCAGGCATCCATACAGACTGGAAGGAGTGGTCCTTGAGAGCAGCCCTGCAGAGAAGGATCTGAGGGTCCTGATGGATGAAAAACTCAACATGAGCCAGCAGTGTGCTCTTGCAGCTCAGAAAGCAAACGGTATCCTGGACTCCGTCAGAAGAGAGTTGGCCAGCAGGGACAGGGAGGTGATTGTCCCTCTCTACTCTGCTCGTGTGAGGCCCCATCTGGAGTACTGTGTCCAGGTCTGGAGCAGTACAAGAAAGGCAGGCAGCTGTAGGAGAGGGTCCAGAGGAGAGCCATGAAGATGATCAGAGGGCTGGAGCACCTCCCCTACAAAGACAGACTGAGGAAGCTGGGCTTGTTCAGCCTGGAAAAAGAAGATTGCAGCCTTGCAGTACCTTAGGGAGCCTACGAACAGAAGGGGAATCAACTCTTTGAAAGGGTAGGTAACTGCAGGACAAGGGGAAATGGTTTTGTTGAGGGAGGGATGATTTAGGTTGGATGTCAGGGGAAGTTCTTTACAGAGAGAGTGGTGAGGTGCTGGAACAGGCTGCCCAGAGAGGTTGTGGATGCCCCATCCCTGGAGGTGTTCAAGGCCAGGTTGTATGGGGCCCTGGGCAGCCTGGTCTAGTATTGAATGGGGAGGTTGGTGGCCCTGCACGTGGCAGGGAATTTGGAGCTTCATGATCCTTGAGGTCCCTTCCAACCTGGGTCATTCTGTGATTCTGTGATTTCACCTTCTGGATGCCTGAAGTAGTGAAAACAGTAACAGATTCGGCTGAACTTAGCAAACTCATATTAAAAAGCAGCATGGTGCAGTGGCTGTAACCTTACCACTGAGCACTACCCACGTCAACCACAAATAGTGTAGGCACCTGTCTAGTTATGTCTCTTTGTAAAATGGAGATAGATAACCTGTAGAGTTTGCTGTACAGCTGAGTGTGTACCTAGTGAAAATTGAATACTGCAAGGTTTTTAGAAGTCTGTAAAGAGTTCTGCTAAGCATGTAAGAACATGGCTTTTGAAAGACTCTATAGGCTGGCCAAATCAGTGTAATTAATCAAGCAGAAGTAATGGCCACTCTTATGTCCTCAAGACGAGTCCTGTGCTAGAATTGAAATCTACTGTAAGGAAAACAAAGCCAGTAGGGATCTTCAGAGGAAGAATGTGAGATGCTGTGACTCAGGCAAACTCTTCATTTCAATTTAGTCTTGCACACATTATGAAACATTAACTGCAAGCATTACTGCTATCTCTACTTATGGTAAATAAAATGAGCACAGGCTGCCAGCAAAGTCTAGCTTTGTCTGTGCTGTTTCCCTTGCCACCATCTCATGCTAAATTTTACCCAGCACTTTTACCGAGATAACACAACACAGATAATAGAGAAGAAAACTTTTCCTCATCCAGCTTACTGTGTACTCGCTAGCCTTGTGTCTCCAGTGAAAGTCTGATCGAACATGAGTTGCTGCTTGAAGTAGGGCATGTTTCTCTACCTATCTTTTTGGGGTGTGTATAAATTTATTCCTTCATTAATTAACCTATTTTCTCGTCACTTGAAGGGTTATTTTACTTTTCTTAAAGAAACACAGAAGTCTTCATGTTTGTGGATGTTTGTAAGCTTGTGAAGTGAACTCCTGCAACCCTTCTGTTTTCTTTCTTTCTTTTTTTTTTTTTTTCAGAAACAAAGGAGTTCCACACTAAATTGGACAGACAGAAAGATCTTTAGTCCATTGAACCAAGAAGAGACATTTTATTAAAGCTGTATGCACATTCTGTTGCAAAAGGTAAGAGAAACATGGCCCAAACCGATCTTTAAAGCTTTAACGGGATTTTCATTTCTAATATCACATTGAAGGAGAGCTCATTTTCCTGTTTGCAGCTCGGGATGCACTAACCAAACACGTCCCTAGGAGAAAAAATAATATCTTTACTACAAATCGTGCGTCACGGCTCGATTGAGAGGCGTAATAGTGAGGGAGCAGTGCCATCTGCAGGACGTGTTCCTGCATTTCTTGAACGTGTTACCGTGGTCAACCCCTCCATGAACCGTCATGTGTAACTAAAATAGTGTCTCTAACCACTCTGTAGTATATATCGGAGCGCCCGTTCCAGATGCTTTGAACACATTTTACATTTTGCCCTTTTCCTTCTGTGTATAATCAGTCTCTAGCATGCCTACAAGCTCAGGGTTTGTCTGAAGGGGGCACAGCATTTTATTTTGCATTTCTGGATCAGAATCTTTGAAGACAACACAGTGCTCTAAGAGCAACAGTCTTCAGTGGTGAAAGGAAAACAATTATTTCCACAACAAAGATAAATTAAAAAAAAGAAAGAAAAAAAAAAAAAAAACACCTTAAAAATCTGCAGTTGTGAGATGTAAAATCAGTAACACTGTCTATGATTTCCTACCTGGAGAAAAAATGCTCCCAGAAGGCACCAAAGCAGTGATTATGAAAAATATTGGAAAAAAAAAAAAAAAATACAGCTGATTTGTGGAACTTACTGACAGAGGTTACAGTGGAGTTAGTGTTCTGTGGGCTCAGAAAAGATGTAAATCACTGCATGGATGTTGCTATTGGAAAGAATACTCTGGCTGTGATTTCTTTTTGCAGGAAATCCCTAAATTTCTGAGCTCCTTTGCAAGATCTCATGTACTGTTTCTTCCATTCATTCATTCCCTTGACATCTGCATTTATTTCTTCTGGGAATGCTATAACTAAGTGCAATGGGCTTTCTCTTGACTTAGTGGATCCATTACACATGTTTCTAGGAAAAAAACAACCATACATGCTTACAGGAATCATTTATCATAGTGTATTACAATCTCCTATGAAACAAAACCAAAAAAGCCAATATAGGTCTAGTAAGCCGTAACAAATATTAAGCAGTATAACAGGAGATGCGTGGGACTTTCTCCACTTGTTACAGTGGAAATAGAACCAGTTTATTTTGCTACATGTTCCCTCATCTCTTAAAACAAACAAAAAAAATAAACAAAAACAAACAAACAACAACCCACCAAAAAACACAATGCGGGCATATAGGCACAGTGACAAAAGGAACACTACGTTAATGAATGTATTGTCCTCTTTTTGAGAATCCAAACAGAAGGCTTTCTACATTTAGCAATACTATTTAAGGTTGTGCGTGTTTTTGGTAATTGACTTAATCACTAAAGAGACAGAAACATAGACCCTCTCATTAAAAGCTGTGGGGAGGATTCGTGTATTCAGAGGACTAAAACAAAGTCTCAGTGTCACTAAAATACATCATCACAAATAAGCATGTAAGTGACTTTATATTTTCCTCTTATTCAGTTCAGGATTTTTCCATATACTGAACAGGGACGGGTATGTTGTCCACCATCAGTGATTTCCAGTGTTTTTCGTATTTTACCACTGCACTGTGCTATGGCCTTTAGAATGGCAGCAGTCCTGAAGTGCACAGTGAGCATCAGAGAAGCTGCATGACATTCACGCAGTGCCAGTCTGGCGCTCTTCTTTTTTTCTGCCTTCAAAGGAATGAGAGACCCGTTAGCTTCCATCTAAAATGCGTTCATTTAAAGGCTATCACGTTCCCTCTAGAGTTCTCATACTACTTCCCCTCTTCTCAGATATAATCAAAGAGGGCTTCCAATGTTAATCTGAGTTCTCCTAATCAAAAGAATGTTAATTTTACTGCCTTATCTCAGTTTGACATTAGCAGAACTGATTACTACTTTGGGACAAGGGTTATGCCAAGATTCTTCTTCTGTTGTAGAAATATAGTTTTACACTGTTTGTAAGCTACCACCCTGTTTCCCTTCCCCATTGTCATCATTACTGATAATGTTCATGTTTGCTTCAATATTATCATTGATCACATAGTAGTAGTCATTCAATGTAGCAGTTTTATAGCTGACAAGTGCAAAGAGCACAGTAAACCTTTCCTCTTACTATTTAGTCCCTTCAAGGGACTTTAAGACAAATGGAAATTTAATGCAAGGTATACTTTCTATTGTGAAATTTATATATCTGGTCTGGAAGTGGTAATAAATTAAGCTGATGCATTGCGTTGTCTGCTGCATACATACTTACTGTTCAATCTTCAATGTATGTTTCTGGTATTCATAAAATAATGCTACTTTCCAAGGAGAAAACTTTCTGAGAAGAATACTTCACTTGAAATGGACTTTCCTGTTACACCAAATTAAATGTAATACTATTTTGTTCTACGTAAAATTAGTACTCTTGAAATACAAGATGATAGGCTGCAAGGGAAGGGAAAATTCATGAAAAAAAAACATCAACAGAAAATATTCAGAGTCTACATTTCTTCTGCTGCACTTTTCCAACACGATAAGACCAGTCAAATTAATCTATTTCTAAATATTTTCTTTTTATACTCTCTTTCAGACTACAGATACCACTACTGAGTCTGCTTTCTGAAGAAAGAAACTGTAGAAGTCAATTCTGCCCCTTTTGAGCCTTGGCAGCACCAGGTGTCATTTGGGGAAGCCATACCTGAGTGCTCAGCAGCTGCCTACAATCAGCTGAAAAAGCCTCAAACAACCTTCTTCTGAACCTTCCTGAGAACAAGTGGAAGAGTGGGGGAAGAGTGTGAGAAGTATCACATTGAGTGCTGCAGGACAATTTAAAATCAGGCTTTTGAGGCCTGATTTCTGTCCTTGCTAGCTGCTGTAATTGAGTCAGGTGCTTTGTCAGAACAAGGAATAGAAGCTTAAAGCCGTGAATTTTATATAATCTTTTATGCTGGGAGAACCAATATGGCTTTTCTTAATAAAGTATTTAGAAAAATGCTGTTTGACATAGTAATAAATCTTTATTTTTAGTCAGTCTGTCCCTTCTCTTAATCTGGGCGTGTTTATTAGCATCATTCTTCATGGACTGCCTCAGTAGGTATATAATATATTCTAATTGCATAGCTTCTATCCATCTATAATGCTGT
Source organism: Lagopus leucura (assembly GCF_019238085.1). Lineage (NCBI taxonomy): Eukaryota > Metazoa > Chordata > Aves > Galliformes > Phasianidae > Lagopus > Lagopus leucura. Next base: position 63,976,133 of record NW_024962262.1, read on the forward strand.
TGAGTCACTTGCAGTCATATTCGAACGTTTAATAGTTTAACCTGGATATAAATGGCAGTCAAATCTTTTTCACCACACCCAAACATGTTCCCGACTAGTCATCAATTTTTACTTCTATTCCCCTGTCATTATTATAATTCCATTTTTACAGCAGAAAACCTCCCTCTTTAAAATCTTCTTTATTATCCAGAAATAAATGACACCGCAATCATGCTTAATATACGCTAGTTTTGTGTGGGTGTTTGTGAGTGTGTGGGTGAATGCATGTTCTATCTAAAATGTTATCTTAAACTGAAAACCTGCACTTTGGTTCCAGATAGGAAGGTAGCTCTATTCCTAAGGAAAATAGGGAGAATAATACCTCCTGAAGCAAAAGTAAAATACGTATATTCAGCTTCAACATCATCAGAATTTCACCCTCTGAACTGGAAATGTGAAAATATGAAAGAATGAATTTTGTGAAGCACACTATGCATTCTGGGTTATACCAGAGTTGGTGTTATTCATTAGCATTTATTTACACCTAGAAAGAACTAGGTGACAATTTTGGGAATGTGTCTTCAATCATATGATGAACATCCCTTCTTCTCATGTGGATGCAGCCGTGCCTCACATAGCCCAGCCCTGTGCTAACAGAATTCAGCAAAGGAAGCTATTCCAAAAGCAGTTTTTAGGTGCCCCCCTGAGCCAAAAGTAATAGTCCCCTCAAAAGCTGGAGCCTCTGAAAGGTTAAACACAGTGGTTTCATAGGCTGATTGTGGTTCGTGGGCTATAAGCTGGGCCACTATAGCTGAGACAGCAATGTGAACCTTTGTCAGTCGTGGTGAGTTTTTGAATGTACCAAGGGGGTGTATGCAAAAAGTTGAATGAAGACAAAAGTAAAAATGGACAGACTGTAAAGATAGCAGTTCCCTTTAATACTATGTATTTTTATTATGTCAAATTTTTATTGTTAAATTACATATCCCTACACAGAAACCTTTCTGGATGGTCTGGATGGCTTAGTTGGCTGAAGTTTATCATCTTTCTCAGTCTGCAATAAACATATGTTGGCAGTATCTTTTTTTTTTTTTAGTTACTACATCCAAAAGATTTACCAACAAGTCTTCTAAGCCTGCATAGCAGGTAGCATGTCAAATAGAAGCCTTGATGTGGTAACAACACATACAGTGCAGAGATTTATGTTTTTCTCCAGAAGATTAGATATTTGACAGTAATTTGCCAAAGTATATTGGCTCTATAAAGCTGAAAATCCAGAGGTTCTACAGTTCCCCAAAGATGGAAACTAATTAAATATATGCACTAATTGGTACTGAAAAACATTTGTATACTATAGTCCATAAAAAATATGATCATAACTAACCAATTACCATAAAGAGAGCAAGTAGTAAAATAGTCAGGAACATAAGTTAAAAGTTTAGATGGTGTAAGAAATCCATCATTTCCTTTACAGTTCTGTTCATACTGGGAAAAATATAAGTTTGCTATGACAAGATTCATTTTTATATGTCTCCTTTGTTCATCACAATATTTTTTTAAATATGCTACCAAATTTTTAGGCTCATCTGCATAGAACCTCAGAATCATGGCTGCAGTTGATGAAAATAGGTTTTTAAGTTGCTTAATTACAGTAAATTAATGTATGCATATATATATAGTTTTAATCATGATTATAATTATTTAGAACTAAGGATTAAAAATGTCTTTTCTTGAGGAATGACAAGTCCAATTTTATAGAGTATTTGAATAAATGCAGTATATAAGTAGGTACTTTCATAGTATATTTGAACATATTGTGGAATAAGAAAGAACGTTGATTTGTTCAGTTTTGTTTGAATTATAGCTTCATATGCTAAAGCAAGAGAATTACTGTGCTACTAAATTTTAAGTACCAAGAACTTTTAAAAAATGATCTGTATTTTATCATAACACAATCATAATTGCATCTAGAAGCAGAGTGACCTAATTATCTGAGTTTTTTCAATTTGTCAAAGTTAGATTGTCTCTGCCCCAGTAGCAGCTCTTTTATTAGTTCTCCCTGCAGGTATCACTGAACATTTCAGTATGGCTTTGTATTCTGACAGGGATTTTCCCAGCGTGTTTTTCTTATTGGTGCCTTTTAAATCTGGCAGTCAGCAAGGTGATTGCCCTATGTGATTGCTGTAACTTGGTCTGCTTCTCTTTCTTTCTAAATGGTTAGCTATTTTTAAGTTCCTATTACATTTTGACATTTTACTTCACTGCTCTGCAGTGCATGCTTACTGCATTGTGAAAATGTTCCTGGTATGTGCAAATTCTGCTCCCTGTATTAAAAAAAAAAAAAAAAGAAAAAGTCTGCAGATGTTGTTTACTTAGATTTTATTGTAGAATTTGATTCTGTTTCACACAGTACTCTCCTGAAGAAACTGGCTGCTCATAGCTTGCACATGCGCACAGTTCTCTGGGTGAAGAACTGACTGCATGTCCAGACTCAGAGAGCTACAGTGAATGGGCTTCAATGAAATCGGCAGCTGGTCACCACTGACATTCCCCAAGATTCAGTACCGGGGCCAGTTTTGTTCAGCATTTTTATCAGTTACCTGGATGTGAGCATTCTGTGCATTCTCTGTATTTCACAGGCAATACTAAGTTAGGCAGGATAACTGATCTGCTTGAAAGAAGGCTCTGCAGAAATATGCAGGTAAGCTGGGTCATTGGGCTGGGAAGTTGCCTGGCAGAGGAGGACCTGGAAGTGCTGGTCAACAACTGGCTGAACTTGAGCCAACAGGCCAAGAATATCCACCCTGCCTTGCATCAGCAAAAAAGCATGGCCAGCAGAACTAGGGAAGTGAATGTCCCCTTGTATGTGCTGTACACTGGTAAGACTACAACCTGAAATCAGTTTTGGGCCACTTAGTGCAAGAAGGGCATGGAGTTGCTTGAGAGTACGCAGAGAAGAGCAACAAAGCTGGTGAAGGGACTAGAAAACTAGTGTAACTAAACATAACTAAAGGAACTGGCGTTTTCAGTCTGAAGACAAGGAGGCTGAGGGAAGACCTCATCACTCTCTAAATTATCTGAAAGAAGGTTGAAGCAGGGAGAGGTCAATCTCTTTTCTCAGGTGGCAAGTGATAGCATACAAGGCAATGGCCTCAAGTTGCACCAAGGGAGTTTTAGACTGGATATCAGGAAGAATTTTATTATGAAGAGGGTGGTCAAGCATTTGAAAAGGCTGCCCAGGTAAGTGATGGAATCACCATCCCTGGAGATAATTAAGAGACATGTGGACATGGCACTAAGGGACAGTTTGTAGTAATGGGACTTGGCAGGTCAGGTTGACAGTTGGGCTTGGACATCTTTTCCAACTTAAATGATTCTATGTTCACATGATGCTAATATAAAAATAGAATGACAAGCTTAGATAGTAGATGTGGAAAAAATATTATCTCAGAGGGAGATCATTAGTATAAAAAGAATGGCTCCAAGATAAATAATCAAAGAAATCAGCTAGCCTAATAAAATTATATGGAAGGAAAAAAAAAAAAAAAAAAAAAAAAAAAAAAGGAAACATAATAATTTGTAGTAGTTACCATTCCTTAGACAACTCTGGAAAGAAAATAGGAATGTCACCAATTAAGAGGAAATTATAATAAATAGATAGATAGATAGATAGATAGATAGATAGATAGATAAATAAGAGAGAGGATTTAGGATTTAGTGCAAAAATTGTTCTATCTATCCTAGGGAAAAAAAAAAAAAAAAAAAAAAAAAGATTAAAAGACCAAAGCCACTACTGAGCAAAAATGCTTGAGAGTTACCTGTGAGGCGTGAAATATTTTACTGATGCTTGACAAATAATAGCACTTGAATAATATTGTATATACTAAATAATATCCTAAAGTCTCAAGACTAGGAAGTCAAAGAGATGTTTTGTAACCTTCTGAGCATAGAAGTTTTGTTCTACTAAGCAAAAAGCACTGAAAAAGGTATAGAGGAGGACAGGTGATGGATAAAAAATATATTTGAATAACACTGTTTACTTCAGCTACAACATCTGCAAAATTATCCCTTGCACATCCTAATGACCACTTCCTGTCAGTCCCCCGTAAACTTTATTTCAGGATATATTTATTTGTTTGATGCTTTATTATCTATATAGACTGGAAGGAGCAGTCCTTGAGAGCAGCCCTGCAGAGAAGGATCTGAGGGTCCTGATGGATGAAAAACTCAACATGAGCCAGCAGTGTGCTCTTGCAGCTCAGAAAGCAAACGGTATCCTGGACTCCGTCAGAAGAGAGTTGGCCAGCAGGGACAGGGAGGTGATTGTCCCTCTCTACTCTGCTCGTGTGAGGCCCCATCTGGAGTACTGTGTCCAGGTCTGGAGCAGTACAAGAAAGGCAGGCAGCTGTAGGAGAGGGTCCAGAGGAGAGCCATGAAGATGATCAGAGGGCTGGAGCACCTCCCCTACAAAGACAGACTGAGGAAGCTGGGCTTGTTCAGCTTGGAAAAAGAAGATTGCAGCCTTGCAGTACCTTAGGGAGCCTACGAACAGAAGGGGAATCAACTCTTTGAAAGGGTAGGTAACTGCAGGACAAGGGGAAATGGTTTTGTTGAGGGAGGGATGATTTAGGTTGGATGTCAGGGGAAGTTCTTTACAGAGAGAGTGGTGAGCTGCTGGAACAGGCTGCCCAGAGAGGTTGTGGATGCCCCATCCCTGGAGGTGTTCAAGGCCAGGTTGTATGGCGCCCTGGGCAGCCTGGTCTAGCATTAAATGGGGAGGTTGGTGGCCCTGCATTGGAGCTTCATGATCCTTGAGGTCCCTTCCAACCTGGGTCATTCTGTGATTCTGTGATTCTGTGATTCTGTGTGATTCTGTGATCCCAAAGTTGTACTTATGCAGGTGTACTATGTTTGGCTGTGATGGAATTCACTTCCTCTGCAGCAGCACACACAGAGATGCTTGCACGAATATCATACCAATGCTTTGCTAGCGCTGAGAAGTGTTGGCTCAGCATCAAAATTCTCTCTGAGTCCCCCCAATTTGGCAGGTGGGCAAGAAGTGGAAAGGGAACATCACCGGGGCAGCTGACCTGAACTCACTAAAGGGATGCTCCATTCTATATCACATCACTCTCAGCAATAAAGTCTGGGGAAGGGGAAAGAGAAAGGGGAGTTCTTGTGAAAACACCTGTCCTTGTGAACAACTGCTATGCTCATTGAGGCTCTGCTTCGCACACCATGGCTTTTAACTGGTGGATAGCAGAAAATAATTCTCTCTCTAAGTTTCCACATAGCCTTTGCTTTTTTAATTTTTCTCTTTCTGACCTCAACTCAGGAGCAGTTGAAACTGGCACAATACCTTCACATGCAGTCATAAGCTGATATCAGATATTCTCTCACATTTTTCCTCCCATTTCAATATTCAAGCAGTGTTCTATTGTCTCTTTCACCTGCCATGGCTTCAAAACACAGCCTAAAGTACAAAAACTGTATTTTGTCAGTTTCATATTTCACATCTGCTGTGTCAAAGCAGACAAGAACGAAAGCTGTTTAATTGTGCTTCCCAAAAGCAGTTATCTGTTCACTTCACTGCCACAACCTTAATGCATTTTTATTTTCTTTACTACAAATGCAGCAAAGATCATTGTACATTGTCAGTAGGCAACAGGGCGCTTACAAGAAAACTAGTGTCTTGAAAGAGTCTTAGTGGTATTTTAGTGCCTGCAGTCTGGCAAGAGGGCACAACAATGGAATTTAAATCTGGGTCTTAGGAGTGCAGTGTCTCACAGGCAAGGAGACTTTGATAATGATGATAAATGTATGCTGAACAGGAAGGAGTCCTCAGACAAGTTAGACATAGATTTCAAAGACATCCTCAAATCACCTTTTCTAACTCCTTCCCACACACGCACACTCAGGTGCTCTGCTCTTTGGCAGCTTGTCTGCAGGGAGGTGCGATTCAACAGATCCTGACTGGAATTACATGGTAAGATTGTACTAAAAATCCTTGTTTATTCCTCTGTGCAGGTAAATCTAAGCAGCGAACACCTGTGCACAGTTAGCTCATTTCTATATTTTTGTGGGATACAGCTGGGTGTGTAAGGTAGCTCCTTAGTCAGGAGAAGGCATGAATCAAATTTTCAGGTATGGATGCACAAAATCTGCGGCTTCAATTTCCCAAAGCAGAAAATAAGCCATCTTCTCATTTCGCTTGCAAAGCAAGTGCTCAGGGACATGGCAGTTGAAACAGACATCTGAGGCCTTAAAGAGAGTGACTGGACAGATTTGGAGGATCCTCAGCAATTGGCAGAGGTGTGAAGGAGCATGAAGATGCAGGCAGCAGCTGCACCCTCTGGGTGGCCGGACCTTCTGGTCACAGTCACAGCACTAGGCCAGGATGCAAAGGCCAGAACAAGATCATCAGCTATCTTAACTACTTCTGATAGTCACTGCTGATACAGTATTAGAGACCAAAAGCAAGTCAGGAATAAAACTAATTGCAACAGCACCATGTAAATTTTAATATATGCAAACACACAGCTTTATATAAATGCATATTAATACAGTTATATTCATACAAATGCATTACATACATGCATTTCTAAAAATAAATATCCAAACATAAATGCTCATCTTGAAATAATTGACTGAAATTCCAGAGCTATGCTTTCCATACACTGTAATAAACAATACTCTGTAGGAGACTGAGTTAACAAAGTGAGTATTCATAGAATCATAGAATCATCAACCCCCCTGCCATGTGCAGGGTCGCCAACAACCAGACCAAGCTGACTAGAGCCACATCCAGCCTGGTCTTGAATGCCTGCAGGGATGGGGCATCCACAACCTCCTTGGGCAACCTGTTCCAGTGTAACACCAACCTCTGAGTGAAAAACGTCCTCCTAATATCTAACCTAAACCTTCCCTGCCCTTTTTTAAAAGCAGCCATAGCAGAAGAACTCTTTCTCATCAGGCTTGATCATTTGGGCAATGTTATAAGATACAGAGTATAAACTGAGGTATTCCTAATTGATGTATGCTGTTTGATTCACCATGTCTTTCTGTTTCGTATTTGCATTAGCATTATTGGAATATAAAGGAATTTTTCAAGATTTTTATTTTAGATTCAGACACCTTATTCTTTAGAAACTAAAAACACTACAAATCTTATTTTTAGAAAAGAAAAAGTATTTGCTGAAAAAAACCCTCTCTTTCTTGCTCATTTTTATTTTTTTTAAACAGACTGTGATGCATAATGCCTAATATTTCAACTGGAAAGGAGAAGGCAGACTTCCACAAACATTAGTGCTCCAGTGAATTAAAAGAAAAAGTGGTCATGAAATACTGCATAAAGAAACTGAATAAAAAGTTAAATTCCCCTTGCGTTGGGTTTATGCATAACTATAGAACAAAACAGTCTTTAAAATTATTTTTTATTATTTCTCTTAGGATGCTTAGCATCAGAGCACAACGCACTTTCCCTTGGTCTGGGAGCCTATCAACAGACAGCTGACAGCCCCTGAGACTCAGCCATTTGCCAACCTGAGGTGAGCTGCAGGCCCAGCTCACATCCCTGGTAACAGGGCTTCCCAAGGCACCTCTCCTGCAGCCCCAACAGCCAGTGCTGCTCAGCTACTGCCAGCTGTACACTCTCCACTTCCTTCCCCCAGAAATCCCTGTTCATCAGATTGCATGTATTTCCTATGTGTTTTCTGTAGCTGATTTGTTATTTCTTTTAGTTACAGTGACAGTGAACTATAGGTATCATCTAACTATATGGACTTTGTATTTCCCTGTGGTCATGCAGGTTTGTTAGTACAGCATTGAAATCAGAGCTGGTAGCTGGAAATAATCACTCTGACCAATGAGTACACAAAAAAAGTGGCCTTTCCAAACAGGTTTGGGAAAGGATTAACCAAACCAATTATCATCAAGTTGACATGCTGCTTAGCTCAAGTCAACTCCATTGGTTCTCAGCATTTTCCATTACCTACCACTTTCTGAAAAAAAAAAAAAAAGAAATCACAACATACCGTGCCCACAGGAGGGGTCAGAACTGGTCCCTTTCCAGTTGAGAGCTGAGACCTCCGTCTCTGAGGTCCCTTTCAACCCAAGCCATTCTATGATTATATGATCCTATAATCTAAGACAGAGGATTTTTTTTTCCTATTGTTGATTTTTAATTTATTCAAGAAGACTTAGAATAAAAGAAAACGATGTGCCTACATAATCACAAAAATTACAACACTGTAGTCATTATCTCGTTGTATTTAATTTTGAAAAGAATATATTTTACACAGGTTACAACGCTGAAGGGGAAAAGAATATTTGCATATAACAACTTTTATTTCTGCTGTGAAGTAATATACCTTAAACAGCAATAAACATTCTAATGAAATAACAGCTGAAGCAGTAGAGCATAAAATTAATATGCATCAAATGACAAGAAGGAGATGATCAGTTGATAGGTTATTCCATAAAGTTTGCATGCATAATTCAAATGATATACAGCAATTCATGGATCTCACTGTTACAGCCCTCTTTTATTGCTCACAAAGTATACTTGCTCAAGTACTAATATCACTTTTTTTTCATGGCAAAGCTTAAACAATTCAGCTGTCAAGCATTTGATCTGCCCACAAGTGCTTTATAAAAGTGGGGCAGGGAGGGGAGGACTAAGTACAGTGAAGACTTCACTTAAAGCAGAGGCAATAGAGAAACTTTTGTGATGTAACTTCAGCATAACTTCAGCTCCTGGAGGGAGACTTACATTAAAACTGAGAAATATTCCAGTTTTCAGGGTAATTATTTGAACATAGTTGAAACATAAATGCCAGCAATTTCAGCCATGAAAAATAATACCATACAGATTGCCTATAGAGAAAGAGTTCAGATACAGAGCAGTTTGTCTGCGGCTGTAGAAGAATTTCACACTGTAATGGAGACAGAGTCTGACATATTCTGCTGTTTGCTCTTAATATCCAAATAGGAATAGAATGTTCTTCTTAATATGCACAGTCTTAAGCTTTCTGATCTCTCCAACCTAGGAATTATAGATGATAATACACATGCAAAGTGATTTTGGCCCCTGGCTCTTCAAGGAAAACAGCGATGAAAATGGCATGGAAATGTAATAGTGACAAAGATACCAAGAAACTGGTATGTTCCTGCTATGCATCTGAAAATATGCACAGATTGCTAAAAGAGGGAGACAATTATAGCACGCAAAGATGCAAATAGCAGGCTATTACAGTCATGCAGCTTTCTGCTAGTCCATGTAAGGAGAGCACTGAAATTAGATATTTAGTGAATTTAGATTTCACTAACAACTTTTTGTATAAATCAGCTGGGTAATTAACTGGAAAATAGCACAGTCAGTTGGACTATGAAGAGGCATATAGAGATGGCTGTTATTATCTAAGTGTTAATGTGTCACTGGAAGCTTTATCACCTCAAGTTTTAAATTAAATACATTCTTGTGCCATGGCTCTTTGAGGAGTCTCTTCCAAGAGCAGAATGCCTGAGAGAGGCCAAGGAGAGGTAATTTGTTGGCTGACTGGAGAAATCATCAACCAAGAAAAATCAAATGGGAAATGCATTCCAAATGTTTCTAAACATTTCACCTGCCATCAGTGAAAGTGAAATCTAGTGGTAAAACTGTAGAAAAATATGGAAATTCTGTTTCATGGAGAAATTCAAAATTGGCTTTATTTTGAAATGAAACAAAACCCAGCATTTTCTGATGTAATTTGCAAGACAGCTCATCGAGGGGGGAGGGGAATATGGCTTTCTGTGAGTCAAACTTATTTCTTTCTGCTTCATATTGGTGCTCATAAAAGTTATAATGTAAAATCTAAACAAGACAAGCAATTTGAAAACAAAAATTGATTTATTTTGTTTCAGCGACACTGATAAGGATGTCAGGCTATTAAAGAAAAGCAAAAGCATTTATTTCCAAATAAAATTACTATGAAAGGAACACAATTGTTGGAACTCTAATACTGATAGAACTGCAAATCCTCAGAGGATTTAGCTCTTCTGATTGAGGAGCTCCATGTTAGGAAAGATAGCTACTAGGGCCTAAATATTAGGAAAAAAATGATAGTATCCTTCAAGTCAGAGTTCTGTGTTGAAGATTTCATACAGATGGATTGTTGAATGGGCCCTTTAGACACATTTTACTTTGTGTAGCCCTGAAAAAATGCTGCATATTTTTTGGTGTTCTGCCTCTCTAGAGGCAGAGTATGACTTGAATAGTTATAAGTAAGTTATGAGTAAGAAAATGTATTGAACTCTCAAAGAATTATTTTTGGACACTTTTAGTCACTTGGAATGAATTCCTGGCCATGCTGAATTCGCTGGGAAGCTTGATGGTGATTTTTACGTAGTCATGATTTCACGTGTTAGTGCCTATTTCGGCAATGCAAACTTGCATTTAGCTCCTGACTGATTCAGATTCTGCCCTGCTAGACTAGAAAAGAGTGATTTAATATTGTGAGGATAAAAGTGTAGGTCCCAAAATGTTATATATTTTTTCTTTGATTACATGTTCTCACTTTCTTGAGATTTTATCCCTTTGTACCCTCCTATTTGATTTTCTTGCTAAGCATCCATTGTAATAAAGTGCCATGTTCAATGGAGTTGCAGTAAGCAATTTCAATAATAGCAGGTGTCGATGTGTAGGAATTTTGATTGCAATGTGCTACTGCAAAGAACTCATGCATTTATACCGCACTACATTCCTGAAACCATTACGGCAATAAGCCAATCAGCTTGAATGCACCAGAGACACCTCTACAAATGTATAGAGCTGATGAAATTCATTTCAGTCACTTATTCTTGAGGTAGGATGAAAGGAAATTTTGATCAGATCATGCATCGCCAATTTGGCCTGCAGCTTTGAGCTCTGGCTAACAGCAGAGCTTTCAAGCTGAGCACAGATGGGGATGGATAGTATCTGGGTGAGAAGCTTCCAAAAAAAATCTAAATGCTGCAGTGTGTAGGTGTTGGTAACTCACCAGGCAGCATGCCTTTCCTCAGGTCTGCTCTTTACAACCTTGCCTTTCACTATGGCAGGAAACACTAACTTGCTAGAGGTATTGCCTTTGAAGATAAGAGATAAGATCAAGCTCCTTAATAGTTGAAAATCCTACTATAAGTTCTCCAGTATGAACCTTAATAAAGTGTCTAGCTCCCAATTCAAGCAGTTGCATTACATTCTGTGGACTTTTCCCCATTTCATTCTCAAAAGGAGCAAATTAAAACTGCTGTCCACAGTTATGACGGCCTTTTGCAGAGCATTAGTCAAGGCGATCTATGTAAAAGGGGGCTTTATTCTCAAAAACAGTAATGATGAAGTGCAGAAGTTCAATTTTATGAGACTGCTCCAAAAGTAATGCCTCCCAACTTATGTTGGCCCATGACATCAAAGGCAAATGTTAGTGATATGGCAGTAGAAGTTGAACCTTACTGGGAATATCCCATTCCATTTTGTTGCCACAGAACAGATAGCAGGAGCGGGCAGTGTGATACAATTGTGTCTGATGTGAAAGTGCAGATGAAGCAGGAGTGTGTCGTTGAGCTTCTCCATATGGAAGCAATTGCACCCATTGATGTTCTTGCGGCTTGCTGAACGTTTATGGAGACTAAACAGCAAGGCACTGGGCATGGCATGCAGGCTCTTGTTCACCACTGGCAAAAATGCATAGCTAATGGTGGTGACTATGTTGAAAAATGTTGTTTTGTAGCTGAGAATTTGCTCTATCAAACAGTGTTGTTTTGCTCTTTGTATCTATTGCAGTTTCTATGAAAATAAGTAAGAAGCATTGCTTATGGAGCAACCTACGTACATTTATCTGTTGAGAAACTCTTATGAGATTGCTTGTTAGGATAAACTCTATAATCTCTTCAAATTTTCTCAGGTCTTGTAGTTCAAGTCAAGCTTTATTTTTGGAACTGTGACTTCAATTGTACTTGAAGATCTCAATTGCAAGTTCAAGCTGCACTGCAGCTGGGAATACTTTTAGCACATTACATAGGCAAATATAAGGTCACTTACAGTTCACTCTTATATAAAGCAGCTGATAATCCACTAGACGTGATGTTGAACAAGAACAACTATGGGCCACTCTGAAACATAGTAGAAAAGACGTTTTTTCAGGTATTGACAGCATGTGTTGCTCATCACTTTTAACAGTACTTTGCAATCCAATCTAAGGATCTCAGATCTACTTCCATTACCAGAAATTCAGTTAAGATCTCCAACTACAAAGGAGATTTTTGCTGACTTCTATCACAGTATAAGTGTGCATAAAAGCTATAAGATGAGCTTGGTGCTCATAAGCCATGCTGATGTATCTTTGGGGATGGGAGGCAGGTGATGTGCCAACATGGTTTAGTGAAATATTGGTCACCCCCGGGACAAAGCTTGCTGAAGTCACTTCTGCCTGTAGAAAAAACAGTGGGGCTACACAAATGCATATTAAGTAAGAGTCTCTTGTTGTCCTAAATTTTCTACCCTACTGACATCATTTTGAAATCACACAGTGGATGACTGAATTTTTTTTTATTTTTATTTTTTTTTAACTTCACATTATTTGCAGGTAAAATGAGTCATACAAAACATAATGGAGAACTTAAGAATGACCCTGTGAAGATGCATGGTAGAGCATTACTTTTATGAAGTATTTAGGAATTGAAAGCTGCTTTTACACCCACTGACATAACATCATCACATTTCCTCTCTAACTCGCCCCCGAAACTAACAAATGTAGACAGGATGATAACTGATGTAATTTTGGTGATGAAATTATCTATCATCCACCAAAATTTATTCAAGAGATGTTGTCATCCTGCACTCTCAAAAAAACAGAAAAACATCTTTTGTGTAGTGATGATAGTGTGTTCTGACAGATAGGACATGAAGTGACCTAACATGTAAATTATATCTGTAATAGACTAGCCAGAGCTATAATACATACTTAAAACCAAAGCACACCAGATATCAAATTTGTCTCAGAAGGCAAGTATTTAGGATGGGATGGCTTTTCTGTTCTCTTGCAGCTGAGCTATTTTTTTCCGTCTTACTAAGTTTTAGCTCAGTTACAAGACAAACTCGATATAGACAAAAGCTGGCCTGCAGATCTACAAACAAACCTCAGAGAGAATAAGGAGGGGGAAGCGCTGCCAAACCACTCCCATGCATGCCCCAGGTGCCACCAGCCCATCAAAGACCCATCGAAGGCAGACAGGGGGACTCAAACTCTCACAGAAAGGGGCATCCTGTCTGCGACCCTCCCAGGGTTGTGCCAGCAGATCCAAAGCCCAGGCATCCAGTTGTGAAACTCATCACTGTGAAAAACTGGGAGCAGTTCTATGAAACAACTCGGAGTTCAGACAGTTGCTGCCTTGGCATGGGACGCATTATGGGATGCACGGAAGGACAGTCGGGGATTGCACAGGATTTACTGTAAGATGTTTAGGGGCAGGTGTAGGTGAGAAAAAAAAAAGGAAGGATTTAGGTCATTTGGGTAGGGAAAACTGGGGGAAACAGAGACACAAGGAAATAAAATGATTAATTTGTATTTAAGCAAGCACTACTGAATGCACTTGCCTGGCCCTGCTCCTCATTTAGAATCACAGAATCATTGAATTGTTTTTATTGGATGCAGTTTTAAAGACCATCTAGTTCCCACCCTGCTGCCATAAGCACAGACACCTTCCACTAGATCCAGTTGACCAGGGCCACATCTAAGCTGGCCTTGAGCACTTCCAGAGATAGGACATCCACAGCTTTTCTGGGTAGCCTATGTCAGGACCTCATCAACTTTGTATACCTAACTTAAACCTATCCTCTTTTAGCTGAAAATCATTAGCGCCTGTCCCATCACTACAACCCTTGATGAAGAATCCCTCCTCATCCCTCCTGTAAGCACTCTGTAAGCACTACAGTGCCACCATAAGGTCTCCCCAGAGCCTTCTCTAGGTTGTAAAACTCCAATTCTCATTTCCTATTTCCATAGGAGAGGTGCACCAGATCTCTGATCATCCTGTGGCCTCCTCTGGATCTGCTCCAGCAGTTTCATGTTCTTGTGCTGGGTACTCCCAGAGCTGAACACAGTACTCCAGGTATGGTCTCACAATAGTGGAGTGAAGGGGGAGAATCAACTCCCTTGACCTACTGACTACACAGATCATCACAGTCTTATGATGACAAACTACTGTTTTCTCGTAAAAGGCTCTTTGCTCTGTGGTGGGGTGTCAGGATATTGGTGGGAAGTTCAACCCCTACTGCCATATCACAACCATCTGCCTGACATAGTGGGGCAATGTAATAAAATAAGAGGCATTCATTAAGGAGCAGCTCTTGTATTTTCTTCTAATAGGATGAGTATCAGTTTTAACAACTTACAATAGGGATGATTACTTTCCTGAATGCAGTCTTGTACTTTGACAGGGTGAGTTTATTTCACCTGTCGGAAGCAATGCCTACCGCAGGAGTCCACTGATTAGCATGAGATCCTCAATCAGTGCTGGCTACCATAATTTGCATATTTTAAATTTCCCATTAAAACCATTCAAATACAACAATGCATCTTAATCCTATCCTGTCAGTTAAGTGTTAGATTATGACAGGTCAGGAAGACTTGAGTTACAAATGGAAGAAAGTTCTTCAAGGTATAAATAATGCTTTGTATTTTTAACATTCTAAATTGCATGTATAAGCAGGGATTGCTTTTCTAAATGGTGAAGTTGTACACTAATGAGAGCTTGCTTTGTCTGAATGCATGACCATAGGATAATACTGGAAAGTATTGTTCAACAGGAAATACTGTGCTATACAAACATTCATATGCAAAATATTTTGACCAAGTAAAATATTTAAATGAAAAAAAACCCAAACTTCAGTAACAGATTAAACAAAAAAAAAAAAGAATTGGATTTCAAGGAAAACAGATGGATGTCACAAAACTTATTAGCTAAAAAATGCTGACTTCCATGTAGCAGCACTATAAGATACAGAAAATTATTAATATTCATTGTGCAGATTACTGGAAAAATCCATAAACCTTTAAAAACCTTAATTGGCTATTCCAGTCTCAAGGGAGAGGAGAAATAAGCCTGCTATTGATAAGTACAGGAGAAGGAAAGAAAGCTTTTGATAATGTCAGCATGGATCCCAGTCCCTCTTTCATGGGCATAAGGTGAATATTGATTAGTGTAATTCCCTCGACTTCTGGGTTCTGCTGTTTTACATTTCTGTGAGGAAGTTCTGAAACAGGCTTCAACAGTTTTGTTTTTTTTTTTCCTTCTTGCTGGATACAAATGAACAGTATCTGCTTTCTTCCCCAGCCATAGCAATGATATTTTACTGCTGTCTTATTTTTAACCAGTTTAATGTGCAGAAAAGCACGACGCCAGTGATTCTGCAGAGTAAAATGCTGATGGAAATGTTGGGCTGCTGCTAGAGGCAGTGATGGGAAGACCTGGCTCTCTGTGAATGGAATCATTGATGGTCTCAGGGAAAATATGGAACTGCAACATCCGTGTTTTACTGAGCTCTCATGGGATAGAGTGTACTGGGTGCTCTTTATTACAGGTTTTTGATGAAACTGAGATGGCACCATTGCACATTTCCAGGATCAGAAATGTTAATGTTTCCTTCACCACACTTAGGCGCTGCTATTGACAGAGTATGGCATAGCAGACACAGACCTGCTGTGTTGCAGATTTTGCCAGGCTCAGTAAAAGTCATCATATGCTGCTTTAAATCTTCCTGCCTTTCTTTATATTATTTTACTTTATTTTCTCCTCTTCTGTGGCATAATCTCTGATGTATAAAACTGTGCTATTTGTAAAGTGAAACCTATACAGTAATGATAGTGTTTTCCTTCTGATAAAAAGCATTCTTCTTTGGACATGTTGCAAACAAGAGATTAGCTGTTCTCCTTTCATATTCTCTGCATACTAATTCCACTAAAACTGCTATGTTATGCAAGCACACAGGTCTTTTTCTCCTTTTCTTTCTTTTCCATTTTTAAGACAGTTTAAAGAAGTGAATTAAAATCCACCATTAAGTGAAACCTGTTCCTCTCAGGAAAACATAATAATGGTCATTGAGACAATAGCACATGCTGATACTGTAATGAACTGATGTGATTCACTGCATTTCATAGACTTGAGGCAATTAGGCACTGAAAATTGCCCATCCACAGAGCTTACCCACCCACACTGACAGTTTAAGAACAGTCCCTCTAGGACATCTCTAAGTGTTTTGACCACTCTAGGTTTTAAATTCCACAGAAGTCAAGATTACCTTTAAAAAAGAAAATCAAAGAGGTATTTCAAATGTATATGCATTTAACATCAAATAGTATAAACTTGAGGTTAGAAAAGTGTTCTCGTTTACCAAAATGCAATTTATATCTATGCAGAATATTTAGAACTGCAGCTGGAAATATGTTCTGATGCTGATTGTTGACTTTCAGAAGATGCCACACTGTACAATTAACAAATGTACAGTTAGAAGAATGGTGTGGATAGATTATCGTGTTGGAAAGAGACAATAAAAAATGAAATGCTCAACTATGTCCTAGGCTCACAGTAGAAAACTCCAAAAGGAAGGATCTCCAGAAAGAGATCCTTCCCCAGTGGTAGTCAGCCCATAATTGGGTCTAGGAGAGGTGCAGCCAGTCTCCACCCCTACCAGTCACACAGGTGAATTGCCTTCACCTATGCTTCCATGGCTGAATCAGTCCTTGCCTCAGGTGATCAATCAGTGGTGTTCCGGGTGTTCAGCAAATTGCTTCCTTCTCTTTGATCAGTTGTGCTTTCTGTGGAGAAACTTGATATCCATTTAAATCAAGAAATTCAGCAAACTCACAGTCCATTGAACACAGTCCTCCTTTGCTACTGTAGCATCCACGTACTGCAGTAAAGTTCCACTGTGGGATGGAGGAACCCAAATCTCAGGCTCAAGAGCTGACCAGTTCTCAAAAATTGGGCTGTTCTCACAACCCTGGGTAACATTGTCCAGGTTAACTGAATTTTTTTGTTTTATTTTAGTTTTAATTATCATTTTTTTCCCTCTCCCTGTATTGGAGTTTTCCTATTCAAAGGCAAATAATTTTAGACTTTCTTTTGGCAAAACCAGGCAGAAAAAGGTGTCCTTCAAATCAGAATTGCAAGCCCACCTACTTATTCCTTAACTTGGTTAATAAAGTGCACGGATTTACCACCATGGGTTGTATATCTTCAACATTTCTACTAATTGCCCTCAATTTTTTTACCAAACTATATCTCTTACCTTCCAATTTTTCATTTGCAAGACTGGGGTGTTGTATTTGGATTTCTATCCAATTAATAATCCAAAATGTTATTTATTATTTCTTTTATCCTCCTACAATCTCGTATCCTCTAAGTGCGTTGCTTTACCCTGGCTGGGCTGGCTCCTATCCTTAACTTAACTTTTATTGGGCTGCATTTTTGGCTCCCAGGCATTCCTAATGCCTGCAATCCTGTGCATACCTGATTTAGGATTTATGTAACTTCTGGGGGTACAACATTGCTTTTTCCCAGATTGTGTTAAAGCCAAACATAAAATTTTCAGTCAATTGGTCTTGCTTGACACTTAGCTCCGATTTTCCTTACTGAATTTAATCTCTACATTCAACTGTTCTAATATGTCATGCCCAAGTAATGGTTTTGGAGAACCTGGCATGTACAACAAAGTACGTATTCCTACTCGTTCTCCTAGCCTGTATTTAATTGATCCCCAAAGGTAAATTTCTCTTGCCAGTAGCTCCTACAACTATCACAAAATCATCTATGGGCTCTGGCCCCCAGCTCTTTCTCTCACTCCGAGTTGTTCTTATGAACCACTGTGGGGGGGAGGGGGTAGTGCAGGAAATGTGTTCTTGTGCCAACCCAAGCTCTAATATCCCTAACTCACTGTTTTCCTTAACCTTTTTGCCATTTTTTGTTGCTGTTGTTGTTGTTGCTGTTTGTTATTGTTTGCTTGTTTTTCCACAATTCCACTATTTGTACCATCAATTGCACTTCCATACACCATCAAGACAGTTTCTCCCACTCCGTTCAAAATCTTCAAATCAAACAATACAGTTCTTCAACTTCCACAAACACCCAGCACTTGATCTTATGATTAGGGTACTGGTCTCATTACTCTATTTATAGTCCTGGTTTCTTATTCATATTCCCCCTGGCTCACCAGCAATGTTTCTCCAGTGAGCCAAAATACAACCCAGGGAGTCTTCTCAGTATCACTTGTTCCATAACAGCCTCATACACGACATAACATAACAGCCACTTTCACAACATAAACATTTAACATTTAACATTTCACAAAGGCAGTGACAATAGTAAGTACAATTTATCCTCAGGATCCTTCTCTCTGCCTCCCTCCAGGGCCCAACCTTCTCCCTGTTTTCCTTTCCCACACTTGCATAGCTGCCCACCTCTTTCTTCTCCAATAAATAATGTATCAAAGATAAACATCATTTCCATCCATGAGTAGAAATTAGGCCCTAGATATTGATATCTAATTGTTCTGCTACACTTATAGGATCCTCAATTAAGGGATTGAGGAGAGGCAGGACCCTGCGCACTGCTTGTGCTGGTGAGTGCTGGCCCCAGAGCAAGGGGGCTCAGGACAGCCCTTGCACCTCACCATGCTGCAGACTCTCGCAGGCTCCCTTTTCTCTTGTTTTGTTTTGGCTTTTTTTTTTTTTTTTTTTTTTAATAATTAATTGCTCATTTATTTTTTAGTTTTGTTTTGTTTTTTCAGTTACGAAACAATGGATGGATGGCATCAAGATTCACTTGCCCTACGGAAGGCACTGCCCCTGGCCTGCCATAGAGAAAGAACAAATCTATGAGAATCCTGATGAGCTCTTCTTTGTGATGAGCAACTGGCAGCACTGCAAGGAGAAAGAGGTGAGCACTGCTGCATTCCCAGCCCAGGATGGCAGCTGGGCTTCTGCCATCCCTCTCCAGGACAAACAGGTCGTCTCTGGGGCTGTGGCTGCCATATTGATTGTTCTCCTACAAGAGGAGCTGCCCCAAGGGCCCGTCTGGGAACAGGTCCCTCTGGCTCATGCATCCATGTCAGGAGATCCAAGACACCTGCAGGGTGGACAAGGTGAGGTGTTGTGCAAGGCTTGGTGTGGACGTGGGGCCCATGCAAGTGCCACGAGGGGTCAGGGGGATGCAGAGAGGAGGTGGGCAGTCCTTGGAGAAAGAAGGAACAGGTGTTCAAGGGAGGTCTGAGGCTTCCTGAGTTCTTCAGTGAATGAAGGAACAGCTTGGACAGGAGCCAGGAGGGAGCCAAGAGTCACTGGTGCCCATCTCCTGGGGATGGGAAGCTTCACCACCACCACCGTGGGGCTCTTGCATCTGACGGGGGAGAAGAGGGCTGCGGGTGGGAAATGCCTGCAAATGATGCCCAAACCCCAGGGCTCAGTTGAGAGCAGAGAGACTCTTGGTGCTGCTGGGGGGTGGGGATAACAAAGAAGAACGCCTGTGCAGGAGCTTCTCCCAGCAGAAAAACCACTGGGAAACAGTTCCTCTGCTCCCAAGTGGCTAGATGTGGCTTCAGCCCTCTCTTCCTCTCCTGGTCTCTTGCAGAGCCTCAATATCTTCCTGGAGGCCTTAGAGGGAGTTCAGTCTGTTATCCCAGAAGACAAGTTTCTGGCCATCACCAGTGCCGTGTTCTATCAAGTAAGGGGAGCCTATCCTTGTGTGCACAGCAGTTTCCCTCTTGGCTAAGTCTCAGGAGCACTGCAAAGCTCTGAGCCTATGATGGCTGCTCAGCCTCAGCTCCTGCATGCCCGTGGCTGCCCCACAGGATGCTGTGGGGCAGGCTGGGTTTTGTCTGCATCTCTTCTTCCCGAGAGTACCAAGGGAGACAAGAGCTGGCAGCACAGTGTCTTTTCCATCCTCAATGCTGATGTGATTTTCTCAAATGGACTTTGTTCCCACAGCTCTCTGATGACACCAAGCAGCACAGCGAGACTGAAAATGCAGAGCTGACCCACTGCATCCTGCTGCTGGGTAAGGAGAGGAGATATGGCGATGCTTGCTGGTGCCCTGCCCAAAACATCACTCTCTAACCTCACGAATGGGCACTAGTTGCTCGCTAATACAACGCGGGATTTCCTTCCTGCAGCCCAAATCTGCCCAGAGCAAACAGTCCTGTTTCTGCAATCACAGATAGGCAATGAGTGGGAGGCTGGATGCATGGCAGCCCTGGATCTGCTTGGTGCTCTGGCTCGCTCTGATGGTCAGTACCATGAGTCGGGACTTCCAGAGATCCCTTTTGCCACCTGGATTGTGCCTCCATGCATGCTTCTGTGCATCTCTTGCAGAGCCTGCGATGACAGAGAAGCTGCTGCAGGTTGCAGAGGCCGTGCAGTGTCTGTGCAGTGACCCCAGGAGCCAGGTAAGCTCTTCGGGGAAAGGAAATCACTGTTGGGCTGGTGATGCTGCTGTCAACATGGGCAGGGCTGGGGTGACCAGGGATGTGCTGGGGCATCAACCACATGGTCACAATGGCTCCTGTGGGGAGAGCAGGCAGAGTGGAGCGGTTGGGTCCCTGTGCTGTGTGAATGTCCATGGTTAGGCCCTGCAGAGTCAAGGATGCAGCAAGTCATTCTTTTTCCCCTTCTTCCTTCAGGTGCTACCAATCCTCCACATCCTGCGCAGCTGCACATCATCCGCGCAGCAGAGCACGTTCATGCCCTTCCTGTGCCAGGCGATGGTCATCCTCACCTGCTGTCACAAAGAGGTCATGATTGACAACTTCTCCTGGCTGCTTGGGCCCACAGACAGGTACTGGCACTCCTGCCTTTGCTGATGCTGCGGTCCCAGTTGTAGCTTGCCTCTGTCAGAGGGATCCTGGGAGGATGTAGTTTTTCTTTTTTTCTACTGTGTTTGAGGTAAAAACTACTCAGTAACAACTTGTGACTCTCCTTTTTCTAGTGAAATGTGGAGGAGAATAAAAGAGTTTTGTCTACAACGATGGAGCCAAGAGAAGAAAAAAGAAAAGGAGAGCAGAGGAGAGGAGAGGAGAAGAGAATAGAGGAGAGGAGAGCTTAAAAATGTATTATTTATTTTTTAAAATTAAATAATTAAATGCCAGAATCCTGGCTAAGATGTGAAGAGTATTTTTTTTCCATGTCTTCATTTTAATAGCTGCTGTCTGTTTTCCATACCACTTGCAGAATCACAAAATCACCAAATGCCAGGGTTTAGAAGGAACCTTGAAAGATCATCTAGTCCAATCCCCCTGCCTTAGCAGGAACACCTTGATTAGGTCACACAGGAACACATCCAAGCAGGTTTTGAATGTCTTCAGAGAAGAAGACTCCACAATCTCTCTGGGCAGTCCATTCCAGTGTTCTGTTACCTCACCATGAAGAAGTTTTTCCTCATATTTTTGTGGAACCTCCTGTGTTCCAGCTTGCACCCATTACCCCTTGTCCTATCACTGGATCATAGAATCATAGAATCACCAAGGTTGGAAAAAACCTAAAAGATCATCCAGTCCAACTGTTCATCTATTCCCAATAGCTCCTACTAAACCATGTCCCTCAACACAACATCCAGTCTTTCCTTGAATACCCCCAGGCTCGGTGACTCCACCACCTCCCTGGGCAGTCCATTCCAGTGCCTGACCACCCTTTCTGAAAAGTAATACTTCCTCATGTCCAGCCTGAATCTCCCCTGCCGTAGCTTGAAGCCATTCCCTCTGGTCCTATCACTAATGACACGAGAGAAGAGGCCGACTCCCAGCTCACTACAGCCTCCCTTCAGGAAGTTATAGAGAGCAATGAGGATGTCACTGAGGAGAGCCTGGCTCCATCCTCCTTGTGCACACCCTTTGCATACAGTTCGTGAGGCCACCTCTTGGTCTCTTCTTCTCCAAGCTAAAGAGAGCCAGCTCCCTCAGCCTTTCCTCATAAGGGAGATGCTCCAGTCCCTTCATCATCTTTGTGGCTCTGCACTGGACATATTGGTTCCCTGTCCTTGAACAGAGGGGCCCAGAACTGGACACAATACTCCAGATGCGGTCTTACCAGGGCAGAGTAGAGGGGGAGGAGATTTGACAGTTTAGAGGGATGATGTCAATTCCTCAGTCACCAGTCCTCCTGTTCAGCAAAAGCAGGAATGCTTGTCCTTAATAAAAAGACCAAAGTGCTGGAGCAGTCTTCCCTTAAGGAACGCCTTTGATAGTGTTGGCTGATGGTAGAGCAAAGTTTCCTTGCTGCTTGCTGCACAGATGCTCTCAATTCCCTCTCAGCTGGTCCATAGGCAGATATCTGGGGCTGGTTCAGTGCAGAGCTGCATCAGCAGAAAGGTCAAGCACTTCCTCTGAAGCCACAGCAGTGTCTTATAGTGCACAGCTGTCAGTGCTAGAACTTGGCTCCCTGTCAAGTGCTGTGATAAAGCTGATCATTGTCATTCTGGAGCAAGTGGAACTGTTATGAGCAGAATGAGCACAGTACGGGTAAAATATATTTACCAGAAAAGTTGTTCACATCCTCCCTTGAGGTGGAAGAATCCTAGGACAGGCCATGGAATGTTCTTATTTATTCCCCTGTATGACTGGCACAGCACATCACATCTCCAATCTCTTTGCAGGTGAGGCAGGACTCTATCTTCATGTAGCTTTCCAATAACAGGCCCTACTTTGCCACAGCTGCCACTCCTTTTAGCTGCATCCTGCAGCTCCCCTTATTGTACATTCTATGCGGCTAGCTCACATGCAGCAACACAGCACAGTTAGAACAGGACCATGGCTTAAACCAGGAAAGAGACAGGGCTTGTCTACTCATCCCTCCTCCACATCTCCCCTTCTCTGAGCATCAGCCTTTCTGCATGCCTCACAGCAACACTATTGCTTGCAAGGGAGGTCATGCATGCAGCCTGTTTTACCCACTGGAGACTTGCTCTGCTTGCCTGAATGCAGCACCAGGAACTGGAAAACTCCTGCATTTGTGATCCTAAATCTCTCACCAGCCTTAAGCAATTTGCTTCACCTTTCTGCCTTAGTTTCCCCACGTGCAAAAATAAGAAAATGTTTGCTTTTCTCTTAGGAATGTTGCAAGGATTAATTAGTTAAATGGGTTTGATCGAAAGGTGAAAAGCATCTCACACATGTTAAGTACTGTTGTTTTCCTGGGAAGAAAAAGCCCCTCTGCTCTACAGAAATGCTTTTAGAAGCTAAGAACAATATGAAACAAAGCTAAGAATACTGGCTGTTGGAAATATCCAAAAAATTTTTGTCAGGACAGTATCTCTGATAAAAGCAGATTTTATCTGCAATTGCAAAGGCGGGCATCCCAAAAGCAGGAGCATCCCTAAGGACACAACGACAGCCTTTTGTACCTTGTTTCTCCTTTTGCCTATCTCCCTCCCCTGTTTCCCCATTGGCTGGGTACTCCAGGTTCACAATCTTATCAAAGTTTACATTTGTTAATTGGTGACACCATTATCTGGTGTCAGTCAGTAGCCATCCTGTTGTTTCCAAGTTGTTTCAATGCTCTCCTTGTCATATCGATATGGTGATTTTCTTCAAAACTCTCGATACACAAAGACCACCAGGGAGCAGGAGTGATGCCAGGCCTTCCCGATCTCTCTTCAGGCACTTCCTCAGGCAGGCCATGACTTGTTCTCTTGTTTGATCAATCTTGTGCAGGATATTCTTGCAGTGGATATGACAAAATATACATATATACATCTATATACTGAGTGTGCATTCCTAGGGAAGGTTCATCTAGAGGATAAGTGATGCAAACCATCAGAGACGCCCCCCAAGTAAAGTAGAAAGGTCCCCAGAAAGAACTATGACAGCGGAGACCATGAAATAAAAAAAATATTATCCAATTCTAATGCAGAAACAACATCTGATTCCCACAATTTCCCTTTTTCTTTTCTTCATACACTATTGATTTCTGCAGTTATTTTCTAAGGTTCACTTTAATAGACATCTCCCTCTTCTTCACTTTCTTCATTTCCCATCTCCTCTAATACCATCATTTTATCCAAATATTGTGGTGGCTCCATTGGTGTTTGCTTCAATAGTGCTGTCTCGATCAATCACTGTACCAGTCCCCTCACACAGGGGATAACACAGCAACCAATGGCCATCAGGGCTCCTGCTACTACTATCAAAGAAGTAGATATAATCACCCCCTTTCCATTTACCAAACCAGGACTCCAACCATCCAGTGACAGAAGTATCTATTCCTGATTTTTCTGCCAGTTCACTGACAAGGGTAGTAAGCCCTTGCAACACCGTAGTTATTACGCCATCTGGAGCTGTGTTATTGGGATGAAGGTGCAACAACGGGTACCCAGCATTACACATACACTCCTTTTTCTCAGCTTGTATCATATCTTTGGTGATGCTAATTTCCCAGGCCATCCTACTTGTGGCATCTCTCCGTTCCGCAGTTCCCTTTATTGCACTCTTTGTACAATTTGTAAATCACCATTGATTATAACAGATGTAGTTAATCCAATCTACATTCTTGTTGATCATCACCCACCAGGACAGTGACTCAAGCCCTGCAACAGTTTGATTTCTTGCCTTAAAATTATCAGGGACAACAAGAAGTGAAAAGTTTAAATCCTTAGTTTGCCCACATACCAAACAATTACTGATATTAGTATACTTTGCAATGATGTTTTTCACAAGAGATTCATAAGCATTTACATCAAACTCTGCACTTAATCAAATCAACATTTCTAACAATTGTAAGAGCCCACATTACTGTCTTCGGATTCACAGTTTTAAGGGTCCAGCTGACTTCAGCTCCTACTGTTAAGAAGGGGGACCTTCTTAACTCTAGTATGATGTGTCCACAATGCTTGTTCTGTAGTTTTTACTGTTGTGTGGGACATTAGCAGCACCTGGAACAGACCTACCCACCTAGGTTCCAGGGGCAAATCTGAAAGAGATCTGCTATATACATATAATCTCCTGGTAAAATATTATGTATCAAGCCATCAAGGCCTTGGACTCTAGTTCCTAGAACCACTTTCTCTATTTCCCAAAGATATTCCTGTAGAGTTATCACATACTCAGTATTTCACTCCCTACTTGCATAGAGATCCCCTTTTGTACAACATAAGGCCTTTTGTACAGTATTTTGAAAGGACTTGACCCTCTTTGGCTCTACGTTTCGTTCTGGCCCTGAGGAGAACCAAAGGCAACAACTGTGGCCAGGATAATCCAGTTTCCTGGCCCAGTTTTACAACCTGTGATTTAATTAGATGGTTCATCTTTTCCACCTGACCACTCACCTGTGGTCTGTGTGGTATGTGCAATTGCCAGTGTATTCCCAGTGCTTGCTGACCTGTTGGACAGTCTCTGCAGTAAAGTGAGTTCCCTGGTTGAAGGCTATTGGTGCAGGACAACCAAACCTTGGAATAATCTCCTGCAATAATACCTTGGTTATTTCTTTGGCTTTATTGGTCCTGCAAGGGAATGCTTCTGTCCACCCAGAAAGGGTATTAGTTAGAACTAGCACATACCAAAACCCTCCTTTTTCCTGGCAGTTCTGAAAAAAGCCAATTTGCGATTGTTGCCCTGGAAGGTTCTCTTTCCCAATAAGCCCCACTTGTACCATGTTCCTGGTCCTATGATTGTACAGTTACTTTGTGGTCTCTGTACCCCTCCATATGTTTTATTATGTTCTCTTAGAACCAAATTCCATAAAATACTAAAGGGCACAACAATGTGTCCATCTGGGTATGCACCCATCTGTCAGCTTGCTCTTTTCCCTTTTAAATCATTAATTAGATTCCTATCCTCTCTAGAGTACCTAATATGTTCCGACTAAGGTTCAGATATTTTAAGTTTACCGTCTGGAATTAAAGCCAGTTTACCAATTTCTTTTCCTTCAGCTGCCTGTTTTGCCACTTGATCCGCCATCATATTCCCAGTTTCCTCTACAGTGTCACTCTTCTGGTGTCCTTTACAATGTATAACAGCCACGCTGCTCTTTGGTAGATTTACATCATGCTGAATTTGTTTTCGTTGTGTGTAAGCAACCCTCGCTCTTTCCAGGTGGTACCATGAGTGGGTACCACCCCAAAAGCATATTTAGCATCTGTCCATATATTTAAGTTTCTTGTCAAGGCAATTATTTCAGCCTTCTGAGTGGAAGTCCCCACAGGTAATGGTTTTGCTTCAATCACCTCGTCAGTAGCAGTTACTGCATATCCTGCCTTACAGTTTCCTTGTCTCACAAAACTGCTGCCGTCGATGAATCCAGGAATCCTCAGCATCATCCAATGGTTCCTCCTGTAGGTCTGACCAATTGGCATAGACAGTCTTCATGCAGTCACACACTGCTGGCTTGGAGGTAGCTCTGCGTTCAGGCCCTGACTCAACAGTTCCCATACACACACCGATTCAAAAGTATAAAATGTTATCTACAGAGGAACACTATGCTTTTTAAAAAGCTATGGCAAAATAGTGTAAATGGGTTATAAGGAATATAATACATGTTTTGTTTGAATAGAAAATCTGGGAATTGCAGCTCAGAAAAGGTGCTGGCTAAATAGGTGTCCAGAGAAGGTAGGAGTTAGAGGAAATACAAGTGGCTGAAATAATTCAGACAGGAAACTTTCCACAAAATGAGGTTTAAAATTAATAGCCTTAATTATACAATGGTCTTCTGCCGTAATTTTTTCTATGTGATTGGTGATTGTGATCTTAGAAAACAGGAGATTGTTACAGTATGTACAACTCATCTCAAATGCCTGGACAACTTTTGCATTTTAAGTGTAGTGACACAGAAATAGACTGAACGTGGGTGTTTTACCCCCTCACTGAAACTTTTAAAGACAGGTTAGACAAGCTTTTCTCAGGTCTGATGTGTACATAATTCATCCTGTCAGATTGGAAGGAGGGGGGATTAAATGATCACCTGAAATCCCTTCCAGCCATATGACTATTTAGAAGAACTAAATATACATCTACTGTAATTTATAACCTATTTCAGCTTTACTGCTTCTCTTCATTACTTTTTCTTGTCACCTTTACTGTTCTGCAATAAAGTAACTGATAGAAAAAGAGCTTCTTCATTGAATTACTCTTCTATGTCTTACATTAAAGAAATACTGAGAGCATACCAAGTCCAGGCCTACTGAGTTCTTTGGGAGCCAAGTTAAACTTCACGTGCCTACTTCATGCTATTAGAAACTGCTTTATGCCTATAAAGGCTCCAGGTCTGTCCCATAAATAACATATAAAATACAGTTGAATGTTTGCCCTAACATTCAATAAAATTAATATGTATGTGCACAGATAAACAGAACTATAAGCACAATACTCAGAGAGTTGTCTATCCCTTTCATGATGCATACTGAGCAAGCAGTGCACATTGCAGTGTGCCCTAACAGACTAGTTCCTTGATAGTACAGCTTAACAACCCAACTAGAAGTCACAACTCACTTTCATCTTCCTTCCTAAAAAGAGAGGGGAGTAGATCAGAGCAGAGGATATCTGGGCACCAGAACTTTCCAATATAAGAATATTTCCAATAAGAATATTTCCAGCTCTACTGACTGAGCTCTTCATGTTCGAGCTCTTTCCAAGAAGAAATTCTACACACAGTAATTAGTTGCAGCCGATTCCCTTGAGTCTTAGAGTATGATCCAGTTACCTCAATTTTAAGAGTTACTGCATGTTAACTGAGCTGTGATAACTTTCCCATAGCAAATGTCAGTGAAAGGTTTCTGTTCACAACTCAAATACCATGGAGGTGATATTTGCAGTTGCAAATCAATCAGCTTGCAAGTGGTAACTTCTTAAGCTTATCAAAGCCTGCTCAGCCTTCATTCTTACATTCCTCAATTTCAGTACAATTTAGCTGATCTGTAAATTATATGAAGTGCAGATCATTAATGCTTCCTAACTCATTTGCCCTTATTTGGGAACAGGTGGTGTTCATAGAGTCACAGAATTATAAAATCGTTGGGTTGGAAAAGACCTCCGAGACCACCTAGTCTAACAGCAGCTCACCCCCACCATGTTTACTAACCACATCCCTCAGTGCCACATCTCCACATGTCTGGAACACCTCCAGACTGTGCCACTGCCTTACCACTCTTTCTGAGAATAAATTTTTCCTAATATTCAACTTGGGCCTTCCTTTGACACATCTTAAAGCCATTTCCTTTATCCTCAGATCTTCAGATCCTGGCTGACTGAGGAGGATCCTAATCCCTCCAGACACTAGAAATGCAGCACTGCTCCCCAGCATCCCAGAAGTCACCCCTAAAAAGGATCTCTACTTCTTCTTCATCATGACACTAGAGTCCTTGGCAAACAAGTCACACACTAGACGACAGTGTCCTGCTACACTGTGACCATTTGAATCCTGAGCCATATTTTCCCATGGCTTCCTAGTAAAGATAAGGTGGTGGGGTGTGTGTGGGGGGGGGGGGAGGTAGGGGGGTGGGGGCTGGAGGGTGGAATAATCCTAGTTCCTGTACCGACCATTTTGATCCCTTGTTCATTCAGGCCTATGTGCTAATTTCACTGTCAGAAACAAAAAGTGAGGGTGACACCACAGGCTCCAAACTTCCCTTCACCGAGCCGCAGTGACTGACAGCTCAGCGCACAGCCTGAGTTCCTCCTTACCCCATTCGCTGCCTCCCCCCTAAGCCAGGTGAGCCGGGATAATACGCCATCTGGAGGCGCTTGTGCGGCTCCGCTCCACCCAGACGGAGCCCAGGTGCTGCATGGCAGCTTTTCAGCCAGCTCCGTTTCAGCAAGACTGAATTCCCCCTATGCGACAAAATAATGACGGGTAATATAAAACGAAAGGACAGGCTCTTTTCTTCTGAACTGGAAACAAGTGACATTTTCCTTATGTAAAATCGGTAAATAACATAAGTATACACAGAAGAAAAGGTGTCTGTATACCATGTGTGCTTGTATAAACACTTGTGTGGTTATTTACCTTCATCTGGACACAGTGTGAATATCTAAAAAAATCCAGGCCAATTTCAGTGCTGACATAAGCACTGAAAGGACTGCTGATTTATACCAGCAATGTGAATGCCTGGAGCCTGCAGTGCCAGCTAACAAGCCTCAGCCTTCGTCCCTACAGTGCTGGTTGATTTAAGGATGTTTTAGTTCAAGTTCCTCTGCAAACCTCTCGTGGCATCAGCTATTGAGTCTTCACTGTGTACCTTTCAGACTTAAAACACTAGACTTTGACCATTTAAAATAAATGCTATGAGCGCTAAGACAATGTGTGTGTGAAGATCTCAGACTGCATATCAAAATTCCAAAGTGTTCTGACTGCTTACTGCTTACACTGAATGACAGAAAAACAGACTCCTGGTCGGCTTTCTGACTTTATTTATTGCAGCTTCTTGCAATGCTCAGAAAGTCCACTAGAGGAAGAAATTCTATCCTTAAAGATTGACAGTGTAACAGATTCAACCAATTCAACCAACACACTGGGCCATTTCACAACAAGAAATCTGAAGTTGCAGAACCTTGCCTTTGAAAGCAGAGTTATTGCTCATTAGGCTTTACCAGTATTCATATCCACATCAGCAAACTGCTGCAAACTTCAAAACAAGCTATTAAAGTCCATCTAAACAAAGGTCATATATTAAACTTAAAAGACAGTGAATAAAAGCTATGCTCTCTTCTTATCTGAAAGAAACAATCACAACCACATTAACTACAAGTGCAAGCTGGTTTCTAAATTATCCTTTCTCAAATCTCTTTTCAGAGGAAAGAATATTGTAGGAATGGTGCTTTATGATTAGTGGCTGGCTGCTGCTGGTTCTCTGGTGCTGAGCACACGTACTGGGGAGCTCCGGGCCAGGTGGGAATGGATATCTGGTACAGCCCTGCTTCTGTGCAGTGAAGGAAATCACTGGGAGGACTGTGTAATTAAATGGCCTGGGAGTTTACATTTACTTCAGATGTGTGTAACTTGTTGGCTGGAAAAAAACGTGCTAAGATTCACACTCAGAAGTACGGGACAAAGGGAGAAAATGCATTAAAAATTAGAAATCATATTTATGATTTAATTGGAAAGTTACTGATACATTTTAAAAAAGGTGGGGAAAAAATTACATGTAAATATCCAACTGGGTAATACAACCAAAAATTGTGCAGGAATATGGCACAGAACTACAGAGAAACTATACACAACACTGACTGTAGGGGCTGCTATCCCACACAAAGCAATTTTTCCAGGGTTGCAGGATGCGTTGTGAGGCAATTTTGTATACAGATGCTAAATGCCTATAAATGTGCCCCAAATTCAGCAGATTAAGTATGAGGTACACTATCACAGTACCACATTCAGTAATATTACAGTACTGTCCAGTCCCACAACCACCAGAACAGCACAGGTCTCAGTGCTGAATTACTCTAAATGCAAGCTGCTGAATCAGCAGCTGAGATAATATCTTTCCCCTCCTGCTCCTTCTCACCCACAGATGAGAAAAGCCACACAGTCCCTGGCCTTTGTTATAATGCTGAGCAGCAGCAGCAGCTTCACAACTGTACTCCAGAGACCAACGCTGCTGCTACGCAGCGTAGAGGAGCACTTTGAAGAATGCTAGATGAGCTGCAAAAGAAGTCCATGACAGCACCTTCTAGGATGCTTGTAAGCACAATAGAGGAACAGAAAATGATAAAGAAGAAAAATCAGCTCACCCCTTCTAACAACTGGTAACTGCTCCAGAGGAGTACAATCCCTACCCAGAAAGATACTGCTCCCTTAACTACTAATGTTTAAATGAGAGTGAAGAGGGTCAGACCCAGGCTCCACCCCTTCAGGTCACTCAGGTAGATTGCGTTGTGCTCAACTATTGGTTCCTGCTGTGACCTGGCCATTCCACAGCACTAGCTGTGGGTTACGGTGCCCAAGAGCTGGAATAGTAGAAAAAGGCACTATGTTAGCCGATGCTGTGCTACTCCTATAAGAGCTCAGAGTTCACAAGACAACGTAGCACTGCTCTGCATAAGGTGGAGCTGGAAGTAAGCTCTGTCTGTCCCAGCTGCCAGAAACATCCAAAGGAATCTTCTTTCGTGTCACAGAGATGGCCATGCAGACATCCAATTCAGAGTTCATCCACCCTGCAGAGGACAGAGTTTAGGCAAAAAAGGATCTGTCCCAGTCCCAGCAGAAAATTGGGCTTTATAGCTTTAAGGGCCACAGAGCAGCTTTGCTTACTTCATTGAGTATTGTGTCCCCATAGAAGAAGACTGGGCAGCTTGCTCTTCACTACTAACAGCTGCTGTTCTGGCACCTTTTTCAGCTCAGCTGGCAGTGGGGGAAAGGAGCAATATGTTTTGTCCCAGAAGGAGATATTGGTGCTGTCTGTGTTAGCTTCCTGGGTAGGTTCTTCCCTACTCTGTGATAGTTTCTGGACATGACACAGAGTTCCTCCCAGGCACCCCTTTGCTCCAGCTCTGGTTTGTCTGGTGATTTACAGTCTCTTCTCATTCCAGTCAGCTTCTGGCACATTGTCTCCACAGTAAAATCAATCCCTTTCCTATCCTGTTCCCTAATTGTAACAGTTTCTTCTCCCATTCCCATGTGGATCCTAAGCCTTTATCTTGGTTTACCCTGTAAGCCATTTTTTATTTTTTACCTAGTCATTCCTGCTCCTTTGACCTATGAAGAGACACGCTTTTGCCAGTTCTTTGCAGAAAGCCTTGATAAATTGCTTTTCCCATTCAGATTTCCTATTTACTGTTCCCAGGTGCTTCCATCAATAACGAAATGACTAACAGTATAGCTGGTCCAAGAGAAATATGATAGAACACAGTGGGTTCAAGGTGAATTCATTGTGCACAGAAGCAGTATTTTTCACGACAACTTCAGAAAATTGAATGGAATGCAGAATTTGTTCAGAGAGGGATACTCCTGCTTATCAAACCCAGAGATGTAAGCAGCTCCACCTGAGTCATGAAAACTTTTAGTGGCACAATAGATCCAAAACATCTCAAGGTGACTGCTCAGCTGAAAATCCTTGCCTGCTAACAAGGCTCAGATATTACATGTTGCCAAGTCTCTTCTTCCACTCAGCAGGGAAGAAAATAGAAGTATTTCCATCCCTAAGCATGAGCAGTACATTACAAAAACAGTGCTATATGAAGATGGTTTAATCAGAGGCTGGTTTTTTTTTTTTTTTGTTTTTTTTTTTAATTTATTTATTTATTTTTGTGTCTTTACCCAAGATCCATCTGCTGCCTAACTACTATATAAATGTTTCATCATTGTGCTTTGCACTTTTTGGAAAAGAGCTGTCAGGTGTTGTTAAAAGCTAACCATTGTGAGCTTATATGCCATTTACACAGAAAGAAGGAAACGTACACGTGTATTTGCGTTTCAGAGGTGTTTGATAACCTTAGAATCTATTGTGAGCTCATACAACATTTATGCATAAAGTATACTCCATATGTATATGTTTACTGTATGTGTGTGTAAATGTAAAAATGGATTTAGCAGAGACTAAGCTTGCTCTTTTGTGGTGTGAACCACCTTAAGTCTGAACTGGTTGTGAACTTCATTTACATACTTTTTGTTCTTTGGAATTTTTTGAGAAGCTTCTCAGGACATACAACCTACCCAGAGTTACGTGATCACTATGCAAACACGCATTTAAGCTACACCATTAGTTTTCAGGATGGGAATTGCCTCTTGCTGTTCAGTTTGCTCTGCAATGGCATCCCAGCCCACGATGAGACCCTTATTGATGCAGCAATACAAAACTTGTTGGTAACACCTATGGATGGATTTGTCGCCTGTGTTTGGCTACTTCTCCAGCTATTTCTACCTTTCCCAAGTTTTATCCAAGTTGGTACTAAACAACAGTCCACTCTGCTCCCAACCTGAGTGCAGGAGCTGTAATCATCCTCTGCGCAAGGTGGCAGCAAAAGAAAGCTTTTTCCTCTCTCCCTTGCACATCCTCTATTAAGAATAATGACTGCCTCAACTATTCTAACTGCATTTTAAAAAACACATCTTTAGTGCTAGTGGTTTATAGATAGTTGCTACTGTCTTCTAATTTTAAGAAAACTCTTTAGTTACACTTTTTATTCCCCCCATTTTATTATTATTATTCTTTTTTTAAACCAATTTTCCCTTGGGGAAGAAGCCAGAAAATAGCACACACAGAAAGGAAAACCATGAAACATGTTCACTGATTTTACCTTTCTGATTTTATTTTTAAATAGAGAAGATTCTTTTTTTCTTCTAAACAAAAACATAACTGCTTTGGGAAAAAGAATCAAATTCCAAGATTATAAGAAAAAAAAAAA
This sequence comes from Lagopus leucura, assembly GCF_019238085.1. Lineage (NCBI taxonomy): Eukaryota > Metazoa > Chordata > Aves > Galliformes > Phasianidae > Lagopus > Lagopus leucura. Next base: position 64,009,443 of record NW_024962262.1, read on the forward strand.
TAATATGTAAACTCAGTGTTTAATGATGACATCTTCATGTTAACTGACAAATTGATAGATATACAAGTAGCACATCATGTTTCAACATAATAATTTTCTATTTCTATGGGAATAAGCAGTCTGAAAAAACTAGCTATTAAAATCTTAGCTAGGAAACGAAAAGGTGGAAAACAAAGTAGGGAGTACACATCCATAGTTCTCCTGACCCTGCCTCACTGTTTGGATTTTTCAACCATTCTTAGAGTTTTGTTTTTGTTTGGGGGGAGTGGAGTTACCTTGTTTTTTTGGCACCCAGCATGTGTTGAATGGAATATTTTACCACAAGTATTAGTTACCCAACTAAGCCACATGAAGTTTCATTAAATCTCAAAATATTCATAATAAACACATCATGCATGTTCTTAAATACTCCATATATATTTCAATTCTGTTAAAGTCAACTGGAGCAGCTCACCAACTCTTTGGAGCCAGTAATGGAAATATGAGCAGAAGTGACCACAGTACTCAGTATCCCAGTACCCCTGAAACAAGCTAAGTAAATGGTTTGTTCATTCCTATTTCTGTATGGTAGCTATGTTTAAAATGTAAACCTTGACTAGCTTTTATTTTGAAAAAACAGGTATTACTCACCTTGAACATACAATGTAATATGTACGATCTTTATTCATAGACATGGTAAAAGAATAGCCAGTTGACTTCAGATGTGAACATTCTTCGCAACATTAAATCTTATTCTGATGACTTTAATAATCTTAATGCAAAAACACCGTGTTTAATAAAAATTCCAGAACTTAAAGACTATTTTATTATTGAATACAAAAATACTATCTATGTAAAAACAATAAGTTAGTTTATTTACAGTACTTTACACTATTCTGCTCTTAAGAGTTCCTCTGCACTGGATTTATTTTCGTTACTTTACACACCTTTATAATTTTGCACAAAGCATTTCCAAAAGCATGTCATCCATGTTCACTGATCCAATGATGGGCCTGAAGAACAGTTCGGCAATCGCATTAGCGTTAATGGATCGTAACAAGGATAGAACAACATTCAGCTTGGCAAATCTGGCTTGGTCACCTCTGTGAATGAGTCTGACATGTTCATTTAGAGCTTCTTGTGCTTCCCTCTGCAGTCCTTCAATGTACTGTGTGCACTGCAGGCCAGGTAGATCTGAAAAGAGAAGTTACTTTATTTACATATTCTTTGTCTGTAAAACAACTTTCTTATTACTGAGTTATAACTGCAGTATAATAAGTAAGAGATCAGAGATTATGACACAAATTAAGTTGTTAGAGGACTTCTTGTACAAAGAAGCAATGTGCCAAACATTACAGTGCAGTACAAAATTTTATGCTGGTTTTCTGATCAATACTCTTTCATTCAAACTCGAAACGCAGTATTTGCCAACATTAATTTAAACGGGAAAAAAATATTCACTGATAACAGAAACTTTCACTGAAAAATGAAGCGTAGAATCATAGAATGGTCTGGGTTGGAAGGGACCTCAAAGATCACCTAGCCCCAATCCCTCCTTTTCACATCCAAAATACTTTTGCAGAGACAAATGCAATCTGTAAACAGTAGAGATAAGAATTAAAAAAACAAACAAACAAAACCCGTTGCTTCTGTTTATTCCTACAAAAGTATTGACGTGTAAGGTATCCTTTGACATGGTTTCTGAGGAGTTCCACATGACAAGTGGCAAGAAGGGTAACTCCAGTAGGTGAAAAGTTAACTGGTGAACGATACGAGGGATATTGAAGGGTTGAGAAAACAGTTTTGGCTTTTCACTCTGACAGCAGGAATGCAGAAGTGCTAGACACAGATTTCAGGTGGCAGTGCTATCATTTTAAGTGCCACATCCAGTGCCAGCTGCCTTCCAGGTTAAAGAGCCGACAGGACAGCCTCTCCCTATCTATGTAAGAGGCTTCTGCTGTTTCCCCCTCGCTGAGTGTGGGAGAGCTGCCAGGCGGACACGGGGTCCCTCGCGGCTGCGGGCAGTGCGGGCTCCCCGCGCTCGGAGCTCCGCCGTCGCCACACACCGCCGCTTAACCCGCCCTCCGGACACCCCCGCAGCCCCTCTGCCACTCACCCGGGTTGAAGAGCACCGTCCCCTTGAGATAGGCGTACTCCTTGGTGCTGATGTCCAGGCTCCAGCATTTAGTCAGGAAGCCCTTGATGGCTTGGATCTCGCCGGCCGAGGGCGGGTGCTGCCGGCCGGGGGCCGGGGCGTGCTCGCCGTGCCGCCGGGTGGTGAGGATACGCTGCAGCATGCTGGGCTCCGCGCTTTCCACCGTCTCTAGGTGCACCCGCTCCTGCGCTAGCCCCAGCACGAGCAGAGGCGCCCAGCAGCTACGGACCAGCACGAGCTGCTCGTCCAGGGGCAGCTCCTGGAAGCAGGGCACGTTCTGCACGAAGCGCAGCGTCTTCACCAGCACGGCCGAGGCCGCCTTGCAGGCAACCTGCGGGCTCTTCAGGGCCACCCTCCGCTGCGAACCGCACGAGCAGCCGCGCCCCGCCTGCCCCCGCCGCGGCCCGGGCCCCTCGGCCCCCTGCTCGTGGCTCTTGAGGATGCTATAAAGGATGCTGCCGTGCCGCCGGCCGTCCGCGCAGCAGTGGCAGCGCTCCAGGCACGCCATGGGGCCACCCAGCCGCCCGGCCCGCCGGGAGACGAGCACTGCTCGCCCTCTGCCCGCCTCTTAACTTATTTATAGCCGGCGGCCGAGCGCGTCTGCCTGCGTGTCAGTGTGCGGTTCAGAGGGGGCAGACACTCTTCACTGGCTGGAAAAGAGAAAGAGGAGGGGAATAATAAAAAGAGTAAGCCCTCCTCCTCCTCCTTTCCTGACACTGAGGACTACGACTGACAGGAGGCAGCGCGTCCCGCCCGACGCGAAATGGCGCCCGACTGCCCCGGGGCTTGGGGCGGGGAGACTGGGGCAGTGGGGCGGCGGGGCAACGCTCTTGCTTCAGAGGGTTCCTGCGAGTGGCTGTGCTGCCTCACGGGATTAATTATCAGCTCAGCACTGCTGTGAGGAAGCCAGAGGTGTGCCTGCCCAGCCAAGGAATGGGGCTGGAGGTACTGGTGGGGCTTTTCAGGGTGCCTTGAGGCTGGCACCTCTGTTCAGTTCTGTGAGTGAAACGATGTGGATCATCCATAAAGCTGTCCCCTGAGTGGCATTCCCTTCCTGTGCTCTCCAGTACGTGGCCCATCCTCCTGATCTCATGATAGATATGTTCCACCCATTTGCCTAAAACATTTTCTTCAACTTACACCTCCACTTTTCCGAAACCCATCTTGTCATGGTTGCATATGGACTCCAAAATGAGTAAACTACCATAGCATGCCTTCATATTTACCCAGCTGGGACTGAAGAATAGTGATTGCCCAAATTTGACATTGCTCTTGAATGAAAAGTACATTCACTTTCTCAACTGACTATCTATGAAGAAGTTGGTGTAGCAGAGTGCAATACTCCCTACAGTAAGTGGAGGCTCACGTCTTTGTGCTTCATGGGCCAAAACAGAAACATTTTAAGTTTAATGTGAACTGGAAGAACCTTGGCACAGTTTTAGAGAAAGTAGCAAGTTGCAAGCAGCTCTCTGTACCTGCTCCATCAATATCAGTAGGAAGGGATGTTTAAATCATCTTGAAAATCCTTTCAGTAAAATTATGCCGGTTTATTAAGCAATACTGCTGAGTGCTTTGACTTCTTAGAAATTTTAGGCCAGATCTCAGCAATTTCCCTGTATGAAGCTAGTGCTACCGTGTCAGCTTACGTAAGAGTCATATAATGATTTCACTCTGTATATTTCTTCACAATTGGACTCAAAAGGGGTATTCTTCACAAAAGGCATAAAATATATGTGTGTAATGCAAAGCACTAGAGGGTCATTTCCCTCAGGTAAACTTTGTTGTCCAAAATTCTTATAATTATACTTGGTTTTACCTGTGAAATGCATCATATAGTTTAAATTAGTTTCATTAAAATATCATTTAACGTTTTTGGTGTCTCCTTAAGCAGCCTTGTGATTTTCCTATGCAGGAATTTTAGATTTTTCTTTAGGTCCCCTAATATCTTTGTTTATCATGTTTTTCCACAGATCCAAATAAGATGAAGGTCTTTACTGGTTTTGCAGTTGCAGAGAATTGTTACATTACACTGAGGAACTGATGTTTGCAGACAGGTGAGATTTGTCCCCGGAGCAGAAAGCAATGTTTCACTGAGCATTCTGTAAGGAAAAAAAAAAAAAAATAGCTTAGAATTCCAAAACAAATTTAATAATATTAAATGTTGTCTTTTGAATAGTATCACTGGTAACTGGAAAATACTTGCCAAAGTGATTAGTACATTTTCTTGCTGTCCCAGACTGTTTCATGCTATATTCATCAGCTTTTTTCTCAGCATTGCTATGTTACAATTTTACAGGGTTTTTTTTTTTTTTGCCTGTCTAGTCTTTTTCCTTCTTATTTTTTTATTTCACCAACTTCAGAGATAAATGTTTAGAAAATGAGCATCCCTAAGCTTTCAGTTCCCATCAGTAGCTCATGTTTCATGAGGTACCTGTTATAGGTCTGACAATAAAATTTAATTGTATTTTTTATTAGTTTGTAACCTGGAATGTGTCTGTGGGAAACTATGAGACAGCTGAGACATAGATCATTGCCTTTGCAGTTTTGGACTTGTACTCCATTTGTGGGAACATTTTGCTTCTTATGAGAGGATGTTGCTTGTGCAAGGCCATATGTAAGGGCAATATGAATCTTTTATACCAGGTCCACATTGGAATTTTTTCCTGATGTAGCAGTGTGGGTTGCAAGTGTTTAGTTTTTCAAGGCATTTCTCTTTCAGCCAAGTGTGGGTGCAACTCTGCTGTCATATAAGGACTTTGCTGACTGTTCACTCTCAACCAAGCTACACAGAAAGGATTTTTCTTTTATAGCCATGTTAGCATAGGTATTCTATACTGAAACTGAAACCCGATTTACTATGCTGTGCTAGAAATTACACTGATGTAGTCAAAAGTAAACCTCCTCACTCATAAGGGCACTAAAACACTCATTTCTCTCTTTCTGGCTCTTAATGTATCAAAATACATGACATTTTATTCAGGGCAGATCATTTCTTTCCCATTTAAAGCATCAAAAATGCCCTAGAAACCTTGCTACTTAATGATTTGATCAACTTAGTTTTTCATATTGGAGGAAAGCATTCCAGTTAAGCAAAAGGCAACAAACAAAGAAACAAGAAGCTTTCTATTTAAAAACAGAAACTTAAGCCAAATTTCCTTGCAGACAAGTAAATGTATTTTGATGGAAAATACACGAAAACATAGAAAAAAAAAAAAAAAAGGTTATATCCAGTTTCTGCTAAAAGGTCTTAGGTGGGTTTTACCTAGCTCCATATTGTTCATTCTTGAATAGATTTATGTATTTCCAGAATAAAAAAGGATTGCTTGTTTGTTTGTGTTTTGCTTTGTTTTTAACTTGGACAAAAGCCTTGGATATGAAGGTGATACAGTGCAGTCTTGGCAGTACTCTTATGCTTTCATATTTCTCTTCAGTGTCTCTGTATCACTCATCTGGTAGTACACTTGGTTCTTGTCCAGAGGGCATAGCTTCAGTTTCAGAACAAGACCAAACAAACATTTGTTTTTGTGCCATCAATGCTTTAGTGCACCATTAGCTTCAGAGAGTGCTTTTTTTCCAGTGAGTAATTGATATCGATATCCCTAAAATCTACTGTCTCCCAGTATAAGGGCTGAAAAACAAAAGTTGATCTTAAGATCAGATGTAAAACAGCTCGATTCAGTGATTAGCATAAGAAAAGTTAACCTTTTAAGGGGAAAAAAAAATCAATGTGAAATGTTATGAGTGTATGATTAGTAAGATGTGTTTGGTATAAGAGAAGTATTCCATTAAAACAGGGTTTGGAATTTGAGTATATTCTTATGTTTTATACATATGTCTCATGGCAACTGCCCGTTTGGCAGAATGACAACCATTCACATTCTTTGTATTTTACAGGGATATTTATTTGAAAATAATTGGGCATTAAGGGAAAAGTATCATCATTAACAGTGTTTTACCTATATATTTTATCAAGTATTCCTGATGTGCTATTGCCTCCTTCCTCAACTTGTAGATTCATTAGGTGGAACACATTGACAGCGTGATCGATTCAGTGTGAGCCAAAGGCAGTTGATCTGTACATGGTCAGGGGATGTAGAGCCTGAATTTATAAAGCTTTTACAGCAGCTCTAAGGCTGTGATTATTATTTCTTTTTCTTTTTTTTAACTGAATTTTTAATGTATTTACTGCCAGCTCATCTAGCAGGGTGTATTTGTTTTGGATCAGGATGAGCATATGGTGACATTTTTTTATGGGATTAGCTGGATGATATGATAGTTTGAGTCAGTTTTAGACCTTTATCCAAAGTGCAGGAAAGTAGGTGATACCTGATCCAGCATAAACTGTAATGCTGCAAGATCAACCCTTTTACATTTCTTAAGTAAATTTGAACTTGTGATTTTTTTTTTTTTTTTGGATCAGCATAAAGCTGTGGCATTTTGTATCCAGAAGCAGGAATCCTGAATTTAGAGTTACAGTTACTTTACTGTAGTATTTCCATTGGCAGATAACCAATTTAAGACCTTCCCAGGTGGCAGACATCTTTTCGCATTCATATGCTAATTTATGTTAGGTTATGCAATTAGGCTTCAGGAGGACTTTTTTGTCCGTAGTGAGTTCACACACTCCAAAACGTCTACCAGTGTGGCATATTTAAAGTCGCAGTCCTGTGTGAAAGGCTGAGCTGCTCCAAAAATGTGACTCCCAGAAATGTATTTGCTGCTGCTTCCTTCCTTGTGCCAGTTTTGGTACTCATCTGGCTCCAGTGAGCCAAATGCTTTCATAAAGCTGGCAGCATTTTTAGAATAGTCATTACAAGAAAGGTAACAAAGAAGTGAGATAACTTGCAATGTGCTCTCCATGCTTTATTTTCTCCAGTAATACTTTCCGAAGTCCCACCTAACCTAAAAAGCTGTATGAATGGTGTGTAATGGCAGATTTTTGTTTGTTTCGATCAGCAAGAAACTATGCCATCAAGAAAAAAAAAGGTAATTTTTTGCCAGTGGACTGATCTGAGCTCATTCAGATGGAGATCACTGCTATATGCCCTTCTACTCAACCACCACAGGGAGCCCCTCAATGGGAACAAAACCTTAAGGCCTAAGCTTAAGGGAGAGAGGGCTTTGAGCAGTAATTGTTTTTAAATCAATCTTTTAAATGCCATCTGAAATTGATCTGTACTCTTGCTAATGACGCTAGGATAAGGGATATGTACTATCAAATATTAATGTAGAAATAACTTTGAATTACTGAACTTAGCTACAGTTATTTGCCTCAAGGAATATATTTCTGGCAGAGAAAAACAGATGAATAACATACAAAAGCTGGCAAATTAAGCTCTTTAATACGCTGTTCAAGGTTGTGAGAATAAAATGCAGTCTAGCACTGCTGTGGCAATAGTGCACTACGTAACTTACACAAATTCTGATGTTGAAATTACTGCATAAATACACATCTTTGTAACTGATCGTCTGAGACTGACAAATACACAAATACATTTACATTTGTGAGTAAGATGCAAGAATATATTGCTAATAAAAAGATTGCACTCAGATAGATTTATGAGTTAGCACGTATTTTATGTGGAAAAACAACGTGAGGGTTTTTTAAATGCACACATATTTCCATAGGTTTTAATTGAGACCTACTTCACTCAAGTTAGGTATTTAAATGAGGTTGTATATCATTTCTCATTGTCAGGTTCACATTTTGGTATTAGAAAACATACTCATTTCATTTCTTACCATTCTTTTTACATGAATTTGACAGATAAATAAAGGAATTACAGGTTCACCATACAATCTGAAGTCTGTATCTCAAATATTTATGACCTTCAAGTAACTTATGCGGTTTTTGGGCTACACCCTTTGCTTAAATCGTAGCCTACTATTCTAAAATCTCTATGTGTTCTGTATAGAACAGGAAAGTCATTTCTCTTTCTCTTCTGCCAGCGTATGAGATAAATTATGTCTTTAGCTTTGTCAAAATAACTGAGCTCACTTACACTATTTAAAGAAAGGATTTTTCCAACCTAGATCATTTCAATAGAACTGATAAGGGAGTGATCCAGCAGTTATGTTGATACATCTGGTGTGTTACAGTCATTGACAGCCCAGTGTACAGTGAGAAGTGCTGACATCTTAATCTGCAGCCAGATAACATCCTTGGTTGGTCTGATAATCAGAGAATCCCAGGACTAGCACTGTCAGTGCTTAGTGGCACTATTTCTGCTGCTGTACACTGAGCTCTTGTTGACTGAAGTGCAGCTTGTTCATCTCTATGCATCTGCCCAAAATGATTCAATCTTGATTTGGATTTGGTGAATATGAATGCTATACGTGTTTTTTTTCAGTGACCACGAAAAGGAAAAGGTAGAGTCATTTAATGCTGAATTAGAAGAGGAAAAGGGTTTTTTTTTTTTTTTTTTTGTCTTACAAAATCATCTGTTGAGGGTGGGATTTTTGTTATGGTTTTGTTGTTGTTTTTTATTTCTTTGTTATTTTGCCACGGACATTCAGAAAAATGCAAGGCACGGAATGGAAAAGTTGCTTGAGTAGAAAACTGCTATACTCCAGTATCCATACAAGTGGATAGGGCAGGGGACAGTAAAATGCATGCGTGTTGTTGGTAGGCAAGAACATGGGTTGAAGGAGAAAAGGATGGAAGGCACTGCCACTGGATAGGGATAGAATAGTCAGAAGAAGTACGCGTGAAGTAGAAAATGAAGTACAGTGAACAGGTATATTGAGGAAAACTTTAGCTTAGAAAACCAGAAGTGAGAAATAGACAAGGGAAAAGGAAAAAAACCTGATAATACAGTAAAGCATGCAGTGGGAGAGAAACCTTATAGGGACAGATTGAAGATAGTTGGTTCAAAGACAGAGGAAGATTGATAAATATATATATATATTTTTATGCTTCTTTCTGGTAACCTCCCGCTAGGGGCTTGGTTTATTTGATTTTGGAAACACGACAGGGAGCTGGATTTAGAGAAGAAAGACTTCTTTTTTTTCTTTCCAGCCCATGGAAGCTATACTCCATGTAGCTTTTTGTTGCTAGTTAAATTTCACTAGAATTCAACTATTTCATTAATTTCACTGATTTCACTGTTATCTATCTCAAGGTGCATCTTTCCAGGTTTTGGCTTTGAAAGAATAGTTGTCTTAGAATAGGAAGATTAGCTATTCCTTCTTTCATACCTCCATCGGTTCTTTTGCTTTCCAGTTATTTTTGCATTGTGCAGAGCATCCGGATCAGAAGGAGAAAAAATATATACCTAAAATGTCATTGTTGACACTTCATTGTCTCTTTCTTGCATCCAGAAATGTGTTCAGTTTAAATCTTTCACTCTTCTCAAGGACATGTTTTCTCTGTATACCTGTGAGATAGTAAATCACATCATTACCTTGGACTTTTAATCTCAGAACTGCAGGGCCATGGTCTGAGGATGACAAATGAGGATATTGCTGTTTGTAGATTTTAATATCTAAAACTGTAATCAATTACGTGGGAGTATGTTTACAACTATGTTTACTTCTGACTTGTTAATCCCTCATTATCTGTGTTCTGTCCTTACAATTCCCACATAATGCACAGAAAATTTAATCTGATATTTCGTAGTTGCTTACTTCTCCTAGAGAAGACTTGAGTGTTTTTCTGTATCAGATTTGAGAAGGGATAGTCCCTTACACACACAAAGGTCAAGAGTTCCCTGAAGATCTTTTTCTCTCAGCAATGTTCTCCCCTTCCACCTCCAAATCCACCTCCACCTCGAAATCCCAAAGCAGTTATAAAAGTTTCTATGTCATAGCCTCCCCAGATCTCTGACAGCCTTTCCTGGTAAGCAAAAAGCAGCTCACTTTGAAGCAGGTCAGGCTATAATTTTACAATGCAACTCTTCTATGACTGAAACTATGTAAGTGGCTTTCTTCTCAAGGTCTCACCTACCAAGAGATATGAAAAGTCTTGTTCCTTGCCATGCTGGATGCTGAACTCCATCCTGACGCGTGGAATTTTTCTATAGTCAGTGAAGTAACACCAGTGACAGGGCTAATGTAAAAGTGTTTTGCCTTGGAGTGCTCAAAGAAAGTTCTCTACGGCACTGTCCATCCCATAAAATTAATCATGAGTGGTTTTAATAAGACTAACAGGAGTATCAATGACATGATGGAGATTACAGTCACAGTCTAAGTCCTCCAAACTATCAGTGATATCACCTTCATTCCTATGACTAAATTAAAGCTAAATTAAAGTTTCACATTTTCATTTTGCTGAATTGACATACTCCTAATGTCTGTTGTTAAATGATTTGATTCACGTAATAACTACAGCTCCCTGATGTTATGAGGCAACATAAAAAGGAAATCCCGTGTGTTTCTGGCATATGGTACTGTAGGAGACTGTAATTTGGGAAGGATTAAAGCCTGCTAAAAGAAAATGATCAGTCTTTTTCCTAAATATTTAAATGTTGAGGTGTTGTGGCTGTAACACCATCATTTCATGTCTCTCTTGCTGACACAGCTGAGGTTGAAACAGTTTTATTAAAGTCATTACAGGGTCAGTGTAAAATCTCCATGCATATCTGAAGTTTTGAATGATTTATGTGAGTCTATGGATATTCATTATGATGATATTCTTTCATGTTTCCATTGACAGGCAGAACAATGTCACCCGTAATGTCCAAAATAAATTATATCATCGTAAAACTAGACCTTAAATGCAACAAAATTAAATTTAGGCTAACTCTTAAAGTTTGACAATTGAGGAAAGTTAAAGGCCATTTTTCAAGTAGCACTTGACATCCTAAATTGCCCAGTTCTGGGTAAGTGTTGAGATGCAGTAGGCTTTGTGAAACAAAAACAGGCATGTCATCTGTAAGCTATACTGCAAGTGCAAGTGAAAGAATGCAGTGTGAAAGCTTATTCTTGATTCTCTCACCTTGTCTAGTTTATAGGTACTCTGTATCAACACAATGATTTCAGTGCTGTGTGCCTCAGAGTACTGCAGTTTTCTGTATTAGGCATGTGATGTTTTCTGTAGCTATCAAAATATTCTCTTCAGTGAGAGTTCATGGGTAAGTACTCGTTGTTACTGAAGGCAATTCTGTCACTGGCCCCAGTGAAAATAAAACCTGCTTATGTATTTCATGATAGTCTGCTTTTATGTAAGAATATGATAACTATAGACTGATATAAGAATGTCATTGTGTTTAGGACTCTCTACGTAGTAGTGAGACAGTCAGCAGTTCAGCAGAGGGAGTATCACAATTGACTGAAGAGAATCTAAACCTGAGAGGGCAAGCAGCAAAGAGGTGAAATGATTTGCCTGATGTTATTTGTCAGAGCCTAATTCCAGAATTAGGAAGGGAAACCGCCAGTGAAATTAAGGCTTTGTTTATGCTAATGCCAATAGCAGTTCTCCTGCTAAATTCAGTAAGATTAGGATGGAGCCCACATATTACAACTTCCATGTTCTCTTCCCCATGCCACACAGAGCTTAGCACAATTCACCTTAATTTTAACAAAAAATGTCACAGGCAATATTCATTACATAGATTGTGATAAATTTTATTGAAACTGCAGAAACAAATTGGAAACTTGTTACTCTCATGAGCTGAAATAGAGGTTATCCAGTTTCTTAATCAAAATCCAAGCACTACTACAAAGGCCTGAAGCATGCTGGCTCTAGATCAAAGCACCACTTGCAGAGGAATTGTGGAAGTTAACATCAATAGAGAAGCCAGCATTTCTGCTACCAACATCAGGATCAGTGTTTGGGTTCTTTGTCCTCCCCTGATGATGGTCTGATGCCTTTGTACCCAGTGAATACTCCAGAGTAGATTAAATTCTGCAGTAATTCTCCTCCACTTTCCTTATTCTCATTTGTTTCCTTATATTTGTGGCTTTATGCAGGTGTTTGTTCTGTAAATTCAGAGTTTTTCTCTGAAAATGTGTCGCAGTTTCAGTAACCCAAGCTTCAGGATCCAGTCATATTTTAATGAGTTTCTCTGAAATGTAGAAGATATCCCATCTGTGTTTATTTCTTGTTAGCATGCACTTTTGTGGGTAGAGGGCTGAGGAGAAGAAAATATGGTTGTAACAATGAATAGGAGTTCCTGGGCCTGTTCTTTCACATTCATCTTGTACCATTACAGTGATATTTTAGTTTTCATGTTAAAAATGCCCAAGTTAAATGAAAGCATAAACAAACATGATGAAGACCGAGGGAAAGAGGTAGCTATAACTCCAATTTTCCAATGCAGAAACATAGCAAGATATAGTCATTTGATTTTCTATCTGTCTTACAAATCATGCAACATTCTCTGCCAACTTTGTCTTCTGTTTTTATTTATTTTGTACAAATGTGTAATAAGAATATAAATCCACTTCCTATTGGTTACAGCAGTAGTATTTCTTTAAATGAATGTATAAGTTGTTGTAGAAGCTCATTGCATCGTCCTAGGGATGCCCTTAATCTTTTGACTGAAAAATAGGAGCACTTAGTCAAGTCATCTGATTTGGAAGTTGTTGGGGTGGGGGGGTGGGGGGGTGGGGGAGGCATGGCAGTTATTTTAGAAATAATGGAAAAAGCCCTTTAATTTGCTGTAAGCTCTACAGTTATTGTTTTGACTCAGAGGCATCCATCCCTTCTTTTCCCTCAACAAATAGTACTTTCCTCTATGGCTAATATTTGTGATATCTCTGAATTAGTTGCTACTTAGTTCTCTTGTTATAGTAAATTTTTTATTCATTTATTCAGTCTGTACTGTTCAAAGAAATCACAGGTTAGCCACGTTCTTAAAGGCTCTCAGTCAGTAGTCAAGGAGAACTGGATCTTGACCACTATTCTTCCCGTCCTACCTTTCTAGGGTCAAGCTGTTCCCTAATTTGCCTTTTCACATTCCATAGTTTATCACTTAGGCCCAAACTGGTGGAAAATTCTGTCAGTGTCTAACTTCAGGCATATAATTATTTTCCTTGGATTCAAGAAATCTTATCTGATCACAGTATTTGCAAGTTTGGAATGTTGGAAAACTTGCCTTTGTGAATCTTAATTAAAATAAACCTCTCTCTCAGTTCAGATCTTTATCACAACATTACAATTTAATCCTGTAATGATTAAATTCAAAATGAATCAAACATATATGGTTATTTGATTTGGTTTATTCCTAATTTCTTGTCTGCATTTTTACCAGTCAAATAGAGAAAATCTACCTCTCTTATTTGGCTTTTTTGGCCTGGCATCATTCACTTGGGAGCATATGAGAAGGCCACAAATAGGATCTTCGAACAAAAGAGTGGAGATGAAACATTTTGCTTGAGTTGCATATTCACAGTAAGATTAGACAATTAATTATCCATTAATTACAATTCAAAACTGTCAAAACACTACAAAATATTGTGCATGAAAAAATCCAAGATCACTGACAGATAAGATGGAGACTTAATAAATGTTTCTTTGGAGTAATTTGTTTGGTTGGTTGGTTTGGTTTGGTTTTCTTCTATATGGTTCCCAGCCACTAGAATGTTTCTAGTATACTAAATAATCTGTATTCATCTTTAGTCTGACCAGAGTGTCCAGTTCATTTTAAGGGGGGGGTAGTTTGCTACCATGAAGTAATGTAATTTCTTATACATTCTCATTTGTTTTAATTGGATGCTTTTCTCCCTGACACTCGGTAGAATTGATTTTTAACTTGTCATAAATATATTTCTGTAGCTGGCAGGCTGCAGCAGCTGTAGCACTGCTGGAAGAGACCAGTTTCATGAATGTGATCCAGGCCTGCATTTCACACACAAACTGCCTTGGTTCTGCTGCACATTGGATTGGATAGAAAAAAAGAAGGTAACAAGACCTTCAGTAGCTACACTGAGCAACAACTACAAGATCTTTTATGTCCTGGAGCTCAGGTGCCAAGAAGGCATCAAGCCTTCTTGATTGTAGTTTTCTCTCCACAGAAATCGAGGCCATGGAGATGCAGGGATGATTTAGGATTGGTACGTCTTGATACATCTTCACCATGCCTGGGATTCAGAGTACAGCTGGAATATGTATCCACAGTGAGGACCTTGAAAACACTTGGCATCTCAAAGCTCAGATGACAAAGCCTACAGCTTCCTCTGTATTCTTGGATGTTACTGCTGAATTTTCATTAAAGGTGATTTAACTGTCTTGTTTGCATGTTTTATGTACTTCAGTATTCAATCTTTCTTCTCCAGCTCCCTTTCCGTCTTCTCAGCACTTTGTTCTTCTTCAGAGGATTTTTGACTGGATTTTATTTTCAGTTTTCTAAAAAGTGTTAATATAGTTTGTATAAAACTATACATGGAAATACACTTGCACTTGTAAATGTGTGTAGATGTAATCCATTCCATTTGATTGCATTTTTTTGTCCTGTAAAATTCTCTCAATCGAAAATCTTCATTTTCCTGTCTCTTTTTAAAGGCTGGATTTTGCCATGTTTAGTAATCTATGCTTCTTGTCTTTCCTCTGAAATGCATGATGTTGCTTGTATTTCAAAGGATGGAAGGGAGTCAGAAGGTAGCCTGGAATAGAATCATTGTAGAATCATAGAATGGCCTGGGACATTCTGTGGGAAAAGGACCACAATGATCATCTAGTTTCAGCCCACATGCTATGTGCAGGGTCGCCAGCCACGAGGCCAGGCTGCCCAGAGCCACGTCCAGCCTGGCCATGAATCCTTCCAGGATGAATCTTTTCATGCACTTTCATACTGTATTCTTCATCTTCAGTTTTACTGTTTGCTCAAAATGGTTAAATCATACCAGGAGGATTCATGAGAGAAATAAACTATTTCTTTGTATTCTTGATTTATAATTATGAATGTACATTTTTTTCTTATTTTAGTCTTTCCTCTGATGAAAAATATGTAATAAGATGAGCAGAATTTTGCTGTGGAATGCATAAATAGGAAAAAGAGATTGTTCCTACATTTCAGGTTTGGGGAGGATAAAGTCCATATGCTTTTATTAGGTTCCATGCAAAGTACGAATGAAATAACTTTTTCTTTTCATTGGATATAAATCTTTGGGCAAGACTGTTTTAAATCCCAGGCCTGGGCTTAATTATGAGATACTGAGTAACAAAGTGAATTTATTTTTCTCTGTGTCTCCACAGGTAGGATTTGTCTCAGTCCTGCACATGGGATGCTGTGTCAGTGATACAGATAAGTAGAAGCTTAGAGGACTTCTCCTTCTGAATTCCTTTATATTTCATTTGTTAACTCTTTTTCGTGATTGTAAGAAAGGTTTTCCCCACATGCTTGTCCAAAGATAAAAAAAAAAAAAAAACACAAGTCAGTCTGCTTTTTCCTATGGTTAATGTAGTTGTTGGAAAATTTGTTAGTGTGATTAAGATTCTTCATTTTTACCAGATCATCTGATCAAGAATGGTATATATAACAAATACTGTATAGATATATACTGGTATAGATAACAATACTCTTTGCAGACAGTATTGTGAAAACCTTCCTTTTTCTTCGTTGTTACATTTGCTTCCTGGAGTTTGACTTAAGTGATATAGTGATTCTCAGAAAACAAAGCAGAAGGGCAACCCTATTGTCAGCCTCCTCTTCCCTTATGAATCCTAGTTCAGAATACTCTGTACCTTTCACTGCTGAAGGTTGCATTTCCCCGTTTTGTTCCAGCCAAGGCACACTCAACCCATCCTGAAACTATTGTCTTACCACAATATTGGAGATTTTTGATTGTTAGAAAATGTAGAGAAATGCAGAATATCCAATGTTAAAGCATGATTGCATTGGGTCTTTAACTTAGTATCTCAGCTAATCTAATGCTGAAGATAGACTGAGTATTCACGTGGTTTTTTTCAGCAAGGCAGCTAGTACCAGTTTTCCACTGTTTTTATTTATGTATTTATTCTATTCCCTTGCTAAATAATGAACAGAAGACCCTTTACCAGAAAACATGTAATTCAGTGCAGATGTAGTTAGACTGTCATTTTAAAACAAACAGAAGGCAGTTTTTTGCTGATATACAACAGCTGACTGATATCAGTTCTATTTGCTATCATTACTATTAAAAGAATGGCCTATTAGGACTTTTCTTTCCCCCAGAGAAACCCAAGTAAAAGCTCCAAGGACATTTCCAAATAGACTGTAATATTTCAGACAGTCTTATCAGCTGCACATTATGAAACTGTTAGTTTTCTCTTTTCCTACAAGTCGGGCTTTTCTCATAACACCAGTAAAGGAAGAGCAAATTCTCATCATGTAAGTACAGAAACAACGATGCCATTAAACCACATGGCACTGGCACACAAACAGTTTTTCTTAGTGCCCAGTCTTCTATACCTACTGAAAGTAACCTGTTGAAATTCCTTTTGTAGAGAAGAATTTGTCCACAGTACAATTAAAGCTGTAGCTGATTCATAAGAAGGTGACATGCCTCCTAAAATACAGTCAGGTTCAGGGTCTTAGTGATTAGACTAATTGCAGTTAGAAGAAGGTAGCAAGTAGAGGTTAAATACTTCAGTAACTGTCTAAAGAGGAGATAAAATCACTCTCTCCTTATTCATACAAACATCCACTAACTACCACCTTTGTTGCTTTTGTGTGTATGTGTTTTTAAAACCAGAAATCAGAGCCTCATTGTGCTAATTGCTTTTAATTCCTTCTATAATTGTTGTAAATTAGTGACAGACAAAGCCTCTCTTGTCTCAGTTCTGTTCATAACAAATTATGGAAATAGATGCATGTGTTTTATCTACTTTTAAAAGCAAATGAACAACAGGATGAAGGGTTTTGTGTTTTTCAGTGCAGAGCTCTCCAGATATATCTCCACAAATAGTATCTCACAGTAGATCGTTAAATTCTTTAGTGTACCAACTTCTGCACTGTTAGGAATAGAGTCTCTTTGTCTTTGAAAAATAAGAGCAAATAGTTTAAACTGTGTCTGCTGTAGAACGACATTAAAACCAATTTTTTTCCACTAGTTCAGGAATTGGATTATAAGCAGTAGATGAGACAAATAAATTCTTTTTACACATTGAAGACATTCTTATGTTGGTCTGTACGGCATGAACTGTGTATAAAATCACTATTCTTTCAGTTGAACTTACATATGCCGAATCACATAAATGTCTGTTGCAATCCATCCATTGTTTTGTATGACACAGTTCTTTAAGTAAATTCTTCATTTCTTTTTTACTTTGAAATTCATCTTCTTGTATGCACGCTTTTGTGATGATCATTGGACAACAGAAGTGTGGTGCTTACAGTCTGTACCACAGGGCACCAAGGTGGGTAAGGTGGGGGGGAACTTGTTGCAGCTCACAATTACCACAGCAAGACAATGATCCAGCAAATTAACACTGATATTTTTAGAACAGTTTAGTTGGCAATCTAGCAGTACACTACACAGACACATGGTGTCATATGCAATTATACTTTGATGTGCTGTAATGTGAAAAGAGTAGAAACCCAGAGATTTAAAGTTCAAAACAGGCTGAATTGTTTTCTCTATGAAAAAGCACAGCTGTTTTATATTTAAAATATGATACTGCTAATTTGTGTTAAATTATACATTTATGTGATAATTCCAGGATGTCTAAAAGCATGGGCCAATCTCCAGAATTTATAGCATCTTCTAGAGGTATCTCAGGCTACTCTGGCTCTTTTAGTATTAATAGAGCTTTGCTTAGATGTGCATAACAATTTCTATGACTTTCATTATCCACATCATCTTGACATACAGTGAAAGAGATATTAGGACTACATTGGTGATTTGTCATTTGTCTTTTTCCTTGTAACTCAGCAATGAAAAAAGTACATACACACTTTTGTTATTGTTTGGTTTTGTTGATTTATTTTACATAGCTTTGTGAGTTTACCTTTCAGGGATTTAAAATGGCTGTTCAGAAACATAAGCAGACAGCTCATTTTGTAACTCTGTCCATACTTGAGCTGCCAGGTAAACAAACTGGAAAAGCAAAAATATTCATAACTTTGTGCACCTAATCAAGGGGATTTTATCTAAAGAAAAGTTTATTTATTAAAAGTTTATCTGTGACCTTTAATACCTTGATGTACATTATTCAGAAAGCACAGAACTATGGAATCACAGAATGGTTTAGGTTAGAGGGGACCTCAAAGCCCAAACACCCCACCCCAACCCCTGCCATGGGCAGGGCTGCCCCCCACCAACTCAGCTGCCCAGGGCCCCATCCAACCTGGCCTTGAGCACCTCCAGGGATGGGGCACCACAGCTTCTCTGGGCAGCGGTGCCAGCGCCTCACTGCCTTTTAGGTAAAGAATTTCCTCCTAACATCTCACCTAAATCTTCCCTCTTTCAGTTTAAAGTAATTCCCCCTTGTCCTGTCACTATCAGACCATATAGAAAATCAGTCCCTCTCCTGCTTACACTTCCCTCAAGTACTGGAAGGCCACAATGAAGTTGCTCTGGAGCCTTCTCCAAGCTAAACAAGCCCAACTCCCTCAGTGTGTCTTCATGTGAGAAGTGCTCCAGCCCTGTGATAATCCTCGTAGCTCTCCTCTGCACCCCCTCAACAGCTCTACATGCTTTTTGTGTTGGGGACCCCAGGCTTGAACACAGTAACACAGTACTCCAGATGGGACCTCACAAGGGCAGAGCAGAGGGGAACAATGCCTTCCATTTACTGCCACTTCTCTTTTGATGCAGCTCAGGATACTGTTTCTAAATAATCACCATCTGAAGGTATAAAGTAAAAAGATTTCTGTATTTATGAAGATTTTTCTTCATGCAAAGAAAATGGGAATTACAGCCATGCAAACTGAAAGTGTTAGAACTGTTAGCCTCATTATAAATGTCCATATAGTTGGTTTTATTTGGCAATATATTTGGTGCTTTTAAGTTTCATCTTCTAACCTATTCTGCTGTACCATATAAATCAGAGATCCTTGTGGCATGATGTGGTTTATCAGCAATGGAAGATATGACATTAAGTAGTTCATGTTAGAAACACTAAGAATTGACATGATGTGAAAGTATTCTATTTCCATTTTAGTACTTCATTTAAAAAGTACAGTCTGGAACAGAACAAAATGGGACTGTGAATTAAATACTAACTTTGGTTTGATTTGACTTCATGCTTCTGTACCACTTAATCCTTGACATTGACCTACTTTTCTCTAATTACTTTTAAAAGTCCTTGTTTTGGGGGGAAAAAAAAAGATCATACTGTTGTGGGCTGTAATAAAATAGCTGACATTTACTGAAACCTTTCAGCTTCAGCTGTGTTAACTCCTTACAAACTTTCAAGGAGACTTGCAAGCAGCAGCTTATTTTAAGCTGATATCACATCTAAGTTAAGGTCACAGTCGATATAAAAATAATGATAGAATTAAATGCCATGTTGGCAGAGTACGGGTGTAGGACAGTGGAGATGTCTGCTCATTTCCCAGCATGGACAACAGATACTGTGACTGACCTTGGATAAAGGAGTCTTTCTCAGACTTCAATTTCCCGTCTGTGAAAGGGGGGATCTTTTTACCACAGAGGCATGCTGATGAAAATAGTGTCTATTCATGTCAGTGAGGCAGTTACCCTGTGAGTTTTAGATAGACACTAGACAGGTGGTGACATAGGTTATGAACAGCATGCCTACCTAGGGAGGAGGCATTGCAGCTACTAACATAGGTTGCTTCCTATTTTCATTACTTCATAGCATCACTGAATTTCAGCTTTATCATCTGTATTTATATACATACTAAATCTTTTAGGAGTTGTTTTGATTTTTTTATATGTAACCATTGACTCTAGATATTTCTGCTCCTTGTTTCTCAGGTGTAGTTGCATTTACACTTACTAGTGATTCTTCAAGTCTACAGATTTACACATAACTTACACACAGTTGCTGAAATGTGTAAAAACTTGTGGTAGCTAGTGTAAGTGGCGAGGATTCATCTTTGCACTAAGAAATCCTCTGCCTTTTGAAAGCATCAGTTGAGAATTTTGATCTTCAAACACAATGACTTTTTAACATTCAGGTTTTCTTTTTTGTTGTTGTTGTTTTCAGACAGTTTCTTAAGCATCCCCAGTTATTTTGCTACTATGGATAGACCATATTCTGGCAGCTCTGTTTTTTTACCTCATGATTTGGGTGGTCAGTGTCTCAGAGAACAAGAGCTACAAGAGGGTGAAAGGTGCTATTGTTGGCATAGGAAAGTTGTGATAGCGTATAAAACATTAATGGTCACAGTAATATGAGACAGCTGTTAGCAAACCATCCAAAGCGGGTGCTCCATATGAAGATCAATTACAGAGCTGAAGTTAAACCATAGATGATAAATTTAAAAGAGTGTTTGTTTTCAGGCTGATCAGCTCCTAATCGCCAATAAATTATGTTGAAAAGACCTTAAAAGGGTGGCTATGAGCAGCATCTAACAGTTGTGGAAGTCTTGTATAGGCTTGAAAATCTAAAAGTGTGTCTTTGTAAACTGCTCTCCAGACAGGAACTGTTAAGTTTTATATTTTGTGTTTCATTAATGATTGACTTCAAACAGTGTTGAAGAGTTCTCTATTTAGCTCTCTTACTACTAGGGCTAAGTACATGCTAATCTGTCAGTGCTGGTCAGAAATAACCCACACTAAAAACAGCTGAAGAGAGGGGAAAGGAGGTTCATTTTTCCAAGATTTTTTTCTGCTTTGTTAACATGAACAGTCACAGTCTTATCTCTAAAAAAGTTTGTGACCCAGGACTGGGGCTTTGTCTGAAAGATGGAATGAAATACACAGGGAGGGGTTCTAACTGGAACTAAGATTCTGAATTATGCCTTAACAGTGTCTAAAGAAAAAGATACATTAATTATAGCAAATTCAGTTACTGATCTCTACAAACCTTTGGTTTTCATTAACCTTTCTTTTTAAGCATTGCAAGTAAATCTAGGAACAGTGTGTATCTCGTCATGGACAAAGGTGAAAGATAATGTACTCAGATGCTCTAAATTTAGCTGACAATGGATAACCTCATGATGTCTCTTTCGTAGTTGCTCTCTAATTGTAAATTTTTCTCTCATCTGTAAGCCACAATTTTCTTTCACTGGGAGTTAAGCAAAAGATGTCATGGGTCGCTGTGATATCCATGGTTTGTATTGCTCACAAGCTGCCGGTAGGGCACACAGATGGGCTAGACTAAAACTTTTAAAGTTATTTCTACTGTTCAGAATTTGCATACTATGACTGCCTGATACTTATGGGTATTTGTCTCTTAGGCTGAACACATACTGTGAGAAAAACATTCAGTAGACTTTCTGAAGGAAGTGTGGTTGAAGATGCAATTCTGCTATAACATTAAGAATAACATACTCAACAACTCAATTCTATGTGCATTCTGATCACAGCTGCTGAGTTGAGTACTAGCCTTGATGCAGTGCAGTCTTTAGCTCATAACAATGCTTCCAGAATTGCATACTGGACAGAGAACATGAGATCTATTGCAGTTTTAATAGTCCTAGTCCTTCCTTAAATTCTTGCTACTGGTCTTACAATTCACACCTTTTAAATCCCTTCATAACATGTTAACAGCTGGCAGTATTTGCCAAACTGTAGTGTGACATTGTAAAAAATATTGTAGAATATAGTAGGAAAAAATACCCACAAAATACACAATAATGAAGGGGATAAGATTTCACTGAAAACCGGGAGTCTACCTGAATCCACCTTGTTTTCAGAATTTATTTGGACATTCCCCAGAACTGGACAATGTTTGGTCTGGGGGCTCCAATTACTTCCCATAATAGAGTTAAGGTTCTCATTGTGAACTGTATGTTTAGCACAGGCACAGTGCAGACCTGGTCACTAACTTGGTTATCTCTGATAGCACTACCCTGAGCAGTACACTTTTATTGATATGTATGACTCAGCCGAGCAGCACTTCAGAAATACTGAAAAGAGTACGTGGGCACGATAAAAATCAAATTGAAGGGTTTTGAAATTAATTTTGCTATGCTCCAGAAATATACACAGTATAGATGTTGAATCCTCAGCACCACCTGTTTGTTCTGTGTGATTGCTCCCTCTACACTGCATTGCAGCACTTGCCAACACCGCCACAGATTGATTCTTTTCCTCCTCCATGTAGTGCTGTTGATCTCTCACACAGGTGTTGCAGGAGAGCAGTTGTAGAGGATTCCAGTATGAGGTAGATAAGAAACAAAGTTTGAGCTGTGTCAACAATTGTAAGTACTTAGTGTAAAGGATGCTCTTGAGACTATTATATAGAGAATCCTGTGTGAAGAGAGTGAACTGGACTCCTAAAAGAGTGAGGAAGACAGCTCTTCAGGAAACAAGCAATCCAAGTGACCAGGTGAGGATTCAGGAATAGGTTGAGCAGTAAAAGCATGGATGCAGGCAGAAAAAGGCAATGTCTTTGCATTCTCTTGTTTTCTATTTTGATTTTGGAAAGAATAAAGTTGTTAGAGGAAAGAGAAGAGCTCTTCTTCTACCGCAGACAATTTTTTTCTGTGGCATCAATCAACATGTATAGCTTACTATATATTTCTTCACTATACATTAAAAATAATAATAATAATAAAATTATTTTCCCGTATTTATCAAGGCTGGGAAAAAAAGTATCACCATTTGCAGACAGAGTAAGACTGTGTGGTGACCAGCTAATCCACTGAGAACACATATGCTGAAATATATGAGAGTGGTGATGCACTGGAACAGGTTGCCTGAGGGGGTTGTGGATGCCCCATGCCTGGAGGCATTCAAGGCCAGGCTGGATGTGGCTCTGGACAGCCTGGTCTGGTGGTTGGTGACCCTGCACATAGCAGGGGGGTTGAAACTAGGTGATCATTGTGGTCCTTTTCAACCCAGGCCATTCTATGATTCTATGAAATAGTTTCTATCCAATCACACAGCATTTGTATTCCAGTCAAGAGTCTCTGGAGAAAAACAAACATGGAACAGTTCTCCGGGAGAGCAAAGCTGGCATAACTGAGACCTTCACAATATCCTCGGCTAACAACTGTGTGAAACCTAACTCTTTTCTCTGGATGTTTCTGAGGTAAGTGCAGGAAGTTTGAAAATATGGAATGAACAGTATGAGCAGTATCCTTTTGGGCACTTATGTAGAAAGTGTATGATGTTTTGGAACTACAGGAATATAACATTTCTGATTTAACATACCAGTTGTATTCTTCCAAAGAAACATATGCCTAGCATCATATGATGGGAAGAAAAGTGACTGACAAAAGTAAATGGACAAGTCAGTCTTTACTATTTAAGAGCATTTTGCAAAGTAAGCTGGCTGGCTTCCCTGTAAATATTTATGCTTCACTTCATACTGTGGTGAAATCCAGAGATAAGTAGCATAGAGCTAGACTTTTCTGCTAGGTAAACTCAACTAAACGTAGTAGCTATCCAGTGGTAAATGCACTCTGACTTAGTACTAATGAAAAAAAGTAATAATATTCAAATTATGATTATGATATTATTATGATATATATATGATTTTTTTTTAAGTAAGTACTGAATTTGGTAGGTATGTGACAACTGTAATAGATGGAATAAACAAAAGATACTAATGCTGTGAAGGCCCTTAATGAAGCTCTAATTTTAGCAAATTCATGTCAAACTAGAACATGCATAATTCTTTCCTGTAAGATTCATACAAAACCTGCATTCGGAGTCGTAACCTTGGCAGTGACATTGGCATAATATCCATCCTAATATTCATAGCAGATGGATACAGGAGTTTCTAATAAAGGTCTCTGAATAGGCTTGGATAGAGTTCACTTACCTGATTGATTCCTTCCAGTTGTTATCCCCAGAATTCCTTATAGTGATGAGAACAGTATTAGCCTAGTTCTATATTGTTTAAAGAATTCCAGTCATAATGTATAACTTAAAGTTTGTATTTATTGTCTCTAAATTTCTCTATGTGCTCCTCTTCACTTTTTTCTTTCTGAAATTTAGTTTCAGATCCTGAGAAAAGCTACTCAAGCTGAGTTCAAAAATAGCTTCAAAAGTCCAAAGCACATATTTGCAGGTAATTTAGGATTTTCCCTAGATGGACTCTTCCCCTTAGTTGTATTATTCTCCCAATGATTCATCAACAGACAGTATGAATCTTTGTTACAAAGGCTATGTATGTGGAATAAATCATGGTAACATAGTAAATTAATAATAAAGCATGCTGAAGTGATTTAGTTAAGCTTGTGATCCATTAAAAACTTTTCCATGGATCACTTTCACATTTAAAAACACAGTGAGTCAACTCTCAAAAGTCACCCTTACATTCACCACGCTGTCACTTCCTTGAAAGTTCTGATATCCAGCACTGCACATGCGCTCACGCATCCTTATCTACTCTATTCATCTTTTCATATTTCCTACTGATGCTGTAAATAACTGTTAATGTATGCAATGTCAACTTCCCATTTCTAGTTAAGAGCAACTCTTTCTCTTAGATGTTACGTGAATATATTCCAGAAGCCCTTCATGATGTTAAGGATGTAGAGGTACTTAGCTTTCTTGAATTAACTAGGACATGTAGTCACTGAACACATAGTGCAAAGAAGGGAAAGAAAAAGACAATTAGTGTTGTAGAAAGCTCTATAATTTGACCTTATGAATGCTTCAAATCTAACTTGTTTGTAGGAAAATTGTGGTATCACTTCACAAAACAAAACAAAACAAAAAAAAAAAACAAAAAAACCAAAAAAATACAAGACTCTTGAAGAATCCCTCACAGCTGACTGAGCTGCTGATTTCTTCATAGCATTTGTCCAAACATGGATAGACTTCTGTGGATTTTTAATGAGTTTTTACATGACCAAAACTATTTCCACTCCCTTTCAAAAGACTTTAAATCTTATTAAACAATGTGACCTCTGCACTGAAGGTGAGAAACGTTTTAATTATAGTCAAGGACTCAAACAAGACTTCTGAAGTAAAAACAGTTTTCAAATACATGCATTCTTGCTCTTTGTACAGGTGTTGTACTGTACAAATGTGTTCCAGGGATCTGCGATGATGGTGTTCCTGAAGCACTGCCCTTGTCACATTATGAAGATTAAGTTGCAGACTTGCTTCTTAGCTTCTCTGATACTGCACTTTTAGTTCTGAAATTGGTATTCTTAGGGATTGATGAATAAGTGCAATTAAAAACTATGTTCTGTAGCATAATGAATTCATATTTTATAGTAAGCATGTTAATTTGTAAACTCGTGGGTCTACTTCTCAATGTCAAGGCCCCGTGTTGCTTAAAATATTTGAGTGTTGCCAATATTTGAGTGTTGGGTCATCCACTCTAGAAGCTGACCATGATAGTTCTCATGTGGAAAGTGCTAGCTATTTCAGCATGCACCCAGAAAAATAGCCTCGCCTGTTTTCCATGCCACATATTAGTAATACCAACAATAGTAATCCTTGTAAGAGGAACATGGGTTAAGAATCCTTTGGTAATAGCTTGGAGTATTTCTGAAGGACAGCAGAGATGAATCATACTTCTTTTCTTTCTCATGAATTGACTGAAATAAATACTTGTTAACCTTCTGATCATTTGGTGTAGGAATGTAAGTGTTTTAATGCTGAAAGTAAAATGGCTAGTATGTCTTTTTCAAGGTCTGAATGCTTATTTATTTTAGTGTTGAAATTGTTTATGCTTTTGATAGGCCATGTGTCCATACAGGTTTTGGCAATAGAATTATGTTGTAGCAATTGATTTTCTTTGACTAAGTAAATAATGAAGAAATTTTACTTAGTCCAAGCCTTAATCAAAAATTGCTGCTATATCTGTGCTGTGAGAGGCTTCATATTCTTATCTTTCAGTAGGTTGCATGTGTACTGATAAACGACTCCTGCAAGCAATAGTGTCCTACAAGAGTCTCTTGTGCCTTCTTCCATTGCTCAATTATAATGTCGATAAACACTATAGGATGTATTTTGCCAGGGTCATAAAATTCTCAGGTTCTACTCTGATTGTTTATGTTATATCAGGTACTACATGTTGTTAATGACCTTAAAATTGGTCTCTGTCTGATGTGATAGGGTATAAAAGCAAATTACCTTCTATTTTGAGAAGAGGTAATTCTATTTATGAGAAAGGTATAACACTATATAATTTTTTCCTTCTTATATGCAATCTTCTTTTTTTCTAATCACTTTCAGTTGAAAGCTCTTGATGATCATCAACAAGCTTAGCATAGTTTCATTGATTTCAGTAGACGTACATCAAATCAGGTGATAGTGGCGGGGAAATAAAATATAGCTAAAGATCTAGTGATTTCTGAAGGTCTGTTTTTTTAAAAAGACATTAGAAACTAGATGGAAAATCATAAATAGTGAATATCCTGTTTGCTCTTTAGAAATGAAGGGTAAAGACTGAAATGCAGTAGTACAGGTGAAACAGAACTAGTGACTCAGTTGTTGCTAAAAAAACTTGTCTTCGATTCCATTGTGTAACTTCCTCAGAGAAGTCCTTCTCTGAACCAAACTGCTTCCTGCAGAGAAAGAGAAGTGAGAGCTTTTATCGTCCTATTTAAAATAAGGGATTAAGTGAATTTGTGTCATAGTTAGAGGTTATTTGACATAGATGCATATATATTAAAATGTTCTGGGATCAGTTCAGCAGATGAGGTTGCATTTCAGAATAAGCTTCCCATAAAACATAAATTCATTTACTTTCTTAAAAATCTTTTCTTGAGAATTTCCACACAGAATTATAGAATTGGACAGAAAGAGCAAAACAACCTTTTAAGCGTTTCACAAAGATTTTTACTCAGCTATTGTTCTGTATATTTCCAGACAACTATTGCCCTTTAGTCTAAGCCACTCACAACCTCTGCTTTATCCGTTTCCATCATAGATCCAAATTCTTTACCATGCATTAAAAATGTCTGAGCATCAATATATGAAAAATGATATCTAAACTTTCAGTATTATTGGCACAGATCCTACTTGCAAAAGAGGAAATGCCAAAGTCTCATAAAATAATGTTTTCTTCCCACACTAATACTGATTTTTATATATGACCTAAAATACAGCTTTTACATGACCTTTAATTTTTGTCATTTCCTCTCCCATTCCATCTTCTCCCAGATCAATATATTCCTGTACTGGAATCTAAAGAAAAAGATGAGAATACCTTGCTAAGACTGGTATGATGAGAAGGCTGAGCTGGGAAATATAGTACTGCATGTGAGTTATTACATTTTTTAAGATAAACTATGTGTTGTTGTCAAAAGAAAGAGTGTGTATCAACTTGGTGCTTTGTTTTTGCAGGACCGAATAAATTCTAACCACTTCAAAAGTATTTGTATAGGTACTAATAGCCATTGGAGAGAAGGAAGAGTGTAGCTGCCATTAAAATTCCTATTAATGTGCAGGTAAGCGAAGTTACTTTCTGTCAAAAGTGACAGAAGTTTTTATATGAGCTTTGCTATTAGGGAAAATCATTGACTTTGTGCCTTTATCAAAGAGAAAGCAAGAGTTGAGCTTCAGCAATTCTGCACTTGGCAAGAATTCCACCAAAACGGAGCAAATAAAAATCTGCATTTTTTGTTTGCTACTCCTATATCTGAGATCCAGTGAGAAACATGAGAGATTATATCAGGAATTGTAAAGGTGCATGAAACTGCAGTTTAAGCAAGCAGCAGGGAGCAGGGCTGCTGCAGATAGGACTTGTGTTCTGTGGAAAACAAATACTGAGGAGCTCTCTGTTTTAAAGGCAGCAAAAGAAAATGAGTCAGACTAAAGAATATAAGGGTTTTCTGAGAGGATGAGAGAAATTCCAATGCCTGAGACAGACAAGCTATCAGTTGGAAAAGTAAGCTGATATCTGTTACTTACACCTTTACTATTCTAAGTGGAATTGGAAGCTGTTCTGTGATATATTGCCTCAAGAAAATAAACTGAGAAAATGTAACATGTAAAGATTTGTTTTTCCTTAAAAATCGTATTGCAAAGGAATGGAAATCCCGTTAAATGAACCCATTTCCTGTAAACCTACTGTGGAAAATTCCTGAGCAAGGTGAACCAAATGGATATGTTTGCATAAGCAGTATCGTGGTTTTCTATGACTTCCATGTGATGTTTATTTAGCAAACAGGCCAAGTATCTCCTCTGCATTATCAGTGGCTTATATGCATCCAGTCTGTGAAGTCATTTGGTAATCTTACATCAGCATGTGGTGTTCCAGGTTTCCTGTGACTTTGGACAGATTTTTATGCCTTTTAGCTTTGTCCCTCCAACCCTTGCCCTGTTGTAAGCCTAGTTAAATAGATACAAAAGGTTCCAGAAAAAAAAAAAAAAAAGGAAAAAATTGCATAACAAAAGTTATTGCCAAAGTGTAAAGGCTGATAGCAAAGCTGCAGTCATCAATGAACGGGTCTTAGCTGGATCCCTACACTAAAGGAATGGAGAGGATAAGGAAGTCTAAACTTCCTTACAATGGTGTGGATAGTGAGCACTACTAAAAAGAAGATAAACTTGTGAAACAGAGATAGGTGTGCAAATCCCTTGTTGTCTGAATGTCTGTAATGATGTTGACAGCTCAGTGCCTGACAATACCAGTCAAATGAACTTTTTTTTTTCTTTTTTTTTCTCCTCAAGACAATAACGGGCGTAAAGTCACTAGGCAATCCACACAAACTCTGGGAGAGGGATATTTTTAAGCTGAAAAGTAGGGAGCTGAGTGGAATAGGGAAGGCCTGTCCATTTCTCCTTATAAGAAATCAAGGTATAGACATGGAGGCTTTATTTGCTAGGGTGCTCAAGCCTTATATTCTTGTTGATTTCAGCAGAAGTAATAGATCTTCCATGCCACATACAGTTGAGATTGTGTCACTTGGCAGGCTGAAATTCTGCAGGTGTTTTTATTGTTTAGTGTGACATTGAACGCATTCAGTGTATTACCCTATCCTTATAGTAAGTTAAATGACACCACTGACAAGTTTCTTCTCCAAAATAATATTTCCCAATTTACTTCTTTTAATGCTAACTTTAGGTATTTGAAGTAAACATTTCATAGTCATTTCTTCTCATTGCTGGCTGTTTTGTGAAGTGTTAGATGAATCCAAGAGCACTGAAAATCTGAAGATCAGTACTGCAAGATCTTTTATAAATTTTGTATCATTTACCACTTCAGAAATATCTCTGACATTCCTGTCATGGAGAAGATTATGTGACAGGAAAAAAAAAAAGAAAGAAAAAAGAAAGAAAAAAGCAAACAACAGATATATACAGGTTATCCATATATAATTTGTATTTAATCTGTTTATGTAGATTATTGTGTATCCAGTATCGTTTCTTTCTATGCATAATGAAAGTCAAACAGCTAAAACATCAAAAACATCATTTGTCTCTGATTCTTGTTAACTGTTTTCTCAGTATAATTTTAATTGTATTAGCAATCTAAGAAGTCTGAAAATCAAATCTAGATGTTAGGTGTCACATTATGAAAGCAGTTACGTCTATTTTAATAAAATGTGAAATGGATTTGTGGGAAGTGCAAAAGGACTTATAAAGTGTTCTACTTACATTGTTGCATATCCCATTTCCAGAAAACTACATAAAAGCCATTGGGTGCAATCATTTCCCAGATGCCAGCAGCATGGAGTTCTATTTATTGCTGTTTATAGTCAGAAATGAAGGATAACAAAGTTCACCTAGTTAAGTGAAGAGATCGTTAGTAAAGAACACATATTCCGTGACAACATCTACTGACAAAGAAAGATACATATTGGAAATTAATATATTTTTAAAAGTAAATAGAGAGTTATCCCCTTCAGTTGGTGATAATACATATAAATAGGATTCTGGACCATGTTCCAGTGTTCTGGCCAGAATGCATTTTTTGTGCTTGAATAGAACTCCTAAACAGTCTGTTCTTCAAGTAAGCTGTTGTTTAACAGACAACTAAATGGTGTCACTCACAGGTAATTCAAATAAATTTTATTCTGGCATGTCCTTCCACACTTCCATGTAAGGTTTCTCACAACTTCAGTGGAACCAAAATGGAAGTAGTCTGCCAGAAAAACACTAGAAATGGGAGGTTCATAATAATGGTACTGTCATTACATATATCAGTTACAAAGAGAAGAAAATACGAAAGACAAAGGTCCAAATTCTTCTGAATAGGCTTTAAGGATTCCACTTTCTAAGGATATGACAGTCAGAACGTAGCTGCCTATTGCATTAATGATCATCATTTGAGTAAATGTAACTGCATGATACTCTTTCTTTACTCAGGGAAAATCTCTGCTTTTTAACTTGAGTACTATAATTAGGATGAACTGTGAGCATGAGATGAAATTAATCCTAGCCTTCTATCCTAGTTGGCTAACCTAAGTCATTCATATGCCTGAGCCCTGAAACAGTTTTCAGACTGGTTGGAAGCCTGAAGGATAGATATAGTCCATCAGAGAAACCCCTGTGTCATGCAGTCTGTTCTCTAGTAGTCCCTTCCACATCATCTTGGAGCATGCAGAGGTTTGATGAATTATTTCTGGCATCTGAGGATACTAATCAGGACCTCTATCCTGTTATGTGGGCAGAATTCCTTCATGTCTGTCATATGGTAGATCCAGCCAGATACCTTCATCTGCCTGTGTACTGTTTCATCAAGTATCAAACTTCTGTTTATTGATTAATCTGTTCTTTTTTTGTCTTTAAATGGACCAACTACAATAAGGAAAACAATATTCAGCCTGCCTGCT
Source organism: Lagopus leucura (assembly GCF_019238085.1). NCBI lineage: Eukaryota > Metazoa > Chordata > Aves > Galliformes > Phasianidae > Lagopus > Lagopus leucura. The sequence goes on from NW_024962262.1 coordinate 64,040,259, forward strand.
TTACTCCTAAAGTATGCATTCTCTGACTGTGGCCATACTTTTTTCCTAATGTATTAGCAGGACCATTCTGGAAAAGTCATAGGACGTATTTAGATATTAACAATTTAAAAAGGAAGTTAATTAATGACTACTTATTCACATAGTGAAAAGAGTTTGATAAATAAGGAAAGATAGCTAGAGGGAAAAGTTTTCACGCTGTAAAACATGACTATACTGAGAGATTTTTTAGAATATTGGAGAATCTTATGCGTCAGTGACTAGATGGTATTCTACACTGTGCAGCAGATTGAACTATATTATTGTAGCTATCCTTTCAGGTCTCAAAATCTATACATCTTTATTCTGCTCATTTCTTTCTATAGGAAGTGGATTTCTCTAGAAATGTTTAAACTGTCAGACTTATTGAGGTTTAGGTTAATCAAGGAGTTTGAGTTGGGAAAGAAAGTCGCCCACATTTGATCAATGTGACTGTGGCAGTCTGCAGAAATTTATGTTTATAAAGAGAGAAGAAATGTGTGAAAAGGTGAATCATCAGGAGTTGTGCAGAAGTGGGAAAAGAAACCAGATAGGGGAACTGGAAAAGGGAGACAGCAGATATTTATTTAGCTGTAGTACAGAGAATTCTGTGTCTGTCCAATACAATTAGGTATACACAAGCTTGAAGGACTGTAATGCTGCAATTGGTGAACTTCTACTGATTAATGGACTACTACTATTAGGCTAAGAGAGTTAGGGTTGTTCAGGCTGGAAAAAATAAATGGCTCTGGGGAGATGTTATAATATCTTTCTAGTACCTAAAAAGAGCCTATAAGAAAGATAGAGAGGAGACACATCAGGGATTGTACTGATAGGAGAAGGGATAATGGCTGTAAACCAGTACGGATTAGATTTAGACATTAGGAAGAAATTATTCACTATGAGGGTGGTGAGACACTGGAATATATTCAGATATCTACACTTCGAAAAGAAGATTGATAAATGAATAGGTTGCCCAGACAAGCTGCGGATGTTCCATCCCCACAGATGTTTATGTCCAGGTTGGATGGGGCTTTGGGCAAGCTGATCTAGTGGTAGGTGCCTATTCTCATAGCACTGGTATGGAAACTGGATGGTCTTTAAAGTCCCTTTCAGCCCAAACCACTCTATCATTCTGTGTTTCTATTATAATTTGGTTTGTTTGTAATAGACATTTATTATTCCTTTAGCTGTTATAGTTTTGATCTTTGTGGAAGAAAGATTATTTTTATTCAAAACTGGCATTAGGTCTCTTAAGCTTTGTCTTAGATTCTGAAGTTCCACACGGCAAGGTTTTTAAAAAAGGAACTAAGCTATTCTTTGAATTCTTGGCTTCCCTGTGAAGAAGGTTAAAAATAGCTGACAATCTTTGCTAAGAATCTAGTATGTATTTGGCTGCTTTCAGCAACTCAAGGGACAAGAGATAACTTTGCCTTTGAGAAGCAAATTTAAACACCTCTGAGTCAGTAATTGATTATGGATAATCTACTCATTGATACATATGAAATACAGGGATATCAAGAACAGGTTTTGTCTTGTTCTTTTGAACATGTAGCCACAGCTTCCCAGGGAGATGGCTCTGAAAAGTAATTGGCAGCCACATGGCAATCATCTGATCACAAGCCTGTACTTACTTTAGGAGTTCCTAGCCTGAACTTCAGCATGAGTGCATATAGAAATCATCCTTCCTCATCTTCTACACTAAAGTCTCTTTATGTTCTTGCACATATGTGTCTTCAGTACATTCTTCATGTTTGCCTCTCCTACTGGTATCTCAGTCTAATAAACCTGTAGAATATATTCGCTGTGTATGGAACTGAAGACTTATGAAGCCTGTTATCTGTTTTTTTTCGTAGCTGGGATCCCAAAACAGCACAAATCTTAAAAAGCCTTTAAGATGGAACTCAGCTACTTCTTTTTCAACCAAAGAACTGAATTATTGATGAACAGAGTCTGAAGCGTTTAAGCTTAAAATTTATGTTATAAATCATATGTCAAGAGGTGACCCCAAACTGAATATATGGCTGAATTCACTGCAGTTTCATGTGACGTCAACGTGGCCCATTGGATGAGTTAAAGCCTTGCATTCACTCTGAGGCTATCTAATATCTAATATGTCTTACTTGATTTTGAGTTTCAGTCAGGCAAATTGACCATGTACACTTGCTTGAGTCAGTAGCTAATTTTAGGTAGCTAGTCTAATTGAAGATGTTATGCTCCTTTAGCTTGTCATACAAATTCACATTTTCTGATTAATGTGATTCATTTATATTAGATTTGACTTGACAGGATGACAATGTGTAATATAGAGTACAAGGATGACAGGGTTCTCCATCTCCTCTGTCACATTTCATTATTAATGGCATAGTCAAGGCTGTGGCATACCGCATCTTACCCACAATATGGTAAAATTTGAGCAGTATTGCAGCTATATATGGTCTACACAATATGTTCTCACAGGTGGTGATATACTTTTAGTAGTGTGACAAGTTAAACAGCTTTCCTACATTTGTAACACTTATATGTAACTGACTCCCTGACATTCTGATGTGATTGAAAAATTACACAGAAAAAGTAGAAGAAAAAGAGAAAATCCTTGAAAGAAAGCTAAATAAACACTATATATATATTTATAGGAAGGGGGAAATAGGCAATGGAGGACAAACACGTCAGTTGATGGAGGAGGGAATGGATAGAATGAGGAAAATGGAACAATAGGCAGAAGTTCAAAAATGTGTCAAGAAATAAAAGAAAAATGTGACCTCAAATAAAAGAGTACCAGTAACTTCAACACAAAATAGGGAAAACCAGCAGACAGGAGAAAAGCAGTCCACAGCAGAACCCGCACGGTAATAATATTTATGAGCTCATCCACAAGAAGCAGCTGCATGCCAGGACAGTAGAGGGTGGGCTGTTGGTCCAGCACCTCTCAGAACTCAGGCAGCAAAGGCGGACAGAAAGTGAAGAGCAGAATCTAAGATTATAACTGTGTTTCTCAGTAGGAGATTATCTGTTCTGTTGCTTCTATAGGTCAAATGGCTTGTGTACATAAAGAGCATGTTGAATACTCGATTTTCCTTGTTCACAGTAGTCTCTTTTCTAACTTATGTAGGCAGCCTAATGCTGTGTTGATAATTCTGGTAAGGATAGAACACCACGTGCTTTGCAGATTAATCTGCACAGGCCCATGGTAGCTCTGAAGTACTCCCACTATGGATCTGTATGTGTATAGCAGTCTCTGACTCACAGCAACACTAGTGTTGGAAGGAGCCATAAGATATCTCTAGTCCAGTCTCCTGTTCAAATTAGACTCAATACTGAGTTCAGGTTTTTTCAAAGGCTTTGTCCAGTCAGGTCTTTAAAGGTCAAAATTTGTCTCCAACAATGCAGATTCCACAGCTTCTGAGATACCCACTTTAAAGCCCCAATCTCTTCTAATACAAGAACTTCTGTTCTGCTCTATTCCATTCCCTCATTTCACAAGTGTTTCTGTTCCCCACATTTTTGTACTGCCTCTGGGAAGAACATAATGGCCATAGATGTAATGCCTGTTTACAGAGGCTAGGCAGGTATAGCTGGTACTGTGGTTTTCAGCCTTACATACAGAGATCTGATCTGACTGGTAGTAACAGGACATGACCAGTACCTTCATGTGTTTTGTGAAGAAGAAATTTAAGTTTCAGGTGTGGCAATTCAAGAAATGGTCCTATTTTCCAACACAGGCTTAAAAAATACTAAGTGTGATAGAAGAGACTCGTAGAACCTGTTCTGGAAACAGCTTTTGTCTAAATTGTCTTATAGTGCACATGGAGCACATCTTTTTCAACGTGGTATCTCCAGCAGGCTTTGCACAAACTCCATTTACTGATGATGATTTAGTGAAGGCATTGCAGAGTTACAGTTCTAGGAGCTTGGTGATCATCTTATTAAAGCTGCAGAGACATATAAAATTTCTGGCCAGCACAGAAGTTTTGCACTGGCTGAGATTTCACTTCTCATGTTATCTGCAGAGAATGGAAGCTGCTGCTTTTCATGGTTTTGGTTTTGTTTTTTTTTTATTATTTCGACATGACATGATGATAGATCTGAGTATCCATCTGTCTGTTCTTCCTTGATTGTTTCTAAATCTCTCCATGAAGATACTCTAACATTTTAAAACACAAGTGGTTTAGTGGTTGGTGACCCCGCCCATGGCAGGGTGTTTGAAACTAGATGGTCTTTGAGGTCCTTTTCAACCCATCCTGTGATTCTATGCTGAGTCAATGATTCTATGGAATAAAAGCCTCGATAATTTATTTTTAAATCGAAATTTTAAAACTTTTTAGCATATAAAATAGATCTAGCATAAGAAAGCCCCATTCCCACTTCCTCCTCTCCAAGCTACAAGGTGAGTGAGATTTCTGAATGGAGCTTTTAAACATTTCAAAATTACTCTTAGACATGCAGCCCTTTGCAGTGAACAGGAGAGATTCCACTATATTTGTGGATAAATGGGAATTATTACAGGAATAATAACTGCTGTAATAAAATGATGAGGCACTGGCAGGGGTTGCCCAGAGATGTAGTGGATGCCCCATCCATGGAGACATTCAAGGTCAGGCTGGACAGGACTCTGAGCATCCTAATGTAGCTGTATGCTTCCCTGTTCATTGCAGGGGAGTTGGACCAGATGACCTTTGAGGATCCCTTCCAACTCAAACAATTAAGAAATAATATAGTTGTATATATCTGCAGTTAAGTTATGCTTATCTAATAAAATGACACCATCCCAAACACTACCAAAGTTTGTACTTCAGCCTTTATACACTCAAGTGCTGTGTGACCTAAAAAGGGGGGGGAAAAATAGATGCTTTATTAAGATAAAATAACAATAACACATTGGAAAGTTACTGATGTTGTAAGAGAAACAGTACACAGAAAAACAGGACAAACTAAGAAAACCTCCTATCAACCAGTGTAACATAAATATTGAATATGTCCTTCAGAAATAAATAGCTTTATTTATATTCTTTGTTCTTTATTCTGTATATTCATCCATTTCGATGTTTGCCATTTTGCAGATATTTTTGCAGCTGTAGTGATCGAAGTTGTACTTTCAAAAATTCATTTTTTCTCACTATTGTGGTAAGATATGTCGCCTCTCTCTATAAAGTTTGTCCCGTCTTTACTGTGAGGATATAGTAAAAATTTAAGACTTACAGCTATCAAATGAAGCAAAACAATATACACAAAGAAAGTTATATAGTGTAGTATGATGCAGTAGAGAGAATTCTTTGGAATTTTGTGGCCAAGGAAAGTACATATGAGAACTAAAAGAAAAAGAACGAAGGAAGCTTAAAATAGATAAATACATGAACCTGAGTGATGACTGCACCACATGCTACATGTAATGTGGAAATTGTAGAAGCAAGAAGATGTCAATAAGGATTTTTGTAAAAAAGACCTGAAAACATTTTTTGTATTACTTTTTCCAAATGGTAAGATTTACTCTCCTTTCTCCCCTTACTTCATTTTTAAAGATGATTTAGTATGAAAGAGGAAGAAGATTTATGCATGTCTAAAAATAAATATTTCATATTTTGTGTTTCTCAGAGAAAAAAACACATTTTTAGACTGATATTTCAATTGGCCTGTTTGACGTGTGACTGGTAATAAAGATCTACAGCTGGTTTAAATATGCTTGGCAGCGAAGTTAAACCGTGCTGCAGTTTATTTAGAAATATCATAAAATGAGGTCTCTGTCTCAGTGAGTAATATATGTGACACTAAACATAGAATCATAAATGTGAATACAAGAATAATACAAAGTGTGTTAAAACCTCAAAGCTGTGTTTTGATGGGTCAAGTAGGAGTGGAATCCACTGTTCAGTAATCTACGGGTGTGAATCAAGGTAGGATTGACATTCAGAGTTTCACTGTTGCCAAATTGTAGCTACTCCTCTGTTATAAATCTGGTTGTACAGGTTATTCATTGTTAGAAGTGCTTTTCCCAAAGAGCTATGATTCAGTCTGATCTTAGGAGCTCTTCTCCTGTTACCTGTTCTCAGTTTGTCTAATCGGAGTCCTTGCAGCTTGAGCAGAAAGGCCAGTCCAATTTTATCCCTCCGTAAAGCTGTATAGCACAGGTAGAATTACCTCAATTTCATCCTTGATGTAAACCTTTCATTATTTTCTAGTGCTTGCATCTTTTTTGACCCTTAACTGCAGGTATCTCACTATAAATTGTACCTTTGGCACAGAATGTAATTATTTGAGAATTCTTGAGGCAATCACATGTGTGACTATAGTATTCCTTGCTTACGTATCACTGTAGTGGTTGATACAGAATTGGAGGTGAAGATAATGGAACCCGAAAGAGTTTATAGTAATAATAGATCTCTTCGTATTCATTACATGAGGCATTTTAATTCACTTAATGTTGCTTCTCCAGTGGGGGGTGGCAGTAGATTGCCAATTCTTGAGCTGAGTATTAATTATGCTTACTAGAGCTTCTGTAGTTGAAGGTCCCATGATAAACCCCTGTTTTATTTTTAGGGATTTAATAATTCATCTTTAAAAGCCCACTTTGGACTGAAATATGTCCCCACCATCTTACGCTCACTTATCTGGCCCAGCAATAATATATGATAGATATGGAAGGAAGAAGCTGCACTTTGAATAATTCAAGGTGATTACTGCATGTGAAAAATCATTCTTTTCATGTGCATGTCATCAAGATGGCCATATAAGTATGCACCTAACATCGACAGGCAATATCTCATCTTAGCATGGTGTCAATAAACAGGCCAGACGCATTTCTTACTTTTTCTTCCTGATAGAATTTGCATTACAGGGACTGAAATATGTATTTTTTAAAGTCATGAGAAACTGTGGAAGAAGCTAAATGTATCGGTCTTTTGACATTCCTAATGTTAGCATGCACATGATTTTTAATGTGATGCCTTAATTTGCAAGTCACCAAAGGGGAAATCATCTCCTCTCATACTTATAGTGGCTTTTTGTAGATTCTGTGGTCATCCAATTTGAGAGATGAGTTACAATGTTAGAGGACAGGTGTGTACATCACAAGACTGATGACACTAATGAATGTTTATATGAACAAAATCATTAGACTTAGTACTCTTTCCAAACTATAGACTCAGCTCAAAATTTAATATCAAACTCACTCTGCCAAAGAACATAAGTAAAATATGAATCAATGGAGCATGCAGCTGTCAAGGTAGAGTCATCAGAACAATGATTAAGCTACCCTTTTTATACAGGAAATTAAGCTTCTACTTAATCAATCTTCATTCCAAAAGATTACGAACTAATTCCCTCCTCCCTTTTTTGCCAAGTACTAGTGGTGATGGGGAGCAGACCAGGTACTCAGTGGGTATCAAGAGCCATCAACCTAAAATAAGATCTACCACACAAAATCCTTACCTCATTTCCATGATGTATTTGTTTATGCTTATTTCTCAACCCTCCCCCCAAAAATCTTATTCTACAGAAGTGTAATATTGGTGCCCAAAAATGCAGTAGAAACATGAATGTAGTTACAGGATTGTAAATAACTGTTCTCTAGAGAAGGAGAGAACTTCTCTTTTCTTGCAGTGGTTTCAAGACATATTTGCTGCTCCATTTACTGGTTCATACTTCACAGAAAATACATTTACATTCAGAACTAAAGCTGTTGCAAACACTGCTGAAGTGTCTATCCTTTCACCACCTTTTCCAACTATAATCTCCTCCAACAGTTTTCTGATAGTAGTGGGCAATAATACTTCAGTTATGACATTTTACATATTTGCTGGCCAGTTAATTCTCCTGCTAAAATGTACAAGGTATTTTGTTCATTCCAGAATACAGCTGTTAGCACCTTACCTTAATCTGTGCATATTGCATAGACAAAGAGTAAATCCGAATTTGGTACTGAATTAAGGGGTATCTCCAAGATTTGTATTTGACACAGTGTGCTTTACTTCTGAAGTTTTCTGTAGCAAAACTGTTGGAAATATAGCATTAGCATTTTAAATGTAGTCGCATAGTGTCAGCCATCAAACAACCATATTGTGAGGAATGAAACAATGGTGATAAAAAATACATTCTCCTTATCCAAAAGAAAATAAATCATCTAGCCTCCATTTTTAGTCCTTGCTTAAGCTGCTGTTGCTCAGAAACACATCTCCAGGTCTTCAACCTAACTGTGAAGAAACACGTGGGAAGGGAGCATATATCTGGGTTAGGCACTTGGATATGAAATGCTGTTTTAAGTATAGGGACAACAAATACCTCAAAGCAGTATCCTTCAACATTCTGCAGCTGGTTGGAGCCATATGCAAGGTGTGCTGTTCCACTGATTATACCTGAGCTGGTGATACCCTCACATGGGCTGTCCTTCAGAATGTAATTTTAAATGCTTCACAAGTATTGAAAAATGTTTAAAGAAAAGGAGTTGTAAGCTATATGAAACTGAGATGAAACTTCCTTCTTTATAATGAGATGACTATGTACTGTCTTAAAAGCATGTGATTTTCCATGAAATTTTTCTTTTAATAAATAATTCTCACTGGATTTCATAAGAACACCCCCCCCCCCCATGCTATAATGATGTCCTTCTGAAAGGACATCACCATCTATCTTTACAAAGCTCATTTTTGAGTCTTTCCCTTTTTTCTTAGCTTTTTAATGACATTTTTTCAGTTAGTGTTTTCAGGAGTGCATATAGGAAATGAGCTGGTTTTGCAATCTTTACACCTAAAGTGCTCAACTGAAATGAGCCATATCCATTTATTGCTTGTTGTCATGATATATGTTCAAGATAACAGACTCCCAACATGAAGATACACATCAGACATATAAATTCCCTTATCTCTCATATTTAGAGATTCTCAGATTCCCAGCATTTCTTAGTATTTCTTCATGGGTTGTATTTATAAATCCAATTTGCTATTTATTTATTTTTAAGAAGGTTGTTTTTTTGTTGTTGTTGTTTTGTTTTTCTGTGGGGTGGGAGGGGGAGAAGGAGGGGGGAGAACAGTCTAAAAATGTACTTCAGTCCTTCAGTCTTGTCCTTCAGTCTGATATGCAACAAGACTGTATAAAAAGTCCCGACTTCATTTCCCCTATCACTTGCAAAGCACAGTTTACAAAACAAATGGTTAGAAATACCTTGGTTATCCCAATGCAGAAAATATAGTTTCAAAAGCTGACAGTAAGATATGTTCAGCAGTCTGAACTGGCACAGTCTCCTCGGTAATAAAATAGTAGAAATCATTACCATCAAACTTGAAAATATCAGTATAAATTATAGTCTAAACATATTGTAATTGCCTATTGTAACTTCAGGATATTGAGTAACCTTACAAATCATAAATCCTACCTGAAATCTAAAAGCTATGCATCATTTAGTTTATTTTTGACAAAATTAATTTGGATTTCTCAATACAGAACACCTGAGTACAGAAAGGACACTGAGGTGCTGGAGCAGGTCCAAAGAAGGGCATCAAGGCTTGTGAAGGGCTTGGAGAATATGGCCTACGAGGAGAGGCTAAAGGAACTGGGGCTGTTCAGGCTGGGGAAAAGGAGGCTGACGGGAGACCTTATTGCTCTGTTCCAATATCTGAAAGGTGATTGTAGTGAGAATGGGATTGGTCTCTTCTCACTGGTGACAGGATGAGGGGAAATGGCCTGAAGTTGTGCCAGGGTAAGTTTAGGTTGGATGTCAGGAAAAACTTCTTTATAGAAGGGGTTGTTAAGTGCTGGAATAGGCTCCCCAGGGAGGTGGTGAGTCACCATCCTGGATGTGTTTAAAAACTGTTTGGATGTGGTGCTCAGGGACATGATTTAGCAGAGGTTTGTTAGTTAGGGTAGTGTGGTTAGGTTGGACTTGATCTTAAAGGGCTATTCCAGCCTGATCTATTCTGTGATTCTATGATTCTCAAAAAAAATTATCACTTGGCAGTGTTGGTATTGCCTCTATACATTCTTTTGCTCCTTTAACAAGGAAACCCACCACTGCTCTCAGAAGACAGCTCTTGTTTCCTCAGCTCTTCTATACATCAGATGAAGAATTACTATTTTGGTGTAGTGGCTATTCTGTTACAAGGAAGCTGATGAGGGAAAGGCATTCAAAGGGAAAGATGTTCAGTTAATTAAGAAGCTCACATGAGCAGGGTATGTGTTCCAGTTGTCTGTGTCTCTTATGTGTTTTGCTTTTGAAGAAATCGTGTACCTCTGATGCTGGTCAATGTCAATTCACTGAAACTTGTATTTGAGAAACTTGTAGAGAAAATTAGAAGTGATGAAGTAGCCTATGGAGGTAATGTCACAGTGAACGGGAGATCCTGATGTGAAGACCTAGCTCCTTAATTGTTATTATGCTTACAAGGACACTGTTCAAAGAAAAATGAGTGCCTTATTCCACACCTGCTGTAAAAGGAGCTGCAACTCTGGAGCTTGCTTAAATCATTCTTCCTGAAACAAACTACCGAATGAAACTCAGGCTATTTAATTTCCAAATACCAGTAATTAAAATGAGTCACATCATCAGAGTTTGGCAGAGCCACAGCAGCCTTTTATTTTTTCATTTCCACATAAATTTCAGTGAAGGTCAGATTTGTTGGGGGAGGAGAAGAACCTGCCTGCTTTTGTGCTCATGGGAGGTTAAAATATGACTTGTTCACAGTGTCCCTCATAGTTCAGGACTTAATGGCCCTTGACGGGGATAGCCTGGAAGTTAATTTTACTTTGTGTCCCAAAAGCAGTCATTGTCACTGCAATTCTTCTTGCAAGCTGAAGGACCTGATCAGACTTTCAATAGCAATTGATGAGCAATCTCACCAATGAAGAAGTACTTTGCTAGTGCTTCCTACTAAAAGACAAATGAAAAAGAAAGAACGCTGCTGGCTCATCTTTTCATAACTTTCAGCCTTTCCAGCATTCCTTACTTTAAATGTCATCTTCTGCTCTTTGCACAAGTCAAACACTGAAGAATTAGACACTATTTCCTTTGCCTTTGCCTTTGCCTTTGCCTTTGCCTTTCCTGCCTTTCCCTGCCCTTCCTTGCTCTTCTCTCTTTTCCTTTCTTCTTTATTGTCATGTCAGGGAAAAGAATGAGTGCACAGTGGAAATAGATATCTTCCTCTTAGTTTTGTTATCCATAGCAGAGTGATGCTTGAAGCCAGAGACAAGCACTATCAGGAAGGCCTGTGCTCAAATCTCTGAGCAGCAGTGTGTCCCATGTTCAAGAGAACAACAAAAAAAATAATAAAAATAAAATTCCAGACCCTAATGGAGTCAACTTGGCTAACATGCCTTTGAAACATGTGTACATATGATTTTGTTGTTCAATTTAGCAAATCCAGGGTGTGCTGTGCATGGTAGGCAACGTTATGACAGCAAAGCCACCCTCCAGGCCTCTTTAAAGTCACCATTCCAAGACTAAAACATTTAAATCTTCTCAAGTAAACAGCTGCAAAACTATTTTTATATCAGCAAAAACGTAAGTTTTTTCTGTTCCCTACTCATTAGAAGTGCTAGTGACTTTTATACTGAACTTGGAATGTACTGTACTGAATGGTTAATTCTTCAAGGGGGAAATATCCATCTTGAAACCGTTGACATTTATTGAAAAACAGATAATGAGAGAAAGTATAGGGCTGTCTTACCAACTATTACAACTATAAGTAATAGCTTCATGTGTCCACAGAAGCTAAAACAAACCACTGTAGGCTACTAATGTAATCTCTTATACAGCACATGCTGTAAATTTCTGTCTGAGCTTCCTAAACTGAGCATTCTAATCTCTTTTTGGAAATGTATGAGATAGAATATGGGCAGATAGAAAAGAAACCAGTAACATTTTTGGTTTAACTGCAGCTGAATTTCCATGAATTCTATATTGCAATAATAACGCATGCATTAAAAGTTAAAACTTCTGTGTAATTGCAATCAAAAAAGCAATAAGAATGGAAGTCTGTGTAATGGGTGAGGTAATATCAAATTTCACTTTACCATTCTACTTCAGTGACTCTTCACAACACATCTGGGAGCATACAAGCTGGGCCATGGAAGGCTGACAGCTGCTCACGCGTCCCAGGTAACTGGAGACTGTGGCCACCATCAGCTATTTTCATGATCCTTTTAACTTACTGCTGAGACCTTAAACAGTACGCTGACATATGCAAAGTAAGAATTGCACTGAAGACCTTACAAACCAACAAGAAAGACTATGGGAAGTTGAAGGCAAATTGAGCAGATTGTATAGCTACCTGTATCCATCTGAATTTGAGAGTTTTCTGGATTAAATGACCTAATCTGATTAAGATTCACCAGATAATTCTCCTGGAACACTCCTTTGCATTTGAGAAGGATCATCACTGTATGCACTGATTGACCTATCAAAAATGTTGCACAACAGGAAGTGATTGCACACCAAAATTATGTGTTATTTAATTTAATGTTAGAGAAAAATATTGATATATTTATATATATTGATAGATATATAAAAATAGATGAAAGAGTTTTAAATGCACCCTCTGCTACAAGTGCTTATAACAGCAAATGCCACTGGAATAAAAACTGTATTGTTATGTGTAATTAGTAGCACACATTCCAAACGTAATTCAGATTGTTTTCTGTTGTGCCCAGCAGAAGTTCAGGTTAATGTAACATTGTCTGCTAACTTGGCAAAACCTTTTGGCCTTGAAAGATATGCAAATATGCATCCTCATCCATGTTACCTTAGTAACTAATAATGTTACCTCGTGAGTATTGGTGATGGTAAAGGTGAAAGTAGGTTGTCTGTTTCATGTGGAATTTTTTTTTTTTTTTCAATTACGTGAAACTAGCATCTTCTTAGCTATTAATGAGCTGGTATTGTGGGGTATTAGCATCTCTCATCCAATTATTTGTCAAAAACCAAGTACAGTTAGAATGGGATTTGCATGGAAACAAGTATAGGCAACAAAATATTTTTATGGAATGTAGAAAGTTCTTGGGTACTCAGCTGCTAGAAAAATTCATTGAGATTTCATACATGAGTAGGGATTATTTTGTTTCACAGGATCTGATCCCACCACATATTTCTACTGGTGTCAAATTAACAAAAATAAGCATGTAGCAGTACCAGGATTAATCAGGGATATTCCCTAAACTGAAATTCAGAGAAGGTAAAATAGACAAAAAGTGAAAAGAACAATAAAGTGCAAAATATTCCTTAGGGTTATATCTAGGAAACGCACAGATCATTACTGTCCTCTGTGACCTCTGTTAGTTTTTCTGTTTCTGTTGTTGCTGTACAATACTGATTTCTGTGTTTGGATACTTTTTATTCTCCTTTACACACAGACTATAATTAGTATTCTTACTACATAATTAACAGAATATAATGTCAAAATTTAGTATAAAAATAGTATTAAAAAAAAGCATCTGGCTTGATCTAAAATAAATCTCTGCTTGTGAGGTGGCACTAATTTCTTCGTAGGTCTCTTTAATTATCATTCCGTTTTTCTCTTCATATGAAGCAGAGGTTTTATATGGCTGCTAGCAGGTTCCTGGTTCTGACACACAGAGCAAATTCTGTGGTGGGCGCAGCAGCCATCAATGGCAGATCCTCACTCTTTCTCTATTAGCCCCCTCATTCAAGAATCACTTCCATGTGCTGCTGTTGCTTCAGACATCCAAACTCCTCTGAATGAAGCTTTCCCCACAGACACCCTTGAGTCTTGCCAGCTGGTAATTCTCTGACATCTGCTGAAGTGAGGTCACGTTGCTACCTTTTCTCAGCCACTTATTTATATGACATTTGAAAGAAACTAATTGTCTCTGAGATCTCTCCCCCCCTGAAAAATTTAGATAAAGTTTGTTATTGTGAAATAAAGGACTTTGTAAATTGCCACATCAAGGTAGGTAGTCGTCTATACAAAAAGAGGGTGTAAATGCAAGTCTTAGGAAACCGAGCTAAAAAAACCCCAACAAACAATTGTGTGATGCTGTACTGAGAAGTAGAAAGCATGCTTTCCTATTTCAGACAAGAATAAAAACATTAATTACCCAGTTTGGTAAAAGAAAGCACAAGAAAGATATGAGCAAGATACACAACATAATGAAGAGAACACAGAGGGCCAACCAAGCCTTCCTGTTTTGAAGGACAAGAGGGCATTTTATAAAAACAACGTAGTGAATAGAAAATAGAAAAAGGCCTGAGGCAAAAGCCTTCAAAAGATCTTTAAAAGGCTTCAGGATACAAAGAAAAGCAGCTGAGATGGTAATTTTGGTAGCAATCACTTTGCTAGGATTTTAATAGTTTAGAAAATAAACTGCTATGATCCAAAAATCAGTCCTCTCACTATGATATACTATATGACTAATATTACTGATGTTGTAGAATAAAGCACTGGACCTTAATGTGGAGAATTTTATGATCTTAGGGAGTTGTCAACGCCAATAGGCTGCAAATGCACTGACTGCAGCCCCCCTCATTCCGCTCCTACAGTAACAAGTAGCAGTACACACTCAATAGGAAATGCTCAGAAACAGCAGTATACTTTATTGTGTTTGTTAACAGCCACCCTGCAAAAGTAACAGCAGCACTGTTTAGTAAAAAATGTGAAGGGTTTGAAATAAATCCTGTCAGGGGGAAGTTCTTTACATAGAGAGTGGTGAGGTGCTGGAACATGCTGCCCAGAGAGGTTGTGGAAGCTTGAACACCCTGTCCCTGGAGGTGTTCAAGGCCAGATTGGATGGAACCCTGGGCAGCCTGGTCTAGTACTAAATGTGGATGTTGGTGACCCTGCCTGTGGCAGGGGGGTTGGAGATTCATGATTCTTGAGGTCCCTTCCAACCCGGGCCATTCTGTGATTCTCTGATAAACAGCACTTCTTCTTTCCAAGGAAGAAAAAATAGACTTGATTGCTCAAATAATAGATGTTGACTATTCTTAGAACAAGTTCTTGTTTTTATTATTGACAGTTTCTTGGTTTTACTGTGGATAACATGTACCCTTATGTGTAGCAGAGAAATATCCTTGAAACCTCTCATAGGAGTGTGAGTTTTGGAAGTCATTATCATTCTTTAGCTACACTCTGAAGTGTTCCCATATTTGCACTGGGATTGGTATTATCTCATTTCATGCTTTGGTTTGACCTTGTTCACCTAGATACCGTGAAAACAAGCTTACTGTTTTTTCCTGCTGACAAATATGCTAAGGACATACTTAATCAATTACAAGTACTAACAGTACTAACAGAACTCCTTCAAATGAAATTGTCTTTTAAACAAATCGTGTTTCTTAAGCATTACTGTGTCACTTGCTTTAAGCTTTTGCACTGAACACTCATTTTTACGTAACATATTGTTCATTGGTCTCCTGTGGCACTCCCAACTTTGCTACTTAGTGCTTGCAGGAATGAATAAAATGTCTTTTATATTCCAATCTCCATATTCATCCAGCCCAGGGTTTACCTTCTCATTTGCATCAGTTCCTTCATCCGGAACACAAATCCAAATTCATTTTAACTACCTGTGGTGTCATAGAAAACCTTCCCTGAGAAAAACTGAAATTGCATTAAACTCCTTCTAAAAACTAACAATTATTTTTACACTGCAATAAAGACATCTTTCACATTTTGCTGGGAGAAAAACAAGGAAAGAAAGATACGTTTTTCCTTCCACGGTTGGAAAGTTTAAACCTTGTTGCCTTGTTGTGGTAGAATTTGTGCTCCCAGTTTCTTTACATGAACTTGAAACTGTGAACCAGAGGTTTACTAACATATTAGGTAATCAGTGCTTTTAAGGAGTTATTTTCCTCTTTAGAAAACATGATACAAAATCACCTGCCTGTTTACCTTCATTACCCATCCAATCCACATTCATTTGAAGCATCTCAAAATATTTAATGCATTTGTTCTCAGAACGTTCTGTGAGGTGCAGAGTGCTGTTGTCTTCATGCTGCAAGAGCCTAAGGTCATGCAAGAGGTATGTTTCAGGGCAAGCCATTCAATGAGTCTCCATATCACAGGCTCACAT
Source organism: Lagopus leucura (assembly GCF_019238085.1). Lineage (NCBI taxonomy): Eukaryota > Metazoa > Chordata > Aves > Galliformes > Phasianidae > Lagopus > Lagopus leucura. Next base: position 64,056,285 of record NW_024962262.1, read on the forward strand.
AGTGCCTAAACATTTGTACCTGTATGATTTTCCACTGTCTCTTAAGATGAATAAAAATTGAGAAGCAGAACAAACAAGAAAGTTAGCTGTTTAACACAGTTACATATTGGGCTTTGGTATTTCCATTAGTTTATAGTTAATCTTGTAAGAAGTAGGAAATAATTAAAGCTGAAATGCTTAGCATAAGCAGGAGAATGGGCTGATAATCCATTAACCTTTTACTTCTTACTCACACTTTAAACCAAAGTAAGTACTATTCTGAAAGGACTGTAAGGTCGCAAAATACAAAAGGCATAAATAGCAGGAAAAAAAAGAAAAAAAAAAAAGAAAGGCAATCTAACGTGAATGCAATTTTACTTCCAGTACTGAGGCACTATGAAGCTGCTGTTAACCTGCCAAAAGGTGAGGGTAGACAGGCAAACATATACAACTATTGACATGAACACCAGTAGTCTATGTGTACTTTGGTTCAGCTTTCAGGATTGGATCGGAAGATACGGGATTCTGTATCTTCCAAGACACATATAACAAAATCATGTGTAGGATTCACATTATAATAATCAAGACACTAAAGAAACTCACGATCGAAATAGCCAAGTCTCTCCGTTAAAGCTTTTACTCACTGAAACATAAGACAAATACAAGCCACCAAATACGAATCTGGCTTTCAAGATGCAGTCTGACTGATTTCAGTATGAGATACAGGTCTTCAGATAGCATGAGGCAGCTTTTCTCACCCACAAGCTCCATCCTTCCCAATACTAGTGCTGCATGCATTTCCAGCTGAATGCCTGTTTACATTTGAGTTTTTGGAAAAAATAGGGATTATTTATTGTAATAAGAAACAATTTCAATTTTAAATGTACCCAGCATTCATGAGTGTTGAGTTGTGGAAGAAGAAAAAAGCTTTAGGTCCATCTCTGCTATATCACTTTAGAAAAAGCGTGTAAAGTGCCAAGCAGAAAAGAAAAAGATAAAACGTAATTCATCACCATTTTTCCATCACCAGAGAAAGGCTGGACACAGTGAAAAAATTAGAAAGAACATTTTGTTATTATCTAACTATACACTTAGCCTCCCACCTGCCTCTACTGGCCTACATGGTAATCAAAGTGACAAAGAAAAAGATAGCACATTACAGTGCGTATCGCAAAGAAAAGAACATACGTCTATGAGGGTATAACAGTGCACCATGACCCGCAGCATGTTATCTCAAAAAAATGCATCCCACTCATCCAGTGACATCATAGGCATTTTCATCACCTTTTAAAGTATACACAGATCCTCTGAACTTTGACTTTGTGTGCTGCAAGGGAGAAGATTTAACTTGACAAACAGGCAAGCGTTAAGATGTGTCTCCTCCTTGGGTTTTCAGGTATTCTCTTGTTGTTGTTGCTGCTGCTGCTGCTGTTGCTGTTGTCACCATCACTGGTTACACACTGAAGTCAGGAAAGCACTTCAGACACCTCTATCCCAGAATGCTGCAGGAGACCTTCAGATTCAGAACTAAAATAGTCTTTGCATTGAATTACATTAAATGTTTCAGACTATATCATGGCCCAGCATGTCAAATTCCATTGAAAAAAAAAAAAGGCTGAAGTCAGAAGATATGCACGGGTACTGTAGATTAATTCATCTCAATTTCCTAATACTCTACACAAAGTTAGATAAGCTATTTCATTTCTCAGGCACCCAAGAGTGTAAAAGAGCACATTACAATTTCCTAACTTGCCTGAATACCACACTTGCAAGTCCTGGTCCCACAAAACTGAGGTGATGTGAAATCATATACTGTTCCATTCCTTTATCTCCCTGATAGGAAAAGAAGTCATTCCCACCTCCCAGAACCCAATCCTGCTGCCAAAACCTCTCAAGAAATCTTCCCAGGCAAATGACTCCCAACAAAAAAAACAGAAAAAAAGTAATAGCAAAATGCCAAAAATGCTTCAAATCAGCAGTGGTAAGAAAAGTATTTCTGGGACAGGATGACCCAACCATTACCTTTCTTTATAACCACACAGATTAGGCTAAATTATGATTATTTGCATTGCTTATTGCTAGGCTGTGTAAACACTGAAGACTCCAAAACAATTACCATCCAAAAGAGTTTGCAGCCTAAGACCAAGTAATTTGTTAAAAAAAAAAAAAAACTAATGAAAAACACAAGATGGTGATTGGGTCAAATTTACACATCATGCTTCTAATTAATAATCCTCACAGAAAGTGTACCTCTCTTAGTTGTAAGGACTTGAAAGGTTTAAAACATCTTATGTTTAAACAACGTATTCATCAAGGCTCTTTGATGTCTTAGAGATCATTTCAATTAAATTCTTCCTCATTTTCTTGCCTTTATATTTTATTTTTTGGTAATATCACTAAGCAAAACTATTGGGACTGCCTAGAAATATTTTGGCTTTCTGAAAGACACAGATCATAACAAGATAGAAAGACGCAATAATCTTTTTTTTACTGAGGTCCAATGTAAGATTTCTCTCTTGTTTATTTCACAGAAGTCTATTTTCAGTAGAGAAAACACTTTATTCAAGATAAAGAGTCAACCACATACAACAGAGCTATGAATTTACAGTCCTAACAGAACGTTAATCCTATCTCTATGAATGATTTGTCTTTTTTCCCCCACATTATAGAATCAGAAAAAATCCATTGTTGGATATTTTATCATTATTTATACGCCCAGGAGACCAACACCAAGATGCTAAGCACTTTCCAAATATGTATTCTGAGAAACTCCCTTTCTTGAGAAGCTTACAGATTAAGTAAGCAAGACAGATATGAGAAGGGATTCTGCCAATAAAGACTTATATGCCCAGAACTTTGCAGAACTACCCATGTATTTAGTTATGGTATTCTATGGTATGTAATCTAAACAGCAGCACTGACCTAAAGACAGGAATAAATGTGTTTAAACTTTATATCTGTGATTTCACTGGACACTTAATTAAATCTGTGTATGCATGTATGAAAGTGTGAAATCTAAAAAGAAGTATGCTGAAAGTCTTATAAAATAGTACATGTGAGACTTTTTTTTTTTTTCTCTCCCTCTGGAAAGAGATGTCCAGAAATGTCTTTTCTAACAGAATTACAGAATTACTGCTTCTTCAATTCTTGGCCCAGGCATCACATCCTGCCCCCTTTGGCTGCTTTGATACCAATCAGAAATTATTTCTTAGAACAATAAAATATGTGGGCCAGGAAAAGAAATACAACATCACTGAGGTTGTTAAATCTCTATCACTGCTGTTACAATTGTCCAATATTTAGAAAAATAAGGATAATAGCTTTGTTTTTAAATAATAATAATAACAAATATGTAATAATAATAATTAATAATTAAATAATACAAATTTGTTTTTCTAGGAATCTATACTGGAGAATTTTTTAAATGCACTGCCCTCCAGTGTCATAGACAGTGGTGATTTTTTTCTTTGGTTTGGGTTTTGAATTAAGATGTGATGGGAGGTCAGATCTCATCTCAGCCTCCTCATTCATCCTTAATCAGTTTATAAACCCAGAGATTTGGTTATCTCAGTTGAGATTTTATTGGGGTCCACACTGTTATTTGGAGCAGTGATCTTCACTGATAAAGACAAAGCGTGTTCTCTGTGTTCAGCTGCAAATAAATCAGTATGTTAGTCATCCTTCAAAAACTTTTCAGGGAGAAAACACTATTTTAAAAAACATTTTGCATTCAGAGCCATGTGCTAGGTGCAGAGTAATGGCTGATAAGCATGAACTTCAAATTAAACATCTCATTTTAATAATATTGCACACTGTGGAATTGTCCATTGGAATTTTAGCAGTACGCTCAAAATGCCTACTGGGTAGATGTGCATAATTTCAATAAGCTAGTGATATTGTAGAGGTTGAATTCTAAAGTTATTCATTCCTGGATATCCATATTTTACAACACTGCTGATAAATCAGACATGAAAGAGTGTGATTCCAATTAAAACTTGTTTCACAGAAATGTTTTATAGTTGCTGAAACCTGAAGATTGGTTAAGCGTAGCTATAACAAACCAGACAAATTGTGTTGTGAAATGTATGCAATAAGCTTAAAGAGATTATAAGACCAAGTTGTTTGTTGGTCTATAACAGAAGTGAAGGAGGAAAGCAGGGCAACAGGTAGACATTTAGTATGTACTGCCTCCTGCAAAACTGGATGCACACCAACATGCTGCCAAGACAAAAAAGGTTAAAAAACCCTCAAGAATGTCTAATCAAGCATCAAAGGAAAACATCTAATACTGAAGAGCTCTTTTTTTTTGTTCCTTCATAACTCTCTGGCAAACAGCTGGGGTGGAGACACGAGAGTGAAATGTCATGAAGATCAGTGCACCATCAGGGAGTTTCTAAGATTTGCTAAGATGCTGGTAGGTTCCCTGCTTACTTACACCACAAGAAAGCAGCCAAAATAGCAGAAAGGCACCCTAATCTCCAGCTGAGTGACTAGTTTTCACTTAAGTATTATTTTCAAATGAAAAAGTTACATTGATATTACTGTCCTTTTGTCATGTGGACAAAAGGACCAAACGCCTGTATTCAGTAGAATTTTAAGGATGCTAGTCCAGTGTTTTTCATAGAATTGCATGATCCTGTGGGGTGGAAGGGACTGTTGGAGGCCATCTGGCCCAGCCCCCACTCAAAGTAGATCTGATTAGAGCAGGTAGCTCAGGGCCATGTCATTTCAGACTGAGTCTCTCTGATGACAGAGATTTCAGAACCTGCTTGGGTTCCTGATCCACTCTTACAATGAAGAAGCTTTTCCTTGCATGCAGTTAGAATTCCCCTAGTTCCTGCTGCTTCCCATGCTTTTATTATCCACTTCCATCTTTTCTGACCAGATAACTGATCACCAACTTCAGGACATTGTTTTTGCTTTTACCAACTTCATGAAGTTCTACAGCATGTCAGAGTTCATCTGAATTAACCTGCCCTTTTCTCTCCCATTGATTTTCCCCCCAGTTAGATGTCACAGAAACATGGAATCACAGAATATCTCATGTTGGAAGAGACCCATGAGGATTTTTGAGTCCAACTCCTGGCTCCACACAGGACCAAAAATTAAGACCATGTGTCTCAGAACATTGTCCAGATGCTTCTTGAGCTTTGGCAGCCTCAGTGAATATGCATTCATTTCATGAATACATGTTTCAGATAGTTAATAAAGCCATTGGATGGCATTGTCTCCTTTTTGAACCCCAACAACTAATTTGCTATCGATTGGACTTTGTGCTGCTGATAATTTTTTTTTTCAGCGCAGCAGTCCAGCCAATTTTCCACTCATCTCAACATCTAGTTTATAACTCACTCGTTTAAGTATAAGGATGACCATTTCAAAGGCCTTTGCCAAGACCCAGGGGAAAAGCATTCACTTTTTATCCACAGCATCAGTCATTTCATCAAAGAAGGCAATCAGGTGGGTCATGCCCAATCTGCCCTAGTAAATCCATCTGACTCCCATAACCTTTCCTTCATGTAGCTGGAAATTCTGGTAGCTGGAAATGCTGATGAGCATGTTGTTCCATGGATCTTCCTTCCTGCTTACCATCATTCAAAGAGAAGCTTTATACTAAGGGATGCAGAGAGACCAAAAGCTGCTAAGTATCAGTGTCCAAAGTTCAGATCTCCAAAAATCCTCACTTTCATCTTAACTCTGTAAATATCTACCACTACTAGTTTCCATATTAAAAACACAGATGCCACTTCACGGCGAGCTGATAAAACCCCAGATTGCATGGTGCAAAGTAGGAAACAGAAAAGGCACTTCAACAAAAAAAAAGTCCCCTTTCAGACCCAGCTGAGCCTTTGAAAATTACCGAACAAAACAGTTCACTCCCTTTTACCTGGGAATTTGGACAGACTAGTTTTCGTTTTCTTCCTGAGCAACCCAAAGCTGAGTGTCACTCCTACCAGAGGTTTTTCTAACTTATTCTCAAAAGCCACCCATGACAGAATTCTTTCTAATACTCAGGATGATTTTCCTTCATGCTTCACAGTCACCCATGCTGTCTTTGTACCTTTTTTGCTACAATTTAAGTTTGCGATTTCTTGTCTTTTTCAGAATGGAGAATAATGCACCCACTCACCAATCATCAGCAATCTAAGGGCCACTTTGATCATCCTCTTACTCCAGAGTGCACACTCTATGTTTTCAGCACAGTCCTGAGCCAGTACAGCCTCATTCATACTATGCAAAATAAAGAGGAATGATTAGTTGTTGTGCCTTAAAAACAAGAACACTGTTCATGCACCCTGATATATGGTTTGCCTTTGTCTCAAATAGAACAGAGAAATAACAGAGGTATTTTCTCTCTTCCTGTACTTGTATATTCCTTTTTATTTGGGGGGTGACGGGGGCAGGATGGGCAGTGGGGAGAGGGAGAGAGGGAGGCATCTCATGTGTGTTTGTAGGGGATGGCACAGTGTTTGACTTAAAAGGTTAAGAATATGGTTCTTCAACAGTGATTTCAGCCTGGGGATCATAGCTCTATACTCATAGCCATGAATGACTCACCCAGATCTCTGCAATGGTAGGGCACACCACAATATTACTCTGTTCTGTGAATAAAATCTTCAAAGGGACTGGGAACTCAAAGATGCTGCTGTAGTATTCGGTGCCCTTTATATAGATAAAGATTTCCTGAATAACAGTGACTGCACTCAGTTGCCAGCTCCTGTAGGGATAACACATTTTGGTGAAGTCCCTGTGTGAGATGTTTTAACTGTGTTCACTGAAACTTGACTTGCACAAAAAGAATCGCCAGAGGTGCATTTAAAGGAAAAATGCATAGACAAAATTTCTGGATCCTCTGACAGTCCCCTGTGAAAGAGTCACGTTTGACTCACTACGAATACTAGTAAAAAATGCCTGATTGTAATAAATACTAAGTGTGTTTGGTTTTTTTGTTTGTTTGTTTGTTTGTTTGTTTGACCTCAAAGTGATACAGATTTTGAAGTGTTAGGAAGCAAGCAGCATTAAACACCATGAGAGTTAAACTCTTGCCTGCAATGGCCTCAGATGAGTGTCACCCAGCAAGGTTTTGTCAGGAGCGTCAGGATTTTTTGCTACTGTTAAGCTATTCTTGTGCACAATATGCACACAGTTGGAGAACCTTGCTATCCAAAAAAGCAGTATGACAGCATCTTTGTTAGCATTTTACAGTAAGGTTTCTTTTTAAATTGCTAGCTGGAAGAACAATTGTCCTAGCAACAGGCATGCCTGGATGTAGATGTGAACCACTTCAGCATGGCTGACTTTTTACTGAACATGGGGAGAGAATGGCAGAGGCAGAAGATATGGCCTGACTGGATATGGTGGGAAGGACCACTGGGTACCCACATCAGTTTTGGGCACCACAATGGAAAGCCATAAAAGCATTACACAGCATCCAAAGAAGGTCCACAAAGATGCTGAAGGGTCTCGAGGGAAAGATGTATGAAGAGCAGATTAAATCCTTTGGTTTGCTCAGCACAGAGCAGAGGAGCTGAGGGGAGGCCTGATGGCGGCTACAGCTCCTCACAGGGAGCGGAGGAGCAGTGCTGAGCTCTGCTCTGTGTGACAGCGACAGGGCCGAGGGAACGGCGTGGAGCTGCGTCAGGGGAGGGCGGCTGGGGGTCAGGGAAAGGGGCTGCACCACAGGGTGGAGAGCATGGAATGGGATGCACAGGGTTGTAGGCACGGCCATCAGTGCCAGAGTTCAAGGAGGAAGCTCTCAGACATAGGATGTGGATTTTCAGTGGTCTCAGGTGGAGTCAGAGGTTGGACTCAAGACCAGGCTGGATGTGGCTCTGGGCAGCCGGGTCTGGTGGTTGGCAACCCTGCACAAGCAGGAGGGGTTGAAACTAGATTATCATTGTGGTCCTTTTCATCCCAGGCCATTCTATGATTCTATGATCCTTGTGGGTCCCTTGCAACTTGGGATATTCTATGGTTCTGTGATCATCTTCTATCCCTCCGTCTTTGGACTCATTATGTTTTCACACAGTAGAGAAGTGTAAAAGGTGGCATTCGGAGGTGTGGAGTACACTAGTTTGCTTATGGTTTGAAGGTGTTCAAGTGATTTTTTTCATCACTTTAAGTCCTGGCCCTATCTTTGAGCAATCCTGCTCAGAAGCAGGATGGTGGCCCCAGCTTAATAGTCAATGTACAAGCTCTGAACAAAGTGAGCTTTGTCATAGTAATGAGAAGTTCCAAGATTCATCCCATTTTATAGCAGTTTATCAGTGTTGCATAAGACTGCTAACATTTTTCAGGGAATCCTATCTATTTGGTGCCTGCAAAGGAATCTCGTATTCGTCTGATCACACTGGCATTGGAAAGAATATGAACAGTAACATTTGCTGCTTGAAAGTTGTTTGGGTCAGAAACGAGATGAAGGGTTTCCATGGTATCCTGTGCTTTTCCATGTATACAATGCAAGAAAAATATAATGTGAGATTTTGCTGTAAATTATGCTATAGTCACATTAAGTAGGGCTGCTACTTCTGTATTATATACCGATACTGTATAGTTAACATATTTTCTGTTTCTCAGATTACTATGACAGTCTAAAAAGTGGCCAGAATTACCAGCCAATTGGCATGCTGCTGATGTAAGTCCTCCAAATGTGCAGCTGCTGCCCTGGCATCCACAGTGATTTTAATAGCAATGGTGGCATGCATTAATTAAATCAGCAGGGAAACAGCAAGTTTATGACATGGCTTAAAGGAAATCTGAATGCACATTGTTAACACAGAGGAGAAAAGGTAGTGTACAGTGATGCTTCCTTTTAAACTGTTATTTAAACTGTTACTCTTGATAATAATTTAATAATTTAATAAATAATTTCAAATAATATATATATATATATATTATATATATCTAATAATATATAATATATTATTATATTAATAATATATATTTAATATATAATTTCAAATAATTCAAATAATTATTAATAATAAATAAATAATTTCAAATAATTTAGTAATTTGAGCACTCTGGCGTGTGATGGTGTGAGTGGAAAAGTATTCTCAAGCTAATGCATCAATTTATTACCTTTAAATGGTTTTATTTACCTTCTTTTAAAGACATTTTCTCACGTGTCAGCATGGACAGACAACGTCTGCAAAGTCCTGCTCGCTTGCACCTCTGTTACCCTGTAAAGATGCTTTGCAGACACTCAGCCCCGGCTGCTCCACTGCCACAGGCTCGCAGTGACTAAGAGGAGTGCATGAAGCAGGAGGCTGATTAATATTGACCGCAGGTAGCGCTCCCTGCCACGCCACCACCGCGGAGGCCTTGACAGTTCCCTGACCCTCATCCTCGCGCCGCTCCCCTCCCTCCGGCTGCCTCCCACTCTGCTGCTTGAACAAAACATCACATCAGCATTGTTTACTGCAGGAACTCAGCCGAGGAAGTCATAACAAGACAATAGACATATAATCTGATAACCTTGTTAGCTCAGTGAAATCAGAGCTCCTAACAAGTAGAAGAGTTCAGTAAAGCAGAATAAAAGTATTACAATATTTGTTGTCAATGGCTTTTCAGCTCTGTCTTTGAAAACGTAGCATTTCTTGTGCTTTCATTTAAGATTAAAGCTGAGCTCAAGGCCACTAAACAAAATAGCATGAACAAGGTCAGACATGACTTAAAAAAAAAAGAAAAAACACAACAAAATGATAATCAGAGCAGGGAGACAGACTCCTTCATTGTGTTCAAATAGCAGCAAGTAAAACTATATAAAAAGGATGAGTTTACCATTCAAAAATCACTGTGTAGGAACAATCTGCAATACACTGTTTCATATTTTCTTAGGACCAAGCTGTGACTGTGCCAGAAGTTTGAAATGAAGGGCAACATGCATAAGTACCATTACATTAGCAGCTAAAGAGCAAATTGGTGACCCCAGTCATGTCAGAGCAGCATCACTGCTACTTCTCCAGGCAAAGAGCCAGAATCTCCTAGATGATGTCCCCCTTCCCGCAGCAGTATCCTTGCTCTGACCAGTGCCCCAGAGCAAGGGAAGAAGCCAGAAATCAGCACTTCTCACACGCTTGCTGCTCTGAGGCCACCTGTCCTGCTTGAGCATCTCTGTGTATGTGTGTACACTAACTTGTAAGCAACCAACCAGCCATAAGCCTGGCAAATGCCGGTTTTATTCAATATAATGTGATAATTTTTTTTGGTTTTGTTTCTGTTTTGTTTTGGTTTTGTGATGATCAGTAGCCATCATTAATAGAACTCTTTCTATTTTTCATTTTTCCATAACTATTAATTTCCTTTCCATCACCTAGCCAAATGGTGGCACATTTCATTTTAAAGTATCGTGGGTTAAAGTTCAATGAAGACCTGATAAATACTTCAACAGAAAGTTGTGTGCAGTACTAAATAATGTCTGGAATTCTAGAAAGGGAGAACGTATTATCTGTGGTATTGAATTTCTTTGCCTGGAGGAATAATTTATCACATGGGATGGGAGTGTCATTTTGATTGTACCAATTCCTAAATGCTGCAGAAGAATCATAATGTGAGATGCAGCTCATTAAACCAGGGATTTGGGTTTTTTTTGTTTGTTTGTTTTAATGAAAAGAAAATCAATGGAATTTGTAGCATTTGGTCTGGCTTTTTGCAAGATAAGTAGAAAACAATTACCATATGTAAACAGTTGGAGAAAAGCTTGCAACCAAGATTCATCAGTCTTGCAGCATTTCTGAAAGTGTCAGTAGTGACTGAAAAGTAAGCTGTTTTGAGGAGAATATTTTAAGTGCAGAGCTCTTCTGAATATCAGGTCACTTATCTATGTGCCAGAAAATAGATTTGAGGGTCTAACTTTGGGCGATCACACTTGAAAGTACAATGGAAAATCAATCTTGAAGTAAATTGCTTCTCCATTTGTACAGTTGCATCTAATTTTCAGTGTGGGCACACTTTTCCTTGAATAAGCTGTCTTGTTTATCTGACAGCTCTTGTTTATTGATTTCCATGCCAGAAAAGAGTTGCAACTATACTGGTAGGTCTGTGCATAATTTCTGTCAGGACAACAGCAGAGTAAAGCTATGAATTTGGAATAAAGGAAGCTGTGTTTGTAAAACACAGTTTTGGCAGTGAAAGTGTGATTCTCTGGGAAGTCCTGCTGGCTGGAGTGCACTGGAGACTGCATTTCTTGCCACTTCAAACTCAAAACATAAGCTAGCAAAGAACATTGCTGTGCGTAAGCAGAAGGACTGACTCCTCCATAGCTTAGAAAGGGCAGGGCATGAGGAACTCCCAAGGCAATGTCTTCAAACAAATTCATGTTTTACATGGCCTACATTAGGTGGGGAAACATCCTGAAGGGTGCTGTAAAGGATGGAATGTTGGGCTTAACCTTCTCCGATCCTTTGGGGAAAGGATAAATACCTTTCTGGGAGGCTCATTCAGAAGCATCTGTGACCTGCAGCAGGTAGAGGCCAAGGTTGGCCCCATTCCCTGGTGGCTGCTGGTAGGGGCTGCCCAGGGCTTTGTTCTCAACTCAGCCAGTCAAGGCTTGAGCAACCTGAGTCAATGCCCCAAGCATTCTGCTCTCAGCAGGAGTTCCAGTCAGACAGCCTCCTGGACTAAGGTATTTCAGGACTGCGCAGTGAGTCAGTTCCAGAGAAAGAAAAATGGGAATCAGCTACTTGCTTTCTTCCCTTACCGCCACTGTAAGTGGGCTAAAGTGATGTGCAAGCAATTGCTTAAGGCTCAGAAAATAATCCTGACCTATAAAAAGTGCTTACACAGTAAGTACTTTTCTTCCCATATTTCTTTCTCAGCCTCATAAGCAGAGCCTGAATGCTCTTCGTATCCTTAAAATTCTCAGAAGTTATCAGTAACATTTTAATCTTCTTATTTATGTCCAGTAGAGTACTGAGAATTGTGTATTCTCAGTAGTTGACAGGAGTAAACATCATTGAAGCCATATTTCAAACCACAGCACTTGGGACTGCCAAGAAAAAAGATCTTAAGGGAGCGTCTTAATTTTTTTTTTTTTTTTTTAATGATTACAAAAGACTTTAAAAGCATCTTATAATAAATACCACTGCTACAGGTATTATACTACTACACCAACTTCCACTTCATCTCATAACTGCAAATGGTGTGTTGCTATTCCAGACACCAGCAGGTTTTGCATTCTGATTTATATTGCTCTCCTTCTGTGTTAACAGCATGGCTGTGGCCCTGAGAGGCACCTAATTGTGCTGCATGGGTTAGATGTTAAGGGCAGCACAGTGTAAACAGGAATTGGTGCTGATTCCCATTTGCTGTGGCTTTCCACTGAGATGTGAACTTCTGACTTACTACAGAAGTGATGTTCTGTAGGTTAGTGGCGTTGTAGGAGTCACAGTGCTCTAACAGTGTTTCACTGCTAGAGGGATACTGGAAATACACCTTTCCTGGAGGCAGAACTCCTCAGAGGACCTTGTGCTATAGTAAATAATGGGCATACTGCAGACATCAGGCTTTATAACTGAAATATATGACATCAAGCTTCCGCTTCAAGCAATTCTTATAGCTACAGATGTGTTCTTGACTGTGCCATACCCGCTACGTAAAACTTTAGGTGCGCTGTTCTCCTTAATGATGGCAGCAAAGCACAATTCTTACAGAAAGGGTATTATTTACAAAAAAAAAAAAAAAAAAAAAAAAAAAAAAACCAGGAGTTCTATGAATGAAAGCCCACACTATGCTGAAAATACACCTTCTATCTTTAAAATAATAAACATAATCTTACTATCCATTTTCAAATTACCAATTAAAATCAATTGATATTCTCAAGGTTTTGCTGATTTCAGGAAGTTTATCAGAAGACTATAGTTTGTTAATTCTTGTTTTTTTTTGGTTTTGTTTTTTTTTTTTTTGTTTTTTAATTTAAGACATCTGACATCTTTCCAGCTGAGGAAATTTTAGATTACTAAGGAAGGATAATGTTGTCCTCTGCTGCTAATCTGTGCAGAAAGTACTTGATTATTTTATCATTTGAGAGGTTTTCTAAAATTGTAAGTAGAGAGGTTTTGAATGACACATAAAGTGACACTTGCTCTTTCTTAATCCAAATAACCTGGGTTTGCAATGACAGCGTAGCTCTTCTCTTTCTCATTATTAAACCAAAATTAATTGAGTTGGAGACTATGTACATCCTCCCTTGATTCTTTCACTGCCACATTCATGAAGATATTCCCTCTGCATTCTGCTCTGACTAGGACATACATTCATAGAATGGCACTTTCACCAAGTCTTGCCATCTAAATGTCACAGAATCACAGAATCATAGAATGGCCTGAGTTGAAAAGGACCACGGTGATCATCTAGTTTCAATGCCTCTGCCAAAGGCAGGGGCGCCAACCACTAGGCCAGGCTGTCCAGAGCCACATCCAGCCTGGTCTTAAATGCATCCAGGGACAGGGCATCCACAACGTCCTCGGGCAGCCTGTTCCAGCATGTCACCACCCTCTCAGTGAAAAACTTACTCCTAATATCTAACCTAAATCTTCATTGTCTTAGTTTAAAACCATCCCCCCTTGTCCCATACTATCAATCCATTACCCCTCCTGTTTATACACTCCCTTCAAGTATTGGAAGGCCACAGTGAGGTCTCCTCAAAGCTTCTCTTCTCTAAGCTAAACAATCCCAGTTCCCTCAACCTTTCTACATAGGAGAGGTGCTCCAGCCCTCTGATCATCTTAGTGGCCCTCCTCTGGACCCAGTCCAAGACCTCAGTGTCTTTCTTCTGCTGAGGCTTGGATGCAGTGCTCCAGATGGGGCTTCACAAGAGCTGAATAGAAAGGGACAATCACCTCTCTCTCCCTCCTGGCCACCCCTTTTTTTAATGCAGCCCAGGATATAGTTGGCCCTCTGGGCTGCAAGCACATACTGCTGGCTCATGTTCAGCTTCTTGTCAGCCCAGACTCCCAAAATATTCATAAACATTTATGTGACCCTTCCCTTAGTCCTCTTTTCCCCAAGCAGACCCAGGTTACTCAGTTTTCACAGAACCATAGAATAACAGAATGGATTTGGTTGGAAGGGACCCAATTTATCAAGTTCCAACCTCCCTGCCCCAGGAAGGGACACCAACCTCTAGATCGGGTACTAGACCAGGTTGCCCAGTGTCAGATCCAACCCTGTCTGGAACTCCAGGGACGAAGCACCCACAGTCTTTCTGGGCAGCCTGTTCCAACGCCTCACAACTCTTTCTGTTAAGCACTTCCCCTTGCATCCAATCTAAACCTTCACTTCTCGAGCTTAAAACCATGCTCTCTTGTCTTATCACTGACTACTGGGCTAGGTGAGGAGCGGCCGGACCCTGCGCATTGCTTGTGCTGGTGAGTGCCAGCCCCTCAGCAGGGGGCTTGGGACAGCCCTTGCTCCTTGCCCTGCTGCAGACTCTCAGGGGCGCTCTTTTATCTTGTGGGGTTTTTTTTTTGTTTGTTTTGTTTTCTCCTTATTTTTATTTTTATTTTTAAATTAATTATACATTTTGTTGTTGTTGTTTTGTTTTGTTTTTTCAGTTGTGAAACAATGGCTGGAAGGAGTCAAGCTTCACTTGTGCTCTGGAAAGCAATGCCCCTGGCCTGCTATAGAGAAAGAGCAGATTTATGAGAATCTTTGCCAGCTCTTCTGCCCTGTGGTGTGGAACTTACAGGACTGCAAGGAGGAAAAGGTGAGCACTGCTGCATTCCCAAGCCCAGAATGGCAGCTGGGACATCCATGCCAGCAGTCCTGTCTGTGCCTAGTGGGCTGAGAGCAGAGGGGTGACGAGAGGGAGTGGGATGGCTCTGCAAAGGGCTCCAAGCTGGCTCTGTGCTCAAGGCTGGATCTGCCTGCCAGGAAACAGCCACACATCACAGCACTGTGGCAGGGAGAGCTGGGGATGAGAGTGTGGGGAAAACGTGCCTGCCGTCATCCCCAGAGCAAGCCCATCTCCTGCTGAGGAGGCAGGAAGCCCTTGGAGAAAGAAGGAAGGCCAGTTGTGTGGCAGCCCTGGGTCTGCTTGGCACTCTGGCTCGCTCTGATGGTCAGTACCACGGGTTGGGACTTCCAGGGATTCCTTTTGCCATCTAAATTGTGCCTCCATGCATGCTTCTGTGCATCTCTTGCAGAGCCCGCAATGACAGAGAAGCTGCTGCAGGTTGTGGAGGCTGTGCAGTGTGTGTGCAGTGATCCCAGGACCCAGGTGAGCTGATTTGGGAAAGGAAAGAGCTGTTGGGGTGGTAGGGAGACCCTTTCCCTTGGGGCAGAGGCTGGTGAGGCTGTGCGAGCCTGTGCCGTACATGGAAAGTGCACAGCCTGGTGCTAAGGCCTGGCCTCCACCAGGGGCCAAGGCTTCTCCTCTGCTCTTGTTGTTTCTGTGCATGCCAAAAAGGCAAAAAAAAAGATAAAAAATCAAATCCACAATTGACCGCTGGCAGGTGAGGAGGGCCATTCTGCACTTCATCAAGGATGAGAGCTTCCAGGACTGTGCACAGTGGGAGCACCGTCTGCTAAAGGTACAGCATTGTCAGGAAGCGCGGTGCAGAGAAGTGCTTGCCTGCCTCAGGGAGTCCCATGCCCATACAAGCCAGGGAGGGAATGCTGGGGGGAACTGGCAGAGGGACTGTTGTTTGAGGCACCTCTCCCCAGAAGGCTGCAGCAACTTGGGAATGTGGGAAGAGGCAAAGGGCAAGGGAACATTGGCTTTTCCTGTTCTCCAACAGTTTGTGAGGGCATCACTGGACATCATGGAGGACGAGGCCTGGACCATGGCCCTGAGCTGCGAGCTGAGCCGGCAGCTGAGCAGCTCTGCCAGCAGCTCTGGAGAAAAGGTAGGTCTCCCCCGGCTCTACCCAGCGGTGCAGCTGCAGGTGCCCAACTGGGGCTGGGGCTGAGGCTGGTGCTCTGCCCACACGGGCTGCTCACGCCGCTTCCCCAGCCCGTGCCCCCCAGCGGGCCTTTGCCTGCAAACTGCTTGGGGGCTGGCTACAGCTCGGCCCTGCAGCTGCTCTCAGCGACTCCCAGGGAGCGTGGGTCCTTCCCCCCAGCCCTCTGCCAGCAGGTCAGGCTGCTGCCACATCCCAGGTTATTCCTACCCTTCCCACGCAGACCTTCCTGTACAAGGCTCTGGGGACCGTTCTGGGAGCTTGTAAGGAAGTCCTCCATGTGCAAGAGAAGCTGCTGCAGCACCTGGAGGGGGCAAATGCAGAGGAGCCATCTGAGGCCCAGGTGAGCTCTCCTCCCAGATTCTGCCAGCATCCCCGCTCTGTCCCTGGGGCAGAGGGCTTCTCCTGGCCCTGCTCCAGGCCTTTCCATCTCCTCCCCGCTGCTGCTTCCCTCAAGTGAGGACCAGCCCGGCCACTGTGGCTGGCCGCGCCGATGGGTTCAGGCCTGCGCCAACTGCCCCTCGTTCTTTTGTGCAGGGAATGATCTCTCTTGTCAGCCATGCTGCTGACAGCAACTTCCACACAGTCCTGGACACACTCACC
>NW_024962262.1:64072778-64121351 GCF_019238085.1 Lagopus leucura
GTTACTGCTTATACTGCTGGATACATCAGTGGGGGAGTTGGGGCTGTCTGGCTCCAGACCGTGCATTCAATGCAGACTGCACATGAATCTGTCTGACTCTCTCTAGATGTGCCTCCCTGATGGCACGCAGCTCTGTTGTCTCGGTGTTTCCCTGGTGGAGGAAGCCACACACTGCCTCCTACCTTAAGATTGCTTGCTCCAGCTCTGGCTGTTCTGGCTCCGAGGCAGCTGCTCTCGGTGAGTGAGTCATGATGGAAACAGAACTGCACGGTAATGCCAGAGGGGAACGGCAGCAGAACTGTGCCAGGACACTGAAGCTGTGCAAGGGCCGTGGCGCTCTGCGGAGAAGGACTGCCTCTGAGCACAGGGACAACCCACTGTCAGAAGGGGCCCTCGGTGCCAGAGACACAATTTGTGAACCAGAGGGAGGGAGATGATACAGCTGGCCACTAGTTACCAGCTTTCATTTCACATCGCAGCTGCTGAAGTGCTTTTGAGGACTGTGGGTGCCTGCAGGCAAAGGAAAATGGGGAAATCATGGAAACACAGGGGCTGGAAAAGACCTCGAAACATCACTGAGTCCAATCCCTGTGCTAAGCAGGAACCCTACAACAGGTGGCGCAGCTAGCTGTCCAGATGGGTCTTGAATATCTCCATAGAAGGAGGCTCCACAACCTCTCCGGACAGCCTGTTCCAGTGCTCCATCACCCTTACCATAAAGAAGTTCTTCTGCGTGTTAGTATGGAACTTCCTATGTACAAGTTTTAGGCCATTACTCCTTGTGCTTTTGCTACACACCATCAAGAAGAGCCTGGCCTCATCCATTTGCCTCCCACCTCCCTCGAGATCAAAGAATCATAGAATGGCCTGGCTTGAAAAAGTCCTCAAAGATCATCTAGTTTCAACCTCCCTGCTATGTGCAGGACTGCTAACCACCAGACCAGGCTGCCCAGAGCCACATCCAGCCTGGTCTTGAATGCCTCCAGGGATAGGGCATCCACAACCTCCTTGGGCAATGTGACTCCTTTGTATCAGTGTGAAACCACCCCCCCTTGTACTACCACTATCAATGCATGTAAACACTCGTTACCCCTCCTGTTTGTGTGCTTCCCTTCAAGTACTGGAAGGCCACAATGAGGCCTCCCCAGAGACTTCTCCAAGCTAAACAAGCCCAGTTCTCTCAGCCTTTTCTTTATGCACTAATTGTCTGCTGAAGATCAAGAACTCCTGTCATGGTCCTGGTCCATCAAAGAATGTTAAGTACATGCTTAAAGTGAGCATTTTCTTCTTACCTGATTCACTGGAGTGTGGAACAGAAAGAATGAAATTTCCATTTAGTAAGTAGCTCTTTAGACTACTGAGCTGGAGGTCTGTCTGAAACCAAACAAACAATTTCTGCTGCTAGAAGTCTTGCTCTGGGTATGCTACAGCTATGCTTTAAAAACCTTGTAGAGTGAATCATAGAATCATAGAATCATAGAATCACCAAGGTTGGAAAAGACCTAAAAGATCATCCAGTCCAACCGTTCACCTATTCCCAATAGCTCCTACTAAACCATGTCCCTCAACACAACATCCAGCCTGTGTTTCCATGATTTCCCCATTTTCCTTTGCCTGCAGGTACCCACAGTCCTGAAAAGCACTTCAGCAGCCGCGATGTGAAATGAAAGCTGGTAACTAGTGGCCAGCTGTATCATCTCCCTCCCTCTGGTTCATGAATTGTGTCTCTCTGGCACCGAGGGCCCCTTCTGACAGAGTGGGTTGTCCCTGTGCTCAGAGGCAGTCCTTCTCCGCAGAGCGCCACGGCCCTTGCGCAGCTTCAGTGTCCTGGCACAGTTCTGCTGCCGTTCCCCTCTGGCATTACCGTGCAGTTCTGTTTCCATCATGACTCACTCACCGAGAGCAGCTGCCTCGGAGCCAGAACAGCCAGAGTCGGAGCAAGCAATCTCAAGGTAGGAGGCAGTGTGTGGCTTCTCCACACATTCTCCAAATTACTGTTACGTCACTAGAATCCATACAAAATATATAGAAGGAAGGTAAGTTGTCTTGAACTTCAAGACACTAAAGGTATTCCTGAAAGATCCCCAAATCTATTGTTTTTCATAGTGCAATTGATTTGGAAAAAAAAAAGAACTTATTAAATCCAGCCATACAAAAACACAGTAAACAGGCATTTATAGATGGCAAATACCATGATTTAACCTCACATATACATATTATTTTTGTCAAAAACATGTTAAGGACATGCATGAAGCATTTTAAAGGGGAACAATGATATTAAACATTCATATTTAAGGGAAATTCTTTTTAACAACCAGGCATGTGAATGTGCTTTTCTTAAAAAAAAATCACTGAGGTTTGTCTGGTGGTGTGATGCTGTGAGAACATGCATTAAGCAATAAGATATGACATAGAGCGCAGTCCTGAAGGCTAAAATATGACTAAAAGTGCAGTATGAGTCACAAGGCTGAAGGAATAGAGATTTCAGTTCGTGGAGTAAGGCAGTCATCTCCTGAAAATGGACTGCCTAAAGTGACTTACGATTATTGTACAAATATGGAAGAAATGTAATGCTACCATTAACTACAGATTCTCATATCTCAAGTCCCTTTATTAGCTAGTTGAAGGTAAGCACACGCAATAGAAGCTATTGCCTGAGCTCTGAAGCTCTGTATGTTGGCCCTGTCTCAGGCCATTATTATAAACAACTTATTTGGCAACTGAATTGCTAGCACTTCATGGCTGGAGTTTTTCAGAGACATGTCTTACAGTGTAGTAAAGCTCTTCTAGGCTTACTGGAGATACAACTGATTAAGCTCTGAAGCAGAGCAGGAGCTCCATAGCACAACTTACATGTCCCAGGAGATGCCTGGCAAGGACCAGCACAAATACCTCTACAAGCCAGGGTTCATAGTTTACTTGCAGTTTCCAACTCAGCTGACATAACAGTTTCATCACTGTTGCAATATCAGTAAAGAGGTATAACCAAGACTGTATCTACATATTTACTGAGAAGTATAAATTCCAGTTGTTCAATTGTTTAAAATTCCCTAATATTTGAAATCTAATGGCTTAATTCAGCAGGATTCTCCATATTTTCCACTGTTAGATAAACTGTGTTTCTTTTGGACACAAAGTCAATGGTAATTAATGTCTAAACTGTAGTTCAAATATGTTATTTATCAGAAAAATCATGAAATCATAAATCAAAAATTCAAATTCGGGCTTAAGATCTGGAACCAGGCTAAAGCTACAGTCTTATTTTTATTTCATTCCACTGACATGAGACTTGATGCAGTTCCTCATTTAAAAAAGAAAAACAACCTGACACCAAACTATAATCAAGAAGATATCAATAAGTGACAGTCAGCTGTAACTCAGAAAATCAGAGGTATTGGTTTTTTTCCTCTTGAATCATGACTTTTCAGAATGTTCAGAATGTTCTTCTATGTTCTAAATTGATATAGAAATCTAATAAGATGGAGTTTCATATTTATTTCAGTATTTTGAATTCCATTTCTTATTCCTGTGTGACAAGTTCACATTTTGGCGTATAGAAAAAGTTAGTTTTTATTTATGAACTTTTCTTATTTATAGAGTTATCGGTGTGCTGCACTTACCTGCAAGAGCTGCAGGTTAATTCAAAGTTGAAACAGATTCCCTGAGATACACTACTTCAAAAGAACAGAAGTTAACACCTGCCCCACTCATGAATAGTTCTTTTAAAACAACATAAGCAGCTTCCAAGGGGAAACTTCTGTGTATGATTAAACAGATTATAGAAGCATTCTAAAGCTGAAATATAAAACAAACATTTTGCCAAGCCTATATTTCTGCAAAGCCAGTTAATGTAATAACTTCATAAAATCCCAAATATCTAGAAAGACCAGATGGAAGCAAAGATGTGGGCCCTCTCCAGAAGGAAACCAGAGACTCTATCATGAGGAATATGAGAGAAAGCTGAGGTGCTCAGTGACTTCTTTGCCTCAGTCTTTACCGGCTGGGGCTCTAGGCACACCATCCAAACTACAGAAAGCAAAGGTAAGAACTCAGAGAAGGTATACCAGCCTACTGTAAGTGAAAATTAGTTTTGAGACCATCTAAAGAAACTGAAGGTGCACAAGTTCATGGGACCCGATGAGATCCATCCCTGGATTCTGAGCGACATGGCAGCCTGGTGAAATTTCCACTGATTGGAGAAGGGAAAACATAACCCTCTTTTTAAAGAAGGGCCAAAAGAAGATCCAGGGAATTACAGCTCAGTCAGTCTCTTCTCTGTTCCTGGCAAGATCATGGAGGAGATTGTTTCCTGAAGGCCATACTAAGCTACTGGAAAATAAAGACAAGGTGAATGGTGGTCACCAACGTGGCTTCACCAAGGGCAAGTCATGCCTGACAAACTTGGTGGCCCCTTATGATGGAGTTAAAGCATCAGTGGATAAAGGAAGAACGACTGACATCATCTACCTGGACTTGTGCAAAGCATTTGACACTGTCTCACGTGACATCCTGGTTGCCAAATTGGAGAAAAATGGACTTGATGGATGGACCACTCACTGGATAAGGAATTGGCCGGATGGTTACATTCATAGAGTTGCAGTCAATGTCTCAGTGTCCAAGCGGAGACAGGTGATGAGTGGCATTCCTCAGGGATTGGTGCTGGGACTGGTGTTATTTAACATCTTTGTAGGTTACATGGACAGTGGGGTCAAATGCACCCTCAGCAAGTTTGCAGATGACACCAAACTTAGTGGTGCAGTTGGCACACAAGAGTGAAGGGATGCTATCCAGAGGGACTTGGATAGGCTTGAGAGGTGGGCCCAGGCCAATCTTCAACTTCCTTGAAGTTCAGCGAGGCCAAGTGCAAGGTCCTGCATCTGGGTCGGGGCAATCCCAAGCACATATATAGTTTGAACAGAGAATGGTTCAAGAGCAGCTCTGAGGAGAAGTATTTGGGGGTGTCTCTTGATGAAGATTCAATGTGAGCCAGAAATATGCACTTACAACCCAGAAGGCCAACCATACCCTGGGTTGCATCAAGAGAAGGGTGACCAGCAGGTCAAGGGAGGTGATTCTGCTTCTGTACTCTGCTCTCATGAGACCCCACCTGGAGTACTGCATCCAGTTTGGGGGCCCCGACACAAAAAGATAATGGAGACTGGAGAAGAGAAGGCTCTGGGGGGATCTTACAGCAGCCTTCCAGTACCTGAAGAATGCTGAAAAGAAAGCTGGGGAGGAAATTTTTTATATATGAGCACATAGCAACAGGACAAGGGGAAATGGTTTTAAACTGAAAGAGGGTATATTTAGACTAGATATTAGGAAGAAATTCATTACTGTGAGGGTAGTGAGACAGTGGAACAGGTTGCCCAGAGAGGTTGTGAATGTGACCATTCTTTTCCTGTAATCTGTTGACTTTAACTGCACTATCATAGCTAACGTCTGCAATGCACCGTTTCTTAGGCTGCTCTGATGAAAAGACCTCAGGCTTCTCTTATTCACATCTCATGTTAGAAGCCTATTTTGCCTTCAAGAACACAATGTAGGGCATTTACAGTTTTACAGACAAAATGGTCTTAATGAAAAGTTAATTACATTTGAAGTGCTTAAGAATCAAAAGAAATAGAAGTGAGGAATAGTAAGAATAATAATGCATAGAAATGTCTTCCATCTCTGCTTGCTTTCACCCTTGTATTTGGTTGTAATGGATAAAATTACATTCAAAACAGCTTATGCTTCAGACTCAACAGCACACTCCCGAGCTCATGTGCAGATTTCCAAGAGCCTGTGCCTTTCCTTCACTGTCTTTATTCTCTTATCCATCTTGTTTCTCCTCTCACTGCTCCTGTTATTACCAGACATTTTGTGCTTAAAGATCTCTATTTTCTACTGTATTTTTCTCTACAAAAGTTTTCAATTTAAAAAGAAGAAAATGTATCTTTTTAAAAAGCAATGTGTAATAGTATAGCAGGCAAGCTTCCTATTCAGCCAGAAGTAGCCATATTTCTAGAATAAGTTAAGCACGTTTTTTTCTCTAAATTTTGCTTAATTTACAATCAAACTTGTTTGAGCTTCAGAAATAGATGTAATTTATGTTGTGGATGTGTGTAGGAATGGAAATAAAGATGAAAAATAGGTATGAAAAATGTACTCATAGGTATGAAATATGGTGCTCAGTGGCTACATGAGGAGAGTTATCCCTAAGAAAATAGAGAATTAAAGCTACTGTTTTCCTATAAAAAAGCAAAAATAGAAAGGTGTTTTGTGCTGAACTGAAAGACCAACCATGATGTTGCAATGCCTGAAAACACAAGAAGGAAGTACATCAGGCAATTCCTGCATGTTCAAATACTGTGCTGGAATACAGGGGGGTAGGACTGTCATTGGGTTGGCACTGAATTGGATAAACAGAAAAGCTGAGGAAGTGTTTAGAGAGAGACTATGTTAGTGACTTGAGGTCCATGAAGATATCTGTTGCAGAAAAGAGAATAGTGTGATATTTAATGTGTGATGAACACACTTCTGGAAGCCTGTATTTGCTGTCCCAATGTAATTCACAGAAAGGATCAAGTTCAGAAGTGCTTTAACCATCTGCATGTATGAAATTTATAAAAGGCTGTGCATGTGCACTGTAAAGTGTTTGTGTCCACAAACTGGGAAAGGTTGTCTTGAATTAACAGACTCTGTAATGCTTGTCCATGTGAAAGGAAAGAATAGCTTTTCCTGCTGCAAGGAATCTCTTGCATCAAGGTAGAAAATCAAGTTCAACTGTCAGAGTGATCCACTCCACTCCATTTTTAATCTTTGTTGTCATTTTTTACTCTGTACGATCAACAGCTATTATTACAATGGCTCTTCAACCATTCGTGGAATGCACTTAGTTTTTATGTGCCTCCAGAAATTATATGCTTGCATTAAGATTTTTTAATTACTCAAATCATTAGAAATGCATTGAGGATCTTCCTGTTTATGTTCCACCCTTGCAGACAGTCAAGGTCAGGCTGGATGGGGCTCTGAGCACTCTCATCTAGCTGTAAGTGCCCAGGTTTGTTGCAGGGAGGTAGGAACAGCCTTTAAAGGTCCATTTCTACTCAAACGATTCTATGATTCCATGGTTTTCACAAACCATCTCTTCATATCGTAATGGAGTACAGGCTTGGGATATGTACGCTGTCTTCCTGTATTGTACAGGAAGGCCATCATTCCTGTACAGAGGCCATCATAGGTACTATTTTCTCTTCTTTTAGTATGTCCCCTTTCTTCATCTAAATATACTATTAGTCCTTTTTGCCATTAATTCTTTCACATGTTGTCTCTGTCCAAGATAACCTCATAAGCACTGTTCTGCGTTCTTTGTTTTTATGCTCTGGCTTCCTCGGTTATGAGCAACCACACTTCCTTGGTAATGAGCAGCATAAGTAACCCAGGCAGCCTTATATGAACAACCTGCCTCTTTTTATTTACTTAAGTACCATTTTCATGTTTGTGACATTGACAGCCAATATCAGCAGGGTTTTCTATTTTCTTCCCATTAAAGCCCTGAATAATGCAAGGACAGTCATCTTGTGTGGGAAGCCTTGAGATGGACTCCTCTTCAGTGGACAAGTGCAGCTAGAGAGCCAGACACTGACCTATACCTGTGTTATGTGACATGATCTCAAATTCTGTCTCTCACTTTGCAAAGATGTTTTCATTCTCTTTCAGAAAATAAGTTAGAGATGCATTAAGCCCTAAGCTTAGTTGGCTTAATACTGAACATAAAATCGAAAAGTAACGTAGGACAAAATCATTGTCTTTAAGGTCAAATCACTCAACTCTCTGTATCATCTGATTATATTGCAGCCCCATAACTTCCCAGTTCAAATATTACGAAATGAAAGGATCATCTTATTTTTATGATGTCAGGAATCTTTCAACAAGAAGACTTGTCCTAAGGCAATAGCCTTTGCTTTGTTATCTCTGCAGGTATGAATGTGTGTGTTCTCCCACTACCTTGTCTGAATAACATAGACTGCTGTAGTTACTGTAGTTAACAATGTTAACCAATCCAAATGTAACTGAAGGATTAAAATGTATGCTACTTGTGTGAAGGACAATCTGTACCTTAGGATTTTTTAAAGAGCTGGTAGTAGGGAAGGTGTTATAAAAATAAAGAATAAATAAAAAAATAAAATTAAATGTGTATTTTTCTCTATTGTGCTGTATCTGTTTTTTGTCAAAATGAATCTTGCTGATCTTGGTTTCAAGGTTTCTATTCTGTGTGCTTTTAAACCAAGGTCAAGCAGTAGGCAGCAGAGGAACCTTGAAGGTGTCATTGACTAGAAATACATAAGCTTTATAGCTACACCACTAATTATTTATCATTCATAAAAAGAAATATAGATGGGCAAAATGATACACACAGATACTTCCGTAGCTGTGTGCACACCAGAATGTCAAAGTACAGATGCTTAAGGGTATTTGGCAGTGCATGTGAGCATAGGTGTATGTTCATGAGTCAGTACAAATGTCTGTATGATTACATGCATTCTTTTTCTGTGTCTAGAATGAAACTGCTTTTGTATGTGCTGCACTGCTCACACATACAGTCTAATAAGCCTGAGAAATCTGTGAAGGGAAAAATTATTTAATAAAGCTGTCTGTCTAGTATGATTATAAACTACTACATGTTTTTTCAAGGGTAACCTTGAAGCTCTTTCTCTTCATTAAAAATAAAGCCCTTGAAATAAGGCCTTACACCTGAGAAGGCAGACATCTTTTTTTGTGTGGAAAAAATAGGGTTTATTTTAGTAAATCGGGCAAGGATTCCTTGTTTTGTTCTTCCTTAAATTTGTGATTAACATGAAGAAGAGGGTACAATATTCTTGTACACATGAACAGTAAGTTGTGACTTCTCATACATCGTCTGTTTAATTTGAATTTAAAGCAGAGTGTATGAGAATGCTTAATGCATATTCACATGTAGACAAATAGAGTTTATTTGATGTAAGCCTTCTGTGACTTCTGAAAGGCAGAGAGCTTTGCTTTTGCCAGACAGAAACAATGCAGAATTACATGCGGGAATCTCAGAAGAAATATTTTTGCATAAAGACAAACCTTCTTGCCCAAGTGTCACCCTTTGCCCATCCTACCAGCTCAGGGGCTCTGCCCAACCTTCTGGACAGGCAGCCTCAATGGCA
Organism: Lagopus leucura; assembly: GCF_019238085.1. Lineage (NCBI taxonomy): Eukaryota > Metazoa > Chordata > Aves > Galliformes > Phasianidae > Lagopus > Lagopus leucura. The sequence goes on from NW_024962262.1 coordinate 64,081,958, forward strand.
TAGTATGTGCTATAACCTTGTCTCCTAAGTTTTCCAGCCCTGGTCAGTGTTGAAGTACACAATACTTCAACCATCAGCAGTGGGTCCAGATCTCTCTCCCTCCTTCTTTGCACCCTGGCACAAAGACCAACTGAAGCTACGGTGGACAACTGGAGCTAGGAAGTGGGAAGTGCACCTTCTAGCCCCATGGCTTGGATATTCCTGCAAGGACTTGCTGCCAGCACATTTTCTAAACTAGCAAGTAACACAAATAGCGGGGCTGAAACAGTTGACACTGAGCACCTGACAAACATACCACTGGCATATTTGAGGAGATTATGCCGGACAGCTTTACTCTGGCTTCATGGATTAAATGACCATTAGCAGCTGAAGGAGCCTTTATACACACCAGGAGAGCATCTGCCATTCACCTTCCTGAAAGAATATATTTCATGTCCTCCAAGACTGTTTGCTGATGTGAGGCACAGTAATTGGAGATAGAAAAGCAGTCCTGATTCAAACTGAAACAATGAAGTAGACGCGTGCTCATTTCATAGGTGCGGCAAGTTGACACACTTGATGAAGTATGGAAAAGTACTCAAATTTTGCAGATGCATTTTTCATAAGAAAAACACTGTATTTGAAAGGACAAATGAGTTTGATCCAAAGAGTACATGGCATTTTTAATCAAACTGCTACAAAGCATTGAATTAATACTGACCAAGTCAAGACTCTGGAAGAAATAAATCCATTAATAAATTTCTTTTCTTTCTTTAATGCGTGACTGAAAATATTTGAGTTCATCCAGCAAAGTTGTCCCTGATTTTGGCAAACCCAGAGTTCATGGATGTGTTAGGAAATAATGACTTCCCCTGCTTTCCCTGGAAATAAAAATTAAGAAATAACTTCTTTTTAAAAACAATAGATATCTGGATTAGATCACACTGCAGCACGGAACTTTCTTTCTTCGTCCCCTCTAAAGGACTTCAGAAGATAAAGGTTGGCTCCCAAAGTTTTTCCTTTCCACGGTATGTATATGCATTTGTCAGCCTTTAGAGCTGTGTCACACTTTAGTACCTTTCTCAGTTTCTCCAAGTTCTTTCTCTCTGATAAGAATGACACTTCTACCTTTGTTTTCATTACCACTTCCCAGGTTTTTGTTACTTTACCCATTTGCTGCTTGCTCTTCTATCATGTTTCCAGGGCAGAGAGTCTCCGGGATAATGTTCCAGTTGTTGGTATGGACAAGAAAACCTTCATATTTTTAAGACTGATGCATGATTTCTGCATGATGGTGACAAAGGACAGTCTTCTGCATACTGTCCTTTGCAGGCATGATGTTACTTTGCCCAATTTTTGCTATAAGCCAAAATCTGTATTGTCTGTCACTTTCATACAAGCATCAGTGTGGCAGTGACCCTTCCAGCAGTCAGCCTTCTTAGTTTAAGGACCAGTGGAGCTACCCAGGTTCTGGACTGCAGAGCAAAATTTTAAAGCAATGTTTCATCAACATGTGTCAACTGCAAAAAAATGTAGATGCTAAAAAGCCCCCTTAGTTCTGTGTTTGTGAGCCCTCAGTGGTGTTTAAAATAGTACCTCACCAGTGTCATTTGGTCTTTCCTTCCATTTTCCATCAGAGTAACAGAAACAGATCTGATAGAACAGCTTTATTCAACGCGTCCTGACCTAGATTTGGAGGCTGCACAATATAATGAGCTGTCGACATCTTCTGGATCATGGGATTTGCAAATGTGCAGCAGTTTCAGACTAGTTTCAGGAGGAAACGGTTATTTCTTCATAGCAGCTCCACAAAATAAAGGGCTTGTTTTGCTGTTCATGCTGTCCTGTGCCAACCACAGCAAAGCAGACAAAACTCCAGCTTCTGCTTGTCATAGTTTCGTGAAAATGAAAGAATTTTATTCATGAAAAAAAAAAAAAGGAAGGGAAAAAATATTTTTGAAACCCCCTAAAGAAATATTTTTCAGTGTTCTTCCCAAAGTAAAAACCAGAAAAAATTAAATTTGAGATTATGCATTTTCTTTCCTTTTCAGGGTATTTACTTGTGGTCCATAAGTCTATGTAGGGCTGTGAGAGAGGCACACAAGCATCAGTATGTTTATTTAGCCTTTGAGGGGGGGGGGAACTGATGAAATTTTGCATGCAAGGACTAATTACTTATAGCTGAGTCTATGGTACAAGTAAGGAATTAAATTTCACTGTAATGTTTCCCTGCTTTGGGATACACCTCTTGTTTTGTTTGGTTTGTTATTGTTGTTGTTTGTTTGGGGTTTTTTTTGTATGCTTTATATAGACTTCACTTCAACCTTTACTTCAGCTTTTTTTCAAGATGAGTCTGGATTTTCCTAATGAGGATTTTTCTTATCTACTCAGCTCCCCAGAATACTAGATTATAACAAATGAGATTCCCTCAGCACGGCCAATCTTAGATATGCAAACAGATTTAAGTTAATGGTGGGAGATGAACCAGATTAGGTTTAAAAAATTGCAGTTTGATGCATTAATTTGAGAGAAGGAGAGGTTTCAAATGCTAAACTATTTGCAAAATTCAGCACATACTGAATAATTATTTACGTTGATCTACAGATACATTTCAAAACAGTGCTTCCTTAGAGTGGAAAGCTCCACTTACCTCTGTTTGTGATTTTGTTATTTCCTGAGTAGGTCCTATGCTTTAGCCTTTTTCCAGCATTGTTTTATCTTCTCTTAGCACACTACATGTTTGACACTGCAGACTTTGTATCCTGTGAACAAGCTGAAGCATGATTTTGCATAATGATTCTTTGCAAAGGGAAAACTACTCAAATTTTTACCAGAAATGGGTTTTCAGCATCCACGGGGAGCGCGTCTAATCCAGTGCTTTCTCTACAGGCCTTCTCCTTTTATGCACCAACAGCATCTGTAATGGAAATGAGACTGCTAACTCCTACATTTAGGTGGAGAAGATGGGAGAGGAGAATGAATCCACAAGGCAGTTTCATTAGTCAAAAGGCAACTGGATTTATACAGGCTTTACAAAGCTTTTTAAAGTGATCATTGAGCTTGTTAATATCTTGCGCTGTTAACTGGGAGTGGATATATGACATCTGTGCTGCCATGAATACTGTGGGATTTTCTGAGCATCAGTTCTGCCATTGTTAACACTGCAGACAAACTGCAGTTGCAGACACAAGGTCATTCTAATCCTGGGTATAAATGTCAATGCATCAGATTAATGAGATTTGTTGGGCATGCCTCCTCTTGACGTGCCTTTGCTCACAAAAATATCCTTACTTCTCAATGCTTTTTCCTTCCTGCTGACTAACCACATTCCTTTCTTTTACTGTCCTTCATGTCCTCCCATGGAGCAGCAGTACTCCACGCTGCTGCACACTGCCTGAGGAGTGAGGAGGTGCACAGCTCCATCACAAGGGGCCCTGGCAACAGTGGCCTCCTGGCTGAGCCCTCACCCTGCCTCTTCCCTTCTGAGGCTTCCACGCCTCCTGAGCCACTGCAGCATCTTCACATATGCTCTGCTTGTCTCCAAGAAATTAAATCATGGTAGTTGGATAAGTGTAAAATGAAATGCAATCTGATAGTGGATAATTCTGCTGTCATTAGCCTGTTTGTGGTTGGTTGCTTTTTTTTATTTCCCAGTCATACAGAAATAAACACAAGTCTTGCTACTGAAATCAGTGAGGGCCACATCTGGCTTTGTGTTTTTATTTCTATTGTGGGAACTGCAATTCCTGTAAAATCTCACTCTATAAAGTATATTGATGGATTTTTCCAGTACAGGAGTACCCATGAATGACAGAACTGTGAAATGATGCAGCGAGGCTGGAATCTGATTCTACATTTGCTGAAAAATTGAGTCAAGCAAAAAAGATCATATGTTTTAATTAATGCGGACTAAATAAATATTTTTCTGATGACAATTTATATACATTGTACTGTAATTCTGGTTCCCTCAGAGTTCCAAGAGGAATTATAGAGGGCCTTGAAAAATCCTTATTAACAGTTTTATTTCTCCAAGGTATTTAATTCAGGCTTTTTAATACTTTCTTTGACTTTTCCTTTTTCTTTTCTGTGTGGATAGTTAAGAATGCTCCTAAAACTGATTTTTGGGACACTACACTTTTAACCTTTCTCTTGATCCTAAAAAGCAGCTTAATCTTATTCTGTGTTTACAGAAGCCATCCTGGAGCTCACAGACAACAGCCTCAACTCCCCAGTTTACTAACGTACATACTTATGCACTACACTGCCACTAGAGAAACGTAGTCAGAGTGAACTAAAACACACAGCAGAGATTACCAAGCATTTGACACTGCCTATGCCTGGGGCTTAATCGAGGTCATATGAAATTTAAGTTGCAGAAAAATCTCTGTTCACATATCAAGTAGTCAAAAAAATTACATCTCTCCCAGGTTTGTTTCCAGTAAGCTTCGTATTTTTTGTACATTCAAAAAAATTGCAGTTAAGCAACAAACACATATGCGGTTTATACCATCCAGCATTGGTATTTAGCAGAAAGAATTTTGATTAGCAAATGGGCCTCTATTTTTCTCTTATATTATGTAATATTGTGGAAAAAGAAATAGAAAAGGTTGCTATTTAAATAGATTAAAAAAAAAACAAAGCCTTGGAGTTCTGGGACATTGACTTGTGTTGTCACTATTTTGTTACCCCAGCTGTATTTCAGTGTGAGTTCTGGCCCTGGACCGCTCTCCCAGCAATGCCCATCTGGACAGCCTCATGCCCAGGGGCAGGTTCCATATCAGGCCAACCAGCACATCACAACATCCAGCCATCCTTTCCTACCTCCTGTGCTGCTTCACTGCTCCCCATCCCCAGAGTGAGCTGCATGCTGTGGTTTTCCTTTGAAGAAGTGCACTCCAGGGAGGCCAACCTGTCCCACTGACATTTTCTGCCTGCTGCCCTGCTGTATCATGCTCTGCAGGCTCTGGGTCCTTGAGGTACAATTATTCTTTCTTAACTCTTCTAGCAGCAAATCTCTAGAATCATCATTACTTGCAAATGCAGACAAGCATCTCTCTGCTTATTTCCTTCTTATCAAACAGTGAGATGTATCCCTTTTATTACAAATAAATGCAAATATTTATTACCGATGTGTGCACCCATTATTATTGTTCTCCTGATTAATGCTGTCTCTGAGGCAATGGCATGTGAAATATTGCTTATAGCATCTCCAAGTAGATGCAAAACTGCTCTTAAAATGTTCTTCGCAGAGTTTAATACAAAGAGCAAAAATAAATAATGTCAGGCCCTTGCCAGGATCTGCCCATTTTAAACTTTTCAATGGCACAAATCATCATTAATGAAGCACTTAACATTACACTCTCGACAGCATAGTATAAAAATTACTGCAGTCATCCGAAGGATAAGAAGAAACATGGCAGATAACTTCTGGAGGGGAAAGATTTATACTCTTTTAACAAAACTTTATGGGTTCAAGTTTACATTACAATAAAGGAAGGGGGTAACGTTTATCTCTTAAAAGCTTTGGGGGGAGAAATTTGGAAGGAAACTGCCATATTTTTTATTTTTTTTTTTTTCCAAATGAATGGAAGAAAGATCAGGGAGCAAGGTCTCAGCAGTAGTGAAATCTGGTTTGCATCATCAGCTACTCTGATATAAAATACAGTGGTTGGAGTCACAGAACATGAAATTTATATTATAATGCAGAATAAAGTAAATTATATTATGCCAGTCCTCTTGGTACATAGTTTTAGCCATTGTTCATTCCAAAAAATAGCTGATGGTAAGCTAAACAGTTGGTACCTCTTGCTTCTTTCCTGTTTGTTTGTAAAAGCAGAACACCATGCTGTTTGCACTAAATTATGCCTAGAAAATAACCTCAGGATCATATACCAGTGTGATGCAGAGTGGAACAAACCAATCCTGTTTGTGATATAGGCTGTGAGGAAAGCCTGGGTGAGAGCTGCAGAGCCAAGGCCTCACTTGCTGCCACCGAGGCCAGTAGCAGCAATGTGGCCAGGCCTTGAGGCACCATGTCTGGCACCATGATAGAGGGCTGCCCCATCTCCACGGCTCCTTGGTGGCTCCAGAGCCTGCCAAAGGGAGAGAGAGAAAGGTCTATAGGTGGTCATCAGAATTTGTCTTCAGAGAACAGCAAAGACAGAAAGGACTGAGGAACAATTTAGCAAAAACGTGATTAAAAAATTTCAGTGTTGCATTTGCAATCTATTTTTAACAGAATCAGCAGAGGGAAGGGGTCGTGTTTGGCTTCATTTTGTAATGCATGTAGCTAGAAATAAAAGAGTTTTGTCATCCTGATCTTGTGAAGATAATACCTAAGGCCTGAAATTCAACCTGTCAGCTTTTCAGGAGGAACGTTTACTCTTGTTATTGAATTCAACATATTGCAATGAATCACTTCTTAACTAGTGTTACATTATTTTCTCAATCTTAATTTACTTCACTGAAAATTTGGGATTTCCCCTTGATATCTGAGGCAAAAATATTTCTAAATTTAATCCTACTTCATTTTCTGTCCAAGAATCTGATTTATTTAAAGCCTGTTTGTTTTGTTTCGCCCTTTCCCTAAGTCAGCATCATTCACTACCAAATTTATCTTACTGCTTGCAGAGAACAGATTGTCTTTGGGGAATGACCATAAGGATCTTAAAAAATCTTCTCTACTCCCTGTATTCTATACAACAGTTCTCTAGAGCATCGTAGATTCTCCCAAATGTTTCTGTGCAGAAATAACAAATAGCAGCAAGAAAAGTAATAGAAAACTGTATGGGTTTCACATGCTGCTAACCAGGGATGGTATTAAAGAAGGCCTAAACTTGTTCCTAGATCAATGTTTTGCTGTTACTTGTATTATAAATAATATCTAAATATCTGTTGAGTTCTTAATCTTTATGACAGTGCCTCAGTAGGAAAATCTGAATGTTTTTAGTGCAAGATTCTAGGAAATGTGTGGCCAAAATGTCATGCAGAATTGAAATAATTTGTTGCTTTCCTTTTACCCACTCATTTTGCTCACCACACAGAAAGGGTCAATTGTTCCTCCAGTATGTTGGGTTGGTTTTTTTTTCCAAATTAGAATATTTTAGGCAAATTTTTTTGTACAACACAGTTCATCTTAACATCCATGAAGTCACCCTCCAGAAAAAAAGTCTGCTACAAATAAGTCTGCCCACTATTTTGCTATAAAATGCTTTCATGTGACCCATTTTCCTCTAGGATTCCCAATGGTTGCTGTGAGAAACAAAGACAATCCTGAGCTTCTGTTAAAATGTGTCCATGTGGTTATTACTACTTTTTTTTTTTTTTTTTTTTAATATAGAGCATGCATTTCTCAGAACAGATGCTGAAGAAGATGTATTTGTTATCACGGAGGAAGATTTTCAAAGGTAAAAATAGGAGTTAAGTGCCTCTGAATATTAGTAAGAGGTTGGTAGACACCATCTACATCTCTTTTGATTAACATAATGACGTGGTGGGAAAGAACAAAAAGTTGTTTGGTCTCTAAGTATCTGCTTTTTAAGTGGTCTTCCAAACCAGCCTCTTTTTATTGAGAATTATTATCCCCAGGGATCTCCTCAATTTTTCTGTATCTTTTCCACAGATTCAAGTCTTCGATTTGACTCACCTGTCCATTTAAGCAATACAGTCTGGTTGGGGCTGGAAAAGCAGGTTTAGTCTGGTGAGTGCAAAGTTTGATAGCCAGGGCAGTCTCCTGGAATACTGTTGTTTTTTTCTCCCACCTGTTGGAAGTTATTTTGCATCCCTCTTGTTCCTGCACCCAGTGCCCAAACAGCTCTTTAGTATTTAATCAAGATAGCAGCAGAATTGGGTACTCTCAGTGCCCTGATATTGCCATCATGATGTAATCATATCTCATGCTAGCCCTGACTGTGGTCAGTGGTAATTGTACAAGGATACTTATTTTAAGAGGAAAATCTGACTGAGCACTGAGTGTTGTCACTGCATGCTATCAGAGCCAGCCTATTTAGCTTGGAAGGACTCTGAAAATACAAATAGTACTTTGATATTTGTCCCTTTCTTTGATGTATGACAGCTTGACTGTATTCAGCGAATCTACTGAATACCTACTGTGTAAAAAGCAGGCTATACAAAAGAAATACATGATAACACACTGCCTGGAAGGTATTCAGGGACCAAACAGTGCCTGCGTAAGTAGCTCCTGAGCAGCTACTGTAAAATCTGGCAGATGCAGAAAACTTATGAAATTGTCAAACCCTGAAATGAGTATTAGCATTTCTTTGCCTCGCTGCTCTGAGCATCAGAAAAATATTTTCAGAGAGGCTGCAGCACACTCTCAGAATGCTCTCCAAAACCTTATCCATCTGCTGCAGGACGTGCAGCCCTGGCTGTGTGGCTGTGTGAGTGCCAGGGGCCCTTCACCTGTCCTCACCTGATCCTCACTGCCATGGCTGCCCAGAGGTGGCTCATCTGTGGCTGAGCATCCATGCTGAGACACGCGGAGGCAAAAGGGAGGGATAAAGCTGTGCATGCTCCAAGGCTGGAAAAGCCAAGCACAGAGTGAAAGCTCCCAGTTCGGTGTGTTTTTTTTTTTTAATGAAAGAGATGTGATTCTTGTAACTATTACTTGACACTTGCAGTTCTTTTGTGGAAGTCAGATTAATCGTTACCACTGATTATTTTCCATTTTGTTTGAAGTTCAACTTATTCACAAAGAAAGCAACTAACCTAATGGGAAATAGTCATGGCTGATCATTTGATCTGGAAAGAGATCATTAACATACATTTGGGGAATCATTAGCAAAGGTGAGAGGCACCTTTGGTAGCCTGGAGAAAAGATTCAACACAGTTCAGCTACGTCTTATATTAGCTCCTGTCCCAGTGACTTGAGTCCTACTCTGTCTGCCTTTATTAGATGTAGCTGTTATTACTATAAACACTGGTTTTGTGAAGACTGATTTTCAGTAATACTTACTAGTATACATATGCTAGCTAATGAAAACTACTGAAAGCATAAATAAAAGTAAATGAAATAGCCAAGGACACTGAAACCTGCCAGAGAAGATGTGTACATGCGTGGGCTAATAGCAAGAACAGGTGGGATTTCAGGACATAACACAGACGATGCCATACTACTGGTGCTGCTGTCAGCATGCTCTGTGAGGTGACATCCCCACAGGAAACATCATGCAAAGTTTAGTTTGCCTAGTGCATAAGATCAAAGAGTATGTTTAGTACATTCATTGGTGAAAAAAGAAGAACAGGAAAGAATCTATGTGCTATCTTACTACTTTTAGTATCAATACTGAATTATAGAAAAAATCCTTGATAGGAGCTTTGCTCTCTGACTGCTCAAATATCATATCTATAACTCACCAGTGATAAAACTTACAAGAAAAGTTGAGGCAATAGAGCCTTTCCCTATGGCAGGCCCAACTGATAATTAGCACACACCCTAACATCTTTCTGTAATCCTGTAAAAACCTTTGGATAAACTCCCTTTTATCAAATACCTGTACGCTCTTCAGAGTGCGTCACTGTCTATCTACAGAAGATGCAACAACTCAGATCATTCCTTTCAGCAAGCTTTTTGTATGCTACTCTGTCAGCATTCTTCATTCCAGTTTGAAAGAACATTTCTGATGGCTTTGAAATTTTGATAGGTACTGAAATTTCCAAGACAGACTGCAAAATGGAGGATCTACTCGCTATCTTTAATATCCATTTTCTGTTGTCAGTGGTACAACCTAATGCAAAAGAGATATTTTTTTTCATTAAGTTGCTACATTCATAATACATGGATATATACAAGTTGGCTGTATCTGGCTTTCATGGCTCAGAACTCAATCATCCTTTGTCTAATGGCAAATGCCTGCATTACGCACCAGAAGGCTCCTGCTAACATAGCAAACTTTCCTACTCAACCATTCAGAGACACATCTGATGTTAAGAAACTCAAGTGTCCTCTCCAAGGACATAAGCACCTGGGCAGAAAATCCCAACAAATACCTGCCCACCCACTGTGCTGCCTCCCATGTGCTATGCCTTACAACTCTCTTGGTGCATCCTTTTTCCCAGGGCTTCTTCCAGCCTTGCAAGTAAATGCCAACTCAGCTTGCTCTCTCCTTTTCCCTCTCTCTTTCATCCCCTAGCTTTTCTGAAGGCTTTTGCACAATGAACTCCTTTAGAAATAGTGTTTTTGGCTGCCTTCAGCATAGAAAAAAATAATGCAAGGCCTGAGCAGCTTCCTTTGTAGTCCCTATTCAGAGCAGAGGGGAAATCCTGGCTGAGCAGCCAGCTCTCAGCACTGCGCTAGAGAAGCCCTACAGAAATGATGAATACCCCCACAGGCTTTCTCTGATAAATTTAACTATGTTTTGCCAGCTAGGTATCTACCTGGAAAATCTCCCCAAAGGTTTAATAATCACGGAGTCTTATTTGGCTGATGTTCTTGCAGAAAACTGTTTTATTAACACTTGAGCCCATATATTTAATAGTAGCACTGCTGTACTGTAACAGCACTGTTACCTGTAACAGATCAGTATCCTAGGATCTGCTGTGTTATCAACAGCAGTCCTCATGTCCAGAAGGTAACAGGGCAGCAAAGCAAAAGCAAGCATAACAGCAAGGGGCAGATGCAGTGGCAGTGGGTCTGACACACACCTGTGAGGGGCAGCACCTGATCTGCTCCAAATGCCACACCTACTCTTCACAAACAGAAAAAAAATTGATTAAAAAATCCCTTACCACATATCAAAGTACAGGAATCAAATGGCCACGCTGCATGCCTTTGTAGAAGGAAGGAGAAAACAAACCAGCCTGAAGACCTTGAAAGCTCGCTGGGATTAATAGGTGTCAAGGAGCACTTTCTGATTTAGTCTTTGACAGGTTGCCATTTTCTACATTCTTCATGCAGCTAGAAACTATATAATTATCCGTGTATGTTTCCCAGTTCTTAAAATGCCAGGCAAATGAATTTTTGCCTATTTTCCCGTAGAGCGGATTTTCCAAGCTGATTTTGGTAAAACATTGACACCTTGTGGCACAGAGCAGCAATCACACCCGGGCAGCCTCGCATCTCCAGGAAGGCATTCCCCATAAATAGATGGCGTTCCCCAGAACTATTTTGAATTATTGATGAGCTCAGTTTTAACTACCAGCTTTTTGTTAGATCTTTATCCTGACGTGGTTCTTGATGTTCATAACATTCACAAGAATCTTGCCAATGATAGGCATAGTTAATTATACAATCTTTATTCAAGAAAATAGCAATTCTGCTAGGTCTGTAATTATTATTCACTTATTTAATTTATTACTTTTCCTAAAAGAGCACACAACACTCTTATTCATCTTTTCGGTCCTCCTGACGTTACTTCTAGGAATCCAAGTGCTTTGAAATATACTGGCACTATGCAGAATTGCTAACAAGAAAGATGTGCTGCCTGTTGGTTTTATGCAGGTTAACAGGAGGACTCCAGCTGCGTGGAGCTTTCTCAGCAAGGCAGAATTTCTATTATAATTATTTTAAATGGACATAACTGAATGGAACAGATGCAGTGCTGTACAGACTTCGGATTAATCTGAAAACACTGACTTTACATCAGCTGCATTGACTGAAAAAGACTGAAGAGCTAACGATTTGAAAACAATTCTTCTTTTAGTTTGTGGACCGTTCAAATCAGAAAGTATTAAAAAGTCAAGTGGATGAGAATTCATAGGAACACGAGAAAAAAAAACAAGATTGTACCAGCCACTCATGTAAAATATTTCAAATTTCATACAACTCCCAATTACTGTCCCATTCACTGAGCACCAGCTTTCAGTAGCAGCACTAATTACTGACCTGCCAGCGTCTTTTCTGACCTCCATTTAAACAAGAGATCCTGCAGATGATTGGGATTTTGAGTGAATGATGATCTGATTAACATGACTGGCGAGCTATTCCTGGTATTACATTATGCAATTAAGACGTTATGCCTGCATTCATATATTTTATAACTGTCTAAAAATTAAAATCTTTTCTGTCAGCATAATAACGCTGCTGGGACTGTATGCCTCAGTTCCAAGGGTATTCTGGGGACAAGAATGAAACCCACAGTGTTTTATAAAAAGCACATCACAGTCGAAGTAGTGATATGCAGGAACAAGGTATTTGGTGTCTCTATCATTTGTCATTGAGAAGTTTCAAATCTCGACAGCCTTTTTGCATCAAGATGCATTTTTTTCCAACCTGATGGCAAAAGGTGTGCTCAATCTGTATGTTTTACATTGGCGTGGTGAAAATTAAAGAATAAATCTTAAGTAGGATTCACTTGAAACATCAGACAACAAACAGGTCAAATATGGAGGCACTGGCACATGACTAATGGCACACTTGCACAAAATGTGATGCCAAGAAAATAACTTCTCCTCTTGTAAAGGAGCTCGTGATAGCCAATTATTGCAAAATCTAATGATGCATGAAGTGCTTGCTACTGTGGGCAGCGCACATCCACAAAATCACAGAGCTTGTCTAACACACATTAAACCCTAAATATCACCCCTCACTCAGCATCAGGGCTACAATACAGGACCTGGCATGTGCTCGGCCACATCTCCCAACCTTCAGGTTTCACGGCTTGTCATAGAATCACAGAAGTATAATTTAGGGTGGAAAAGACCTTCAACATCATCAAGTCCAACCACCAACAAGACCTACGGAGCCCCATGGCTACAGCACGTTCCTTAGTCATGGGCAATCCAATATCATCAACACAGATCCAGAAGGTGCGCTGTGGCTGGGAGATTTCTTGTCTGATAAGAGCAGTACTGCTGGCTGGGGAGGCAAAGATGCGACGATTTGCACCTCCCTTATCCAGTATCGGTAAATGTGCTCACCACACAGACTAAACCAGTCCTTGGTTACATTGCTCCTCTGCTAGCTCCTGTTGTGAAGGTGCAGAAAAGCCAAGGGACAAGTTCCTCTCCTCAGCCAACCCTCTTCTCAACTCCAATTTATTTATGTCTACTCCTGTACCACCGGCACCCCAACTCACCCAGGTGCTAGGATACCTCTTGCATCTAGCAGTGCTACAGAGCTCACAGGTTTTTCCTGCCTACCTGCTTTACAGCCATTTTGGAGCGCACACAGCTACCCTGGGTCTTTAATCTGGGCATGCTCTGTGAAATCAGGGGCTGTATCATGGCCATTAGGAGAAGCAATCTGATTATCTGTGGGATCCCAACACTTTTTTTGTTCAAATTCACCTGGATTTACATCACTTTACTGCCTTTGTGGAGATTTCTGGATTTGCATTTGCAAATGAGCAATGGAATCCTAAATGAGCAATGGAGCTCATTTGCCTGCATATCTTTTTTGAAGAGAATATAGTATCATTGAACAACAGCACATAACTGTGTTATTATGCTTACACACAGTAAATTAGCCAGACAACTCCAGAAATAGAGATGTGCAATGTTTCGTTCTTATTCCATGGAAAAAAAAAGGATGTTTATCTCCAATCTGCAGAGCAAAGGTGTTTTAACTTTCTTGCTGTCTCAACGAGTCCTTAGAAAAAGGGAGCTGATAAACATGAATTTCTATCTCAGAAAAAAAAAACAAACAAGTCTTCCTTTCTTCCTCTGCTCTCACCTTCTGTTTGTTAAGTCCCAGGAAAGAATAAAAACTGGCACTTTCACAGCCCACAAATGAGAATCAACTGTCCTTGCTAAGAGTTTGGAGAAGATTAATCCAACTTCCCTTCGCCTCTGCCGTGGACTGTATCTGTTGCAATTCTAGTGTTCTATCACCTTAAAAACAGGGTTAGATAAAGAAATCTTGATTCTGCTAAAATCCTTTACCTATGATTTTTTCTGATTAGTACCCAAGCACTTGCTTCTTCTGACCTATTTTCTTGCCACATTCTTGGGTTCCCACAGTGCTAAAGGTAGCACAGGGGGTTTAGAAGGTCTTCCTGCTTTTGGAAACATCTAGAAGCCGAAAGCTTCAGACATCAGTGAGACTGCATGTCAGCCACTCAGAAAGCCTCCAAAATCTGTTTGCCTAGCAGAAGCTTTTTGAGAAGTAATGGCATTTTAACATAAGAGATGTGTGAACCACACGTCAGAATGACAATGTGCCCTTTTCCAGCCTTGTACAATTCATTTGCTACAGCTCCTGCCAAATGTGGAATCCCAACAAAAAAAAATAATGAGATCTTTCCTCTCCATGGGCTGTATCATGCAAATATTTGAACTAGAATTAAGAGCTGCTAAAGCTCAGAAATTCTCACATCAAAATACAGCCACAGGAAAAGCTCAGGAAAATTATCCTGTGTGAAATTTGAATCTGGCTAGCAAGTGGATGGCGCAGTCCCAAATCTTCCAGCTTGAAGTGGGACAGAAAAATTGTTCAAAAATTGATCCATGTTTTTTTCTCCTCAATTTCCAAGCCCTCACATGCAATCAGTCATTCCCCTTTGCATTCTTGCCTCAGCTGCCACACCTGAAGGGCCACAGCGCATGTGCAAGTGGAGCTGGGGGAAACACCTTTCTGCTGGTGGTGAAATAAACAGTATCACAAGTCACTCTCTCTGCCACTGAGGAGGTAAAACCAGCAAGAAATAAAGGGATTGGGCTTGACTAAATATGATTTACGGACTGGAGCAGTTGGTGGAGCTACTGGCTGAGCCCCAGGGAGAGCCTGCAGCTGAGCTGCCTTCACCGAATTTGAAACAACAGGTGAGATTTCAGTTTGCCAGCCTCTCTCTCACACTTTCTATTCCATCCATCAAAAAAGAATTGATACTGGCTTACATTTGGCATGTGTAATGGTGACTTCTTTTCTCAGAGCCATTGTTTCAGTCTCTCTCCATACCCAGATATATAAGCAAGTACCACATCCAGTTTCAATCTTCCCTTCACAACCATTCTGTATAAAAAAAATTACTTTTTAGGTTAATGGGCAGTTCTTGCATGATCACATCTTAGGCAAATGTATGTTCCTACATCTTTTGCTCTGTGCTCACTTCAGCCATTCATCATTCACTTCCATGGAGACAAAAGGAAAAAATATCTGACAGTACCTGTAATTCTCCAGCTACTTTTGTACAAATAATGAACTCTAAGCCTCTGCACCAGGGCATGCTAAGCCTTTAGTGTCAAGAAGGAAGTCTGCTTTCCAGAACACTGCCTGTGTCAGGACAGATGGCCAGCACCAAGGCTTACAAAAGCAAGTGGGACTGAAAAAGAGGAATTTTAAAAGATGTTCTGGCAGCCTAGAGCTGCACATAGCAGACATCCCACTGCCATGAGTGATGGCCGACAGTGGCTGCTCTTCCTCCTCTACTTTCATCTGCACATGTATCACACCTGGTCTTGCCTTCTCTTTTTTTTTTTTGTTGGCTGCTGACAGGAGCATTAAGTACTTAAAATCAACACCATTTTCAAACATTTATTTTATCCTCAGCCAAACTTTCACATTAATCAATGAATTTGTCCTAACAACATGTCAATTCCTTTATGAGCTTATACATAATGAAAAGATATGTCAGATTCACATGGTTGTTTGGGAGGACAAGAGGTTTGTTTGAAAACTGTGATCCATCTGAGCCTAAGGCACCCAGTAGAAATTGGCTTGAATCAGATCTTACAGTCAGGACACATCTAAGACAAGACATATGCCATCTTTAAAAGCATGTCATGTAGTGTGTTTCAATTACAGGAGCTGTGGACTAACGTTACCACTGCACAGGCCCATTTATTTAACATGTTCCTCAATGCATTACAGCTTAAACCTTATAAAAAGGTTTTAAAGCCAAATTTATTGAAACACAAAAATGAATACATTTCTAGCTATATATTTAGATATATTTTCACTGCCCTAAATATAGCCACAACATTCAGTGATGCTGTAAATGTGAGTAACACTGCTCACATATTTCCTGAAAATTAGTCGTTTGGCTCTCAAGTTCAATGCAGCTGTTGCCTGTTTAATATTAATGCCCTTTTTCAATATGCTCACTGGATGCGTGAGTTAAATGACCCAATAAAAAATCTCCAAACCTGAGTAAAACCAAATTGTTTAAAATACTCTTATGAAAAGGCTTTTAATCTCGTTCTGCTTGGCCTTCTGTCTTTCATAGACTGAATGTTTGCTAGTTTTCCAGTCACCGTTGAGTCTTTCAAGGAGGACTTTAGTCTGTTTCATTTCTGCAATTAGGCACAAAAACCCTTAATGGTTACTGCCAAGCCACAGTCTTCAACTTCGTGTTATTCTTTTTTTAGGCTGTTGTCTCTCCTTTTTTGTAGTAAAGCAAAACTACATTTACAACTGAATTTACAGAAGGGAAGGAAATGGAAGTCACTCAGTTTCAGTGAGTGACCTTGTACACACTAATATACCTTTGAGAAACTTAACAGGCTGAAAGACTGCAAAAACGCCCTCCTCTTCTCATTCTATTTGAAATTTCACTTTCAGGAAGAAACTGATTGATTCATCTACTTTATTACTTTCTATGAAGAATTGTCTATTTCTTTTTTCACAAGGAGATCAAGAATGGAGTTGGACAATTAGGAGAACCATGTAGTGATACAAAGTCTTTCAGACCCCAAGGCACTACAGACCAGTTCCAACTTGTTTCTGTAGAGACTGTAATAAGTCTTCAGTTTCTGCAGAGTATTTTTTAACAGCTTATAACACTTTGAAGAAATGAGAAACTTTGCAGCTGATGTTTTACATTCACCGAAGTATTTCATGCCAGATGTAGTAAGGCTTTCTTCTTCAAATTTACAGACAAATTGAATGAAGAGATAAAAAAAGTGATTCAAATGAGTTTTAAGGATGTGCATCAGAGAGACTTCAAAATTAAGCCTTAGGTTGAGACATAGAGAAGAAACACTGCTAAATACAGCTTCAGAATATTGTTTATGCTACACAGCTTTTCTGCAGCGTGTACAAAATTTCATACAAATTTAGATCAGGGAGAAAAGAAGGCTATACTCAATGACTTCTAGGTGCTTCCTGCTTGTGGTTCTGCATACCTATTATTTTCCTTCAGAGCTCTTAGTCAGAGGCAAAGGACTATTTTATTTTTCTTCTTCAGTATCTGTACTAGACAAGGTAGGGAGCAACCATAACTTCTAGAGTTACTCAAATGCAGAAGCATTCAGATAAATATAAACCATACAAGGTTTGCCATGATATCCAAAGAAGCATACCAACAAGCACCAAATTCTGACCCCTCTTTCTGTCGAAGATACTGATCCTTATTTACAAAGTAAGTGTGATGAAATCTTAAAATTAGGTTAACTTAGCACTCAGTCCAAACAATCCCAGAACATTATGCCAAAGAGTCATCAGACTTCTTTACCTTACAATCAAGATCAATTCATTTTTCTGCAAAAATGGAGCTGGCCTTTAGTTTTCTTTTCTTCAGATTGTATATTAATTAGTGGAGATGAAGACACATCTCAAATGTATGCTTTACATAAACCTGTGCCTTCAAAGTCTAGAAACAGCACGCAGTCACAGTAAGCTTTAAGGATCATGTGCATGCTGGATTGGGACCCATGAAACTGGATACCAAGCCTTCTGCAGAACTGTGCCTTCAGCCAAGTCAATCATTCTTTCTTTCCCCCTATGTCCCACCCTAATGGCCAGCTCAAATCTACAGGCCTGATTTTCAAAAGCGTTGATATTTCTGGATTCTACCTCAGCATACACAAGCAGCAGTACGTCTGTGTATGCACACCATATACTATACAGCAGATAGTGGTATATGCCATTATGTGGTACATGACACAAATAAAAGACATGTATCTGATTACACATTGTTAAAAATCATTTCCAATGCATTCTGCCTGCAAAAATCTTTTACATCTCCATGACTGTTCTTTCTTAAATGCCAGTAAGGAATGAGACATGACTATATATTTCAGTTCTCTCCTCCATCTCCATTTTTAAGACAAAGAGTTGAGACCCAGGAAAAAAGAGGCTTGCAGGAAAGTTGCCAGCTCTCCATGTTCACAGGGATGTTGGAAGAGTCAGCTATGGGGCTATACACATTTCCATTGTCAACTGCATTTCTTTCTTTCTATTATTGTTTCACTCCATAAATCAAAATGACTTCACATATCTAAGTACGTAGAGAACGTTGGTGTGATATCATGATCTCTTTACCCTGGTTGCTTTGTCTCTCCGAGTCACAGCACAGTGGGAAAATCTCCAGAGGAAGATCTAGAGGAAATACTGAAATGTAGCAATCTTAGACAAAAAGAGGAACCTGGATGTGACTTACGTCAGGCTGCATCAGAACCATTACACCTCATTTCTACTTCCTCTCTTATCATCTGTGGAATGACCACTCCATTTCTCAAAGTTTAGCATGCATTTGGAGTATATGCGTATTTCCTTCTGCTTTAAAATGTGTTAAGGAATTATGTCTTATCAATTGATACTACTCACACAGCTGCCTTTTACTGCAGATTTTCATTGTGTGTTCTGGATCAAAAGGCTTTTAGAGTTTCTTGGGCACAAAAGGGTTTTATTTCAGTCACCCTCTTTTATACATTCCTTCTCCTCTCCTGAGAGCAGCTTTATAAGGTCTTCTCATACCTCCCAGTTTCTGTGATCTGAACCCATTAGTCTTTTCCTCAATTTTCATCTTAGTTTCACTTTTTTCTCTCCACAGCCTCTTACACACCCGCAGATCCAATGGTAATTATTCACACAACCCCCTAACTGTATATTTATCCACAATGTTTGGCAGCTCTGGTCAGCTTTGCAGAGTTGTTTTCACTAAATGCTGATCCTTTTCTGATCTATCGTTGTGTTTTTCCAGTCCAGTCACCACCTGGGTTTCTTTCCTACCTGCCCCTAACAAACACTAACATGAGTTTCTTAACAGCCAGTAGGTCCATCCAGTTTGATAACATTTTTTAATCTTAAACTATCTCCTACTCTCTCCTTCTCTTCTCCTATAACATAGTTATTGATTTTCCTTGTGTGCTGATCAGGTCCTCTCAAGTCTTTGTAGCTAAATGACTCCACTTCTGCAATTCATTGGACTAAAGCTCCAGACATGTTATTTTCCTTGCCATCTTTTTCCTATTTCCCCTATATTTTTTTTCACAGAACCACTATTCATCCCCCCCCAAAATTAGATTTCAACCTTTCAGGTTCCAGGGCAATATACCTTTCCTTGCTGCAATTCTCCTACACGTTCACTTACTTTTTTAATTTAATCTCCTCCTCGTTTCCAAGGCTTTATGTCTCTGGTATCATTTCTTTCTCATTTCCCCTAAAATTCTCTAACTCTTCACTTTAATGATAAAAAATATCTCAGGAAAAAAAAAAGAAAAGGAAAAGGAAAAGGAAAAGGAAAAGAAAAAGAAAAAGAAAAAGAAAAAGAAAATCAACACTCAATTCCACTTTTTTTTTTTTTTTGCCATTATCACCTGTTTCTCTTCTATGTTTATTCTGCACACCACTTCCAATTTCAGTCCATCAACAGATACACATGGTTCTTAGCCAAGCTCTCAACTTCTGCATTCTCAAGCACTACACATTTTCTCAGCCTTTCACATCTTCTCCCAGACTCCATTTCTAATTCCTTGTTTTGACCACATCATTCTTCTAACTTAATTTCTCCACTGCTATCCTGTCTCCATGTCATGAAACATAAATAAAAATAAATACAGTGTCTCTCCTAAACGGTCTATCCTTATCCCATCTATCAAGAGCAAAATAATAGAATCATGGAATCATAAAATGGCTTGAGTTGGAAGGGATTTAAATATAATCTAATTCCAACACCACTGTCATTGTTAGGGTTGCCATCCATTAGATCTGGTTGCCCAGGATGTTCCAGCATGGTCTTGAACACCTCCAGGGATGGAGGATCATCATAATAATAAAAATAACGATAATAACAACAGACACACAGATAGATGCTACCAACCAAATCAGCAGACTTGGATGTCTCATGTTCGGAAGTTTAAGTAGGAACACCTAAACACACAGCTTCACAAACATGTCACTGAAGTTACTGTTCAATTAAATTAATTTGATCAAATTAGTGGGAAAATTTGCCTTCTTTTCTTTATTAAAGTCTTTCATGTGATGTCATCACTTAAACCAAATAGCACTGGGTTTCATGACTAAGTCCACTGAGTAGTTTATGACTTGCAAATCAAAGTGCTAGTTAATTGGAATAAAGGTGATAAAACTCACATACCTTCTTTAATTTTTATTTGGAATATCACGTATTCTTTTTCATTTTCTTTTGCTCCACTGCAGTTTAAAATATGCCGATCACAATTCCTAGATAAGGATCAGAGGCTGCATGACTATGCATCATGGATTTTTCCAATACACTGCTAATCATGGCATGAGCAGAATGAAGAAACAGGTCACTGAGGAACTTTATTTCACAGCACACAGCTGGGATACAAACTGAATGTCACTTTTTATCTAGCTATTTTATCTTCTTACAACTGCTTTTGAACTTTTAGCACAATACACTATTTTGAATACACAAATGGTTCAATAACCTTTATAGTGCATGTAATGACAACTGACATCAAATTAATTGACTTTTACACAGTACTTTAGATCTATGATGAAGTCATTAGGAAATAATCATGTTCCTGCCTGGGAAGTAATGTGTTATTTTACAGAAGGATGAATCTATTATTTTAATAGTTTCAGGTTGACTTAGTGAATATTATTCTAGCAACTGTCATTCTCCATTTTTTTTTCTGGCCCACAGGAATATGTTCTGTGCAAATCTTTAAGGTTTCTGTGTGTCCAAAGGACACCATGGAAATTTTTTTGCAGTAGACCATAGACTAACAGACAAAATGTTAGCAGTTGTGTTCCACAAACTGCATATTGTTCTAATTGTTTCATTTTAATTGGTTTTCCAATGACTAGATCTCTAGCTTCTTTTTCAGGTTCAGTTGGTGAGGCCTAAATTAAAAGGAGAAAGAAAGAACAAAAAGCCAACTTATAACTTCTCAGTATATCACTGATTTAATTGTCTGATATATTTATGGTACCCTTATTTCAAAGAAGAACACACTAAAAGTTTGCAAGGTCAGAGGGGTATACCAAAAGTGTAAAGTAAAAAAATATTTTAAAAAAGTCTACATTGAGAGAAATGAAATTAAATTAAGCGAGTGCTGACAGATCAAGGATACTGAGAAGTTCTTAAAGGAAATGTCTACTAAGAATTGGTAGCCTCACTGGAATTTAAACTATAAACTTACCACCGTGGGTTTTAGAAGACAGTCTGAAGCAAAGCAGAAGTAACTGTGTGAGTTGAAAGCAACCTCCCCTAGTTTTGTTTTTTTTTTTCCTGCTAATAAACACCTTGCAAATTTTCTATCCTAGTCTCAGTTTCATATCTGTCTGCCATGACCTGCACAGCTTTATAAGAAACAGAATGTCTTTGCAGCAATTTCATTTGCATATTTCCAAATAATTTGCATACAGCCTTCAGCATACATTTTTTCTGATTCTTCCTACAGAAGGAAGGTGAGGAGCTTCTGATGCATGCATGCAGTAATGAGGATAAGGGGATCTGCATTGTCTGGCTGTGAACATTAAGAAAGAAGTTGTCCTGACCATGGTTTGTCAAGCATGGAAGTCCCTCCTTGAAGACTGAAGTCCCTTCTTTAGAAGATGCTGGGACTAAGAACCACAGTCATCCATATTTCTCAGTATGGAGAGAGGCACTTAGGAAGGTGAGCAGCAGTACAACCAGGGCAAGGGATTTCAGTGAGGCACGCAGACATGGAAGGACACTGCACTCCACAAGGCCTCTTTGCTCTGTGTGCTGGGGCAGCACAGCGCCTCAGTACTAAAAATGGCTGTGGTCTGGGAAGAAATGCAAGCTGGTCATAGTGACACAAACAAGGAATATTTGGTGCCTTTTTTAAAGAAGTCAGGAACAGATGTTTCTAGATGCAGTTTGGGTATTTCTCATCTGTGAATCAGCAAAAATCAATCATCCCGAGGCTAAGAGCTGTCACTCCCTCCTACAGTTCCTGAGTCACTTCACTCCCCCAGAGATGGATGCATGAGCAGCAACCACTTTTTAAACTGCACTATATACACTCTGATACTCAGCACTTAATTCACAGTGATTTGTGATTGCCTGGATCCTCTCAGGGTCAGCTGCTGGCCTCATCAGTGCTGATTTCTGAAAATATGTCTTTTGATAATCTGTCTTCTTCCTACCTGTTAGACTATGCTTTTAACTAATAATAGATTCTAGGTTCATATAATTGAATAATCAAAGCATTGCTTGAACTTTTCAGACCTAAAAGAAACCTGCTATGCTTTTTCAATATGACTTTACTAATGCAAAACTGACTGCTCCACAGATCAGGTTTTTTTCTCAAATTGTACAGAAGCATTGTGCTTCTGGAATGACACTTCAGCCTGATTTTGCTAAATAGGTCAATAACACCTCGAGATTAATTGGTTTAAAGTGCCAGCACAGGCAACCCCTAACCTCTCTTTCTTAAAACAGGTGATCCTACTGTTGCTAAGTTTGCCTTTAATGCTTCATATGCTTCTTTCTTTTGATGAGCAGTGTTTATCTAGAAATGATTAGAAATTTGCTACCTGTGTTAGAGTGGTAGTGTTTAAATATCTACCACTTGATTTGATTGTTGATTTGGTTGGTTGTTTTTTTTTTTTCTGTTCTACTCCTAGCTTCCAGAGAATATGTAATTTTAGGAAAAGGAGTTTGTGTTCAAACATGAAAAATGTCAATTTGCATCAACAGAAGTTACCTAAGTCCTCCTACTTTCATTGCAGCAACAGGGAAGCGTGGCTGCAGAGCTGCTGTGGGACTATGCCAACCACCATAGACAAGGCTGCATAGTAGGAGGGGGAGGGAAGAGAGGGAGAGAGGCCTCAGAGAACCCCTGAGGGCTCTGGCATGGGGACATGTAGTGTAGGAGGATTCGGTCATCAGCCTTTTGCAAAAAGCAGGAAAGTAATGCTGGAGGCACCACAGAGTGCAGCAGTAATCAGATGCTAATTCAAAATGAGGCACTTCTAATTCTCCTTAAGGGCATTTCCACTTCAGACAAGGTAGTTCACCTGACCTTTTCCCTGGCAGAGATGTAAGAAGGTCTGAAAACAAACACTGGGAGCACAGCTTCATTCAGCTCTTGGAAAGCCTGCTTAATATTCTGAAAAAGTCACCCTAATCCTGTCAGTATTAACAGCAGGGAGATGGCAAACCAGCTCTTTCTGATACAGCAGAAGCAGTGTTAGAATGCACTGAATAATTCCACTTTGACCTAAAATTCTGGTTTGTTACATGCTAGTTATTTTTAGGCAGGCATTTCTATGACAGTGATGCTTTTATCCAGAATAACGTGGCCCTCAGTCTGTGTTTCTCCCTGAGCTGAAGCCAGCCCCACCTGCTCATGCAAGCAGAGATGCTGTATGCAATTAATTTGGCTGGAGATGCTCCTGCCTCTCCTGAACACTTCACAGCCACTGTATCAGTCTGTGGGAGATGCTGTGCTCTGAGAGCACAGGTGCAAAGTGGCTGCACAGCAGCTGGCAGAGGCACACAGTGTCTTTTCTTAGCTTCACAAAAGGCACTTAGTGAGGTTCATGGCAAGCCACTAGCTCCACCAATAAGCAACAGACCTTTCATATCTGGGTATTGGCTTAAAATCTTTAGCCAGTCCATCACTCAAGCACAGTCATTTCCCTAAGTTAGTGATTATCCCTCCCCAAGGAGGACAAGGTGTCCTCTCCCCTGTCCACACTAGAACGAACATTTTACAGCAATTCTGATAGGCGTGGTGGCAAAACGTTTAGTCCCTTTACCACTTTGTCCCCAAGCCCAGACTAACATCTAGTGGATAGACCATCTCTGATGGTCCTGTCTCTGAGAAAAAGCCATGGTAGGAAGAGGCTCAGGGAAGGAAAGGCCCTGACTAGCAGCCCTTGCTCTGGCTGTGGATGGTCCATAGAGTAGGAATGAGCCAGACCTCAGAGTGCCCTCATCTTACCCCAAGCCTGACCCTAGCAGCTTTCTTGGCTCTGAAGCTCCAGCAGCACGCCCAGCTGCTGCAGAACTTCATGTATTCCAGTTTTAGGTGCTTAGCTTTTTCTCTTCTTCTGAACACACCAATCGGAGCGTGAAATGCTTGCTTTCACATTCAGCACAAAGCTCAGCCTGAGCTTTATATCCCATTTCCTTTCCCCGGCCATCACGTCCTGGCACAAGACCAGCAAGCAAGCAGAGCTGGCACAAGGGATAAGCCCGAACACAAACCTGTGACACAAACCTCCCTTTCCCTCTTTTCTCCTCCCTGAGGATTGTGCTGCTCACACTGCACACCCAGCCTTCCAGGAAGCTCCCAGGCCTGTCTGGTGGCCCTGTGGTGGTATCCTAGGACTCCTAGGGGCACAGTTGCGCTATATATCAACAATAAAACTTCTAAATGCTAAGAGTCATGTTACCAGCAGTGACTAACATGTTCCGTAAAAAATGCCGGCGGAAGCTGCTAGAATATGCTGAAGGTAGTTATAAACTGTCCTTCTGAGATTAGCTTCTTGGCAGTTGGTCAAAACCTATTTACTGAAATCTTTGTTACTTCTTTCTGCCTTCTCAAGTGGCCTCAGTCACTCAGTTCTGCTGCTGGGAAGTACCATGAGGACAGACTATATGCTGTCCTTTCAAACCACACTCCTCAGCTGCTGGGACTCCACCAACACTATGATAAGCCTGTGTCCAGAAATGATGTGCCCCTGGCTAAGAATTGATTATTTAACAGAGCTACTAAAATAATTGGGATCTCTCTCTTTAAGCGTTTGACCCTGAGGCAGAAGAGGGGAGGGAGTGAGGGAGAAGCAGAGAGAAGATGGTAATCGCTTTAGATAACAACCTGAGTCATGGTAATAGCAGCCTAATTGCTATCCAAGGGCTTTTAGCAGGAAACAGGCACACCTAGAGAGGCACTCATGCAGAGAAATATTAGTTTTAAATGGAAGGACAACAGACATTGTAATGAACTTTCATCTGAGCACAATGGAAAGTAAGAAATATTTGTTTGCTTATGCAAAAATCACCTTACATCCAAGAGCTACTTGCTGCTGTGGATGGTGTATAATTCATGTGAGAAACAGATACGTGCCAGGGCTCAAAGTGAAATGGAGATTAATTCTTAGGCAGAAGAAAAGAAAATAGTCATGTTTTGGGAGGAAGTGGTTGAATGCTCTCTCTCCAGAATAAATCAGTTTTCACAATGATTTTTACCGTTCCATGAATAAAATTCACAAATATCAGTTCAGAAACACGAAGTAGGACCTTTATGTGAAAGCAGGTGTGATCATACTAAGCAATTTGCTTAGGAAAAAGCTCATATGAATGATTTGCCACTGATTGATCAATCCCATGTAAATATCCAACGTGCCCTCTGAATGCAGCAGCACTGCTGTCTTTCTTACACAGAAGATCTGTCTGCACTGCTTTGAAGTGTACGGCAGAAGTAGCTCTTTCCTCATAATACCCAGCTCCAAATCTGACTGCAGCACTGTGAAACAGCAGCTTAAGGGTCAGCCCAGTAAATGAGACCACGTTTCCACAACGGTCTGTGGGCAAGCCGCTCGGCCCCTGTTCCCCAAGTGCTGTTACTATTTCCTAAATCTGTTCTCAGAATGGAGGCTGTGGCAAACAGATGTTTCCTGTAGCTCTCAGTCACAGCCCTGCTAGTTAGAAGAATCAACACCTTCTGAGTCATAGATGATAAAATGCCACTTTATTCACACAGTATGTTCTGTATGCAGTGAGTCAAGTTGAGCCTGAGAATCAAGTATGGCCTCTGAGGCGTCAGGTGTATATGTGTAACTACACATTACTTTGGACGTTTCCCTTCCAAATATCATTTTCCTATTTGTAACTTGCATTTGATCGATTTCCAGAAATACTGTAAACCAAGAATTATCCATCTTGTATTGCTGAATGATAGTATTGGGGTAGGCTGCTATGGCAACAGACGTATGATCTCCGGATTCACACATGAAATGATCATACAGTAACAGCTTTTCAGATACCCCTTCACTGTACAAGCAAGAAAGTATACTGAGCTATCCCAGTAACCTTGAGAAGAGAGCAGCTATGAAATAAACTGAGATTTTTACTACACTACATTGTTTGGAAATACACATAAATGCATGCTTCACATTTAAAAGAAAAAGACACAAAACAACAGAGTTGAATCACTGACATAAAAACATCTGATGAATATTTACATTATAAATTAGTATTTACATTATACTTACATTTGGAAATTCAGCCAATCATGGATTGGCATTGCCAGTGTGTTTACATATCAAATCAGGTAACCATCCTTGTCCATGAGGCAGCAAATTACTATTTTCTTCTTCTTAAGAGCTGAAGTTTTACACAAAAGGACCTTTCTATTAGAAATATATTAGGTTCAGCTGACCTTGACCAAAGGTCAAAGGAATTGTTCACACTAATCACTGAGGCTTTGACTTAGCCTTTATTTTTCAATTTGGAATCTCCTAAAAAGAGGCGAAGATGAAGTAGAATTCATTTTATTATCACCACTATCCCATGTGGCCACTCCACAGATGCAGGCTGTTGACCAATATGGTATCTGTCTGGCATAGGTCACCAGCATCCACCATAGAAGTTCAGTTCATACAGTGCAGCTACACATGCATGCTCCCACTGATGATGTCTGTCTGGAAAGAGTTTTTGCTTGCAGAAATGTTTTAATAGGAAGACACCAATAGAATAATTAGAGTTAGTATAGAATAAACTCTGAAGTGTCTATCACTTGATAACATTAGGAACAAATGATTTATAAAAACACATGAAGGGGTGACATAAGTGAAGCTGTTTGGGGCAGGAGGTGGGCGAGACTAAATTCTCTGTTTCTGTGGCTCTGCAATCCCCATACTTTCAGTGTTGTAAGTGATAGCTTCTTGCAGGCCCTCAGGTAGTAGGGCAGATTTCAGGGAAGGAAAGTTGAAATGAGATGTCAGGTAAGGGGGAATAAGGAGAACACCTGGAAGAGTGTCATACATTCCTAGTCATTTTTCTACCAAAATATTTTTAATATCTATGGCTCAATGAAATAAGTCTTTGGGAATACTTTTTTTTTTTTTTTTTTTAACTATATACCATCTGGCACGTGATAGAGGGACATCTGTGCAGTACAGACATTTTTACTTAATATGTGCTGGGAGGTTTAACTGGTAGACAGAAAATAAATTTTTATGAAGCAGAAAGATGCCTTAAAAGAAAAAAAACTAAAAATTGAGTTTTCAGAATGTAAGAGCTTTCTAGCTGCAGACATTCTAATACTATGCATTAGTGTTGCTATACTGGGAAATATGCAGACTGGGTGTGCTAATTTCTGAGAATATTTGTTCACTGGCTATTTGCAAGAAGCGGCTGATGACAATGTCCTTGGCCTTGGTGGTCTCCATTTTCCTCTCTCGTGATATCTGTGTGCTGATTTGGTCTACATTAGTCATGATGAGCTCTGAGGCCAGGATCTGTGTGGGGGATGCCCTGTTGGCTGTGCTGTCCATGATGTACTGCTTGTACAGCTCCATCAGCTTCTGCTCCAGGTAGTCGTTGAGGGCTGAGTCAGAGAGGGGCTGCTGGTGTGGCACCAAGCTTGTCACGCGCCAGCATGATGAGAAGCCTTGAGCCTGCTTGCGGCCTGTCTCGCTGGGGGGGACCCGCATGGACTCCATAGGTGGAGGAATCTCTGAGGACTCCAGGAAGGGGCCTATGCCACTGTCACAGGTAAAATCGGTTGCCACTGAGCTAATAGGCACCACGCAGTCCCCAGCTATGTGCAAATCACTGTAGTTCTTGCAAATGCTTTTGCAGGAGGATGGAACCAGGTAGGTGTCTCTTCTTGCCAGCCCTTCACAGACATCCATAGCTGGAGACACCTGCCCTTCAGGCAGTGGGTGCTGCATGGGCTGCTGGAGTTTGTCTTTCTGCCTTCTGCTATGTTTGCTACCTCTAGAGTGAATTGAAGAAATGCATTTGCCAGCAGATCTGCATCTCTGAAGGAGGCTTTTTCCTTGTGCTTCATCCCTGGAGGAACAATTAATGGCCCTCATTTCATACACCATTTCCTCCACTGCTTGGCTGGTGCAGAGCTCAGAGTCTTCACAGAGGTAGGCAATTCTGTAAAGGTAACCTTCTGACAGCATCCTTCAAGAAAGCAAAGGAACCACCAGCAGACAGGAAAATGACAAGAAATCATTAGTTTATTACCAAGTCATTGAGTGGTAACTATATCACAGTTCTGTTACTAGCTACAGAGATATCTTTCCAATTTGGGCATTAACAAGCATCTGTCTTTCTGAGAGATGTAGTGAAATAATTGATTTGTTTCCCTATTGTGATGTTAACTCCATCACGTCTAAGTATATTCTGTATAACATAGCATGTGGTATAGAATCATAGACTCACAAGGTTGGAAAGGACCTGCAAGATCATCTAGTACAACTGTCCTCTCATCACCTTGCTACCACAGGCTACTAAACCACATCTTGTAGCTCCTCATCCAGGTGCCTCTTGAACACTGCCAGGGATGGTGACTCCACCTCCTCCCTGGGCAGCCATTCCAGTGCCTGACCACCCTCTGAGAGAAAAAGTTCTTCCTTATGTCTAATCCAAACCTCCTCTGGCACAACTTGTGGCCATTTCCTCAGGTGCTGTTTGCTGCCTGGGAGAAAAGACCAAACTCCTCCTCATCACAACCTCCCTTCAGGAAGTTGTAGAGTGCAATGAGGTCTCCTCTGAGCCTCCTCTTCTCCAGACTGAACATTCCCAGCTCCCTCAGCTGCTCCTCATAAGACTTGTGCTCCAGACCCCTCACCAGTTTTGTTGCCATTCTTTGGGCACATTCCAGAGCCTCAGTGTCTTTCTTTGAGGGGCCTGTATGAATAATCCATCCAAAGACAAGTGAGTTCAGAAGAGAGGAACAGCAAGTGGTTTGTTGCAGTAATAACTGCTGTAATAGTTCACGCTTAAATATGCATATTTTTGCTTGTGATTTCAGTTCAGAAGCCAAGGGTTTTCCCCACCTTTTCCAAATACTCTGAAGCAACTTCTACTGTGTTTGGTTTGTCATCTGTTTCTGAACTAAGTTAATTTTAGATTCGTATTTAGAGTGTAACTCTGTCTTTTCTGTACTGATCAATGACTGCAAGTGTGGTTCCCCTTTCACAAAAAATTCTCAGATTGTGAAATTAGCATTTACTACTTTTGCATGAGCAACCTGTATAGGCTTGAGCAGTGGGCCCAAGAGAACATCAGGAGGTTCAACAAAGCCAAATAATGTAAGGTCTTGCACCTGGGTTGTGGCAACTTCCACTGTCAGTACAAGCTGGGGGATGAAAGGATGGAGCACAGACCTGTCAGAAAGGACCTGGGGGTCCTGATGGATGGCAAGTTGGACCAGCAGTGTGCCCTCACAGCTCAGAAAGCCAACTGCATTCTGGGTTGCATCAAAAGAAGCAGGTGAGGGAGGTGATCCTGCCCCTCTACTCTGCACTGGTGAGGCTTCACATGGAGTACTGCATCCAGATGTGGAGTCCTCAGTACCTGAGAGACATGAACCTGTCAGAGTGCACCCAGAGCAGGGCCACAAAAATGATCCAAGGGATGGAACAACTCTTGTATGATGGAACAACAGGCTGAGAGAGCTGGGGCTGTTCACCCCGGAGATGAGAAGGGGAAGGGAAGGGAAGACCTGATAGTGGCCTTTCATTATCTGACGGGGGGATATAAAAAGGAAGGGGACAGACTATTTATGAGGGTCTGCGGTGATAGACAAGGGGAATAATTTTGAACTAAAAGAGGAAAGATTTAGACTGGATATAAGGAAAAAGTTTGTTGTTGGTTTCTTTTTTTTTTACAGTGAAGGTGGTGAGACATTGAAACAGGTTGCTTAGAGAGGTAGTGGATGCCCCATCCCTGGAGACATTCAAGGCCAGGCTGGAGGCAGCTCTGAACAATCTGATGTAGCTGTAGGTGTCCCTGTTCACTGCAGGAGATTTGGACTAGATGACCTTTATTGATCCCTTCCAACACAAACAATTTCATGATTCCATGATAAGCTGGATATAATTGTCTGTAGTTTTTAGACATTAAAATGTCAGTGGCATAAGCAAGGCTTTTCAGAGGCATGCATTCATAAGCTCTGAAATCATCTTTTTGGTTCTAGCAGCCACTGATCCTCTCCTGGTAGCTCAGTTTCAAAATCTGTATAGATGTCAATGACAAATAAGACTCACTAGCAGGAACAGAAATGTCTCTGCATGTCACCATATGTTCTGCCCAAGTCTAAGCTATTCCACTGCCATATAATTGTTTTTAAGTCCACCTTTGTGTCTTTTATTTAAACAGATGTCAAGGAAATGATTCATAGGAAAGATGTCATAAAGAAATTGTGTGGTCCAGCAAAGAGAACATAAATCTTAGTTACATAGATAGATTTTTCCTTAGTACAAAGTATCTTGTGATAGAGAAGCAAACAGATTGTCTTTGTGTAAACAGTGATTACTTCTTTCACTTACTGTTTAATCCATTCATATCATTTTAATCCTTATGGGTATTGTCTGTGCAGCATTTGAGCATATGTCCCAGTTATTTCTCAAAGCACCTGCTGTGAAGGAGCACTATGCCTCACACTGTGAGTGGGGAGGTGGGATCTCTCTGGCACATGCTGTACTACTCCATGCTGTTGTTGACTGTTAGATTCTTCATTTACAAGATTGAAAAAGAAAATTTTGTAAAATTTTCATTTCTTAGTCAGACTTTTCTTGTGCTACAGTTGCTAGTGCCAAATGCTGTAGTAGTAATAAATGTTGGCTAAATCCTGACTATGGACTTTATGCAGATGTTGGCAAGAAAACAGCTTGATACTTTCTCCAGAAGGGAAATAAATCATTTCCACATTAAGAAGAAGGCAGCTGGAAGAAAAGTAAACTTCCCTCAGAAGGAAATATTTGTGAAAATTAAATGTATCCAAACACTTTGGTGACCCTGGAGCCCCTCTGCTGCTGCAAGTCATGTGGGATTTCGCACCAACAGGTAGCATTTAGTGAAATATAGTCTATTTACACGAGAGGCAAAAAAACAACATACTTATTTGGGGCCTGGCATTCCTTAAGGTACCTTGCTGTTGCCTTGCTTTAGATTTTAGCTGTGGATGAAGTACCACAACAGAGATCTTACCCAAGTGCTTGAACTGCTCAGCTTGTAAGCCCACCTCTCTCTCCTCCTTCTCCTTGTGCAGTGCAAAAGCTGTTTCCTTCCCTTGCTCACCCTGGGCCAGAGAGATTTAGTGTCAAATTATCACTAACTTAGGCAGTCTTGAACATGAAATTGCTATGCAGTTATTCCCACACATACTTTTAATGTTGATTCTGAGAAATGAGTGAAAATATAACACATGGCCTATTCACTTTTTAACCAAAATGCACAAAGCCACGTGTGCTCAGGTAGCATGTGACATGTCTGTCTTTCCTACTGCCCAGATGTATCTTGTTTCTGTCATAAGGTGATGCATTAAGGAAATGAAACTGCTGGTTTCATTTCTTCATGCTGCCTTCTGCAGTACTTGTTTTCAGAGGTTTAGAGCACACAGTCTGAGACTGGAATAATAGCAAATTCAAAAACATTAGGCTCCCATCTTGCTTAGGATTTATATACTTGGCTCTTGGAGTTACAGGACTACCCTTGGAAGGTTGCAAGGGCTGTGGCACTCATCTGACAGCACTCACAGAACTGCTAGGAAATCTAATTGATATTTTGATAGTCAGTGTTCAGAGCTCAGTGTTCAGAGCTGGAATGCTAAGTGAGCTACGTGTGTCTCTCTGATCCTAATAATATATAGCCATGTCACATTATTCCATCACTGCTGATGGCTGGGCACTCAGCTGGGTCACCCTTAATTCCTGTACTTTATATGAGACAGGGATGACAGTTCTCATTAATTCTGCTTTCTTGTGTCCCTTCTCTTAATCCCCCTTTTGTACTGTACACACGTATATACACTAAGATTCTAAGTGCATCGGAGCTGTATCTACTGCCTTTCAATATTTTGAGTTTCATGGTCCTTAAATTTGACATTCGCTTCTCTTGTCCTGAAAATAACTGCGTGACTTTTGTTACACAAGGAAAAACAGTCCTGTTTACAATATTGATCTGATGCACTTTGCATATGAGTTGAACAAGCAGATATTTCCTTGTGCAGACACTGCATCAGCAGTGGGAGCTATCTGCATCTTACCTAAGCACAGATTGCAGTGGAAGCACAGGGAGAAGGCTGTCTGACTTACAGTGTTTGCTATGTTATCATAGCCCTTATCACTCTCAGAAGCTCTTGAAAAGTCATATTGTCTTCCCTGGGGCTTTTGTTCAGTTCTTCAGAGGAATAAAAGCCTGAAGGCAGGATGAATGTTTAAAGCTATGTGGAGAATACAGTGATATTGCTACTATTTTCTAAGTGGCAGCAAATTTGCTGGAATATAATGCTTGGAGATGGTGCCACTGTTTGCTTGAAGACCTCATATTAGAGTCTGAAAGCAAGCACATAGAATGGGAGTTCTTGGCTCGGGACAAACAAAAAGCTTAAGGAAAGCCTGAGAGGTGTACGCAAAGTTATGTGATGAATGGTGACCTATATAAAAACCTTGAGCATGATCAGAAGTTGCTGGGGAGAATGGAAAGAGCATGGTGCCAGCTGGGATCACAGATCATAGGGAAAAGTACATTCTTTTGCAACACAAAAGGAGGAAATTGTAAGCTCACAGAAGAGACAAGCCTGTTTTGAAATGGAGTATGTCTGGCTTTCAGCTCTCTGAATGAGACTCTGAACTGTACTGAAGTTGTGTTGTTCAGTTCAAGTTATAGCACAGTGTAGCTTTAAGCATTGCTTAGTTAAGCTGTCAGTATTGCTTAAGTAAGTTCTCTCTGACTTACTAGATTGGACTGTAATTAAAGTCTCTGTCTCAAGGGAAGCCAAACCCTGTGGATCCATCGTTGGTACATTTTTTCTCAATCTTAACAGACACTTGTATAGTCTAGGGAGAAACCAATTCCTTCATAGGAGTTTGAGATTCACCTCAAACTTCAGCACATGGATGCAAGAGTTCCCCTGACAAGCAGGTTAGGCTGGAACAGAGAGCCTGCATATGCTGCAGGACTCAAAGGTCACCTTCTACCAGCTCCTGGGAAGCCAGCATAAGGAAATCAGGTCAGTGAAGAAGGTAGTGAAATTAGCTGTTCATATGGATAAGTGTAGCCTTTTTTTAATGCACAAAACCAAGGATTTTTAGTGTCTGAACCCTATTTCATGGAGATTATGTCCAGTGTCCAGAGCTGGCTTGGGTAAACAATGGGGGCTGTTTTTTGAGGCTGGAGTTGTCCTACTTTGCCCACAGTAGAAGAGGACTAGCAAAGAGGGGTTTCTACGCAAGCATTGGAATGCTACCCGTTGTGCATGTATCTTCCTCTCCCTGCTGCTACAGAAGATGTGGAACCTACTGGGCTGCCCCACAGGGTTCTGGCAGCAACAGTAGCAGTTATGAGCTAAGCCTCTCGTGCTCCCTCCCCACAGCTCTCTAGCTCCAGTCCTTTTGTCTTCTCTCAAAAGAAAATTTGAGCCCAGCCCATCTTTACTCACAACTCCATAGCTCAAGAGATGCAGGAAAGCTTGGAGAGCCTCTCCTGCAAGGGATGTATGGGAATGTTGAGGGGAACAAAGTTTGAGAGGATTATAATCCTGTGTATTACTTTCCCCAGAGACGCAATACGCTTTATATGTTTATTGTAATGTTGCATGTTCTTGTTTGACCGATGTCTACCCACTGACCTCCAAGAGCAGCTGGCTTCTCTCATTTAAAAATAATCTTTTAATATTTGTTTGATGTTTTGTGTGGAGTTTTGTGGGGCAGGCTTCCATAAAAATACAGCAAAAACTCTATGAGGTAAACAGAGCTTCTTGAGCTCTTAGATCACTTCCCATCTAATTCTGTTTTATTAGCTGAAGTTCCTTGAAGCCTTGTTCAAGGCAAGCCTAATTCATCACTTTTCACTCTTCCCTTCCTTAATCATCTATACCTACACAGAGATATTTAGGACACTGTCTATTTTATTTGATAGCATTTCACATCTAATACAAAAAAACTGTAAGCATTAATACAAAATGAAGCAGGAACAGATCAAGCTCCATATTCATAAGGGCAACTTGACTATAGTGTAGATCTACACTGTGCTTTTCTTCAAGGGGGAAGTCATGTCATGTTTCTAGATTTCTGTTTTTATTTTAATGAGTTGTCGGCTGTTGCTATGACTGAACTATTTGGACTGACATGTTTTGTATCTAAGCAGTTGAAGTACAAGGGACGGATAGAGAAGAGAACACACTTTCTGGAACAGAAGAGAATGAACAGTAAAGCTAGATAGAAAATGGCAGATAGAAAATGCTGAAGGATCTTGCCTGGAAGAAGAGGGAGGAAACAGTGCATTAACAAGCCTTGAAACATTAATCTCATCTGCTGTAGAATGTAAAAAAAGGAGTGCAAAATGTGCATATTGTGTGTACATACATGTCATGCTGTGGATTTGTACTGAACCAGAATATTGGCTGTAAATCAGGAAAATACAAGGACAAAATGTCTTTATTTTGGGTGGGTTTTTTTTTTTTTGTTTGTTTGTTTGTTTTCCCCAAAAGGTCTCAACATTTTTCTGTGAACATATTTTAATACAAATCCCATTTTATCTGTTATGGTGCCTATTTCTATTTCTAGTCTACAAATAGTGTACTCCACTTCTAAGATTATTTGAACAACATGCTACCATGTAAAGAAAGACCAAGAAAAATACCATAATTATGACAAAAGCAATACATCTGATAAGACTCCCTTTAAAAGTATTCTGAAGTACGTTATTTTGGTATGACTTTATGAGTCTTTAGAAAGATTGGAAGATCAATCCATATTTTTTTTACATTCACAGACACAGTCAGTCATGGCTCTGAAGATAGACAGCACTTCTGAAATGCTCTTATTGTTTCCTAAGGCAGCAGAAATTGCGTGTGGATGGTGGCTGGGGCTTTGCAAACACACACATGCACTAAGAACACACAGGAGAAGCGTGTCTTCATTTTACCAGCTACCAGATGTGATACCATACAAACAAAACCAAGCCACCTTGGTAAGCAAGAGCAATTATTTCAGATCTTTATGTACAAATAGTATGTTATGGTACTTACCTCTGAAGATCAGCAGCAGAGCAGTACAGAATACTGGTTGTCTTGCAGTCAGTTTAAAGCTTTCTATCCTACCCTAAAACACAACCTTCTGTTTTTATTTCCTTTTCAAATGCACTTCTAAGATGACGTGTTTTACTTCTAATCCTCTATAGCAGAAGTATAGAAAGAAAGTCCCTTAGGAGATGAGGGGTTTTTATAACTGACCGAACTTCAATACGCTTGACTTGCTTCCTCTTTTATGTCTAAATGAAACTTTGTTATGAAACTGTGTATAAATAACTGATTGCAACACATTCAGTCCATGCAACCAGACTTCTCCTTATTAACTGTTATATAAAACAAGCAAACAAACAAAACCAACAAAACCCTAGTGAATTGAACAATGCTAGAAAAAGTACTCATATTTTGGAGATATTTGGCACACCCAATTTTAACCATTATTTATCATTTTATTTTTAACAGACACATCAAGACATCTAGTTCAAGAATGTCATACCAAATACACCTGTCAAAGCAGAAATGCACTACACAGCAGCTCTATTTTATTGTCTTCAGATCTCTGACGTCTCAGCTTCCACAAAACAGCACAGCTTAGCTGGTTAGTGAGGCTTTGCTTTTGGAGTATCTGCAAACCCTGTCATGAGGAAGGTTAGACCCAGCATGCACTCAGTACCTCAGTGCCTGCAGTTAGATCCAGGCAGACAGCATCTCTTATCAAGGGCAGAGTGTTAAAATTCATTGGACAAGTGGAGTTCACTCTCTGAGCTTGAGATGCATGAAAGACAACCAGGTTTTGTGAATGGTGCTGGAGTATTCCTGAAGGGTCAAAGGACATTTACTGTTTGTAGGATGTAATGGCAAGTCTGGTTCATCAGGAATGTATTCCCATCCTCAAAAAAGAGAAATGCTTTAAGTGAGCTGCTCCACCAAAGAAGCTTAGTATAAATCTCTGCTTAGCCTGGGCCTGCTTTGTCAAATAGTTCAGAGGCAGCTAACAGCCTGCCAGCTGTAGGTGAAATGTCTGTTCAAGAAATTATAAATGGGGAGTGTTTGAGAGGACCCTTATTCCATTGCCTTTTCTTAAAATCAATAGTATGAATAAGTGCAGAAAATAAATCAATTTTCCTGTTAGTGTATCCAGGCAGGTATGTATGCACCAAGTGCATGCTCTTTTCTCCTCTCTTTTACACAAATTAGAAGACTGCTCTTATCACAGTTCAGAGGTCTTTCCCTCTTTCCCTTCCATCTCAACATGTCTTCATTCCTATTTTTTTTTTAACCTTGAGTGGTCAAATTGTTTTACCTATATTTTTCCTCCAAAAGTTATAAATACCACTGCACTAGTGCATTCCAAATGAAGTACGTTAGTGTACAAGTGATCCAACCGACAGCAGAGAGTATGTTGTGGTTTCCTTGAACAACTATGCACAGGCACACAAGTATACAAGCCCTGTTATTTAATCTGTAGTACATGATTCACAAGTGGCTTGTAAAGTGTCAAAGGGCAATGTTCAGGGTTGGACGGCCTCTTCTTATTGACAATGCCTGTGAAAAAGTCAGAGACTTTTTCTTCTTTTTTGAAAGATAATTCAATAACAGATAATTGTGAACAAAAACAACAACAAAAATCTAAATGTCACCAGCTTTATTTACACCTCTGGCTTCAAAAGAGGATAAAAGGCGATCCACAATGTATAGACAGATTGATAGACAGATACTGACTGAGACTGAAGTACACAGTAAATACTGTCAAACATTGGAGCATTTCAGTCAGCAGCAGAGAGCAGCTTGAAACTGCATTGTGCTGTTCAGAAAGCAAACTGTACCTATTCTTTGAGCAATGGAGCTTATTATTTCCCATCTCAGCAGCCAACTTGACTAAATGGACTATCAGCAGCTATACCTGTTGTGCTTGTACCTTGCAGAGTCCTCCGTGGTCATTTTTTAAGCTTTCTAGGATGCAAAGACATCAGTCAGTTCTGGTCTTTCCATAGAATTTGTGTTGTGGTTGGACTAGTCCATTTTTTAAAAAGTCAGTTTGCACAGAAGAAATTCAGCAGTGCCTTTTATTTTCCTTCATTTTTCCCCAAGATACATTCTTTCTTTGTAAGTCCATGGAGTTTCAAATTACCCAAGTAAAATGTCAAGATTTGCAGGTTCTCTTTCTTCAGTTTTGTTTAATGCTTTGCATGCTCTGAAAACTTCTTTAAATGCTCAAAACCATCTAAATATTTCTGGAAACAAGGTGAAAAATATACCTTCATTATCATTCTTTGTTTGTCAATCTCAGTGCATGTAGCAAATGTACTTCTGGCTGTAAATAAATTAAGCAGCTGTTCCAGATCACTACACTTAAATGCTACTGCAGAATAAAAAAAGCTTAAGTCTGTATCTCAATTCCATAATGACAGATAATTTCCTACTGCAGGAACACCAGCTTCTTGGAACACATTGTATTACAATGCATTCTTTGTTTCACACGTCCAAAATGGTTACTCCTATCTGCTCACTTAATTAAGCAGTTACACCCTATGTATCAGAAAGGCGTCAGAATTAGATCCTTGGTAAGACATATCAGGAACCTCTTTGTCTGCTTGGGGTGTATTTCCACTTTTTATTCAATATATGATGTTTATTTTGTACAGTGCAGTGTCTGAAGTGGAGACTCCTGCAGCCAACAACACAGTCCTAGAAGAGGATGCTGACATTGTTTTGCCAATGTTACCAGAGCAGGGTGCAGCCTGCCATTCTCTCTTCCCCTTGGTTTTCTTCTCCCAAGAACCTTTTTCTGACTTTTTGCCTTTGGGTGAGCTCTTCATTCCCTTCTCAGCAGGTCTCCAAATTTAATAAGCTTAACCTTCAGCAATTCCCAGCTGTAGAGAGGAGCAGCTTGTTTCATCTGCTGTGCCTTGAGGACAAAGAATACCATTCATCTCCACAGGACCAGCTCACTGCAGTATGCAGTATCACTGCTGACACTGCAGGGAGCTGCTGATTTCTTCATGGCTTTCCACTGATCAGATTTCTTCTGTGTCTGGATGGACTCTTTCATAAACCAAGATTAGGTGTGTAATTCCAAAATAAGAATTAGTTAATTATAAAACTTCCATGCTATATCCAATGGCAACAGAAACAGGCTGTAACACTGCCTACCTGTACAAGAGCCTACCACATGATACACATTCTAATTTTGTATTGATTCTTTTAGCTTTATTGAGTTTTTAGGTTTAACAAACTAAATCACATCTTGTGCTGCTAAACTACTTCTTGGTTTACTGACTGTTAATCACTGGTGGTGAGGCTTCAAGATATCAGAGAAAAAGTTTTCATCTAGCAAACAGGATTGTGCAATAGATAGTCTTTTCCCCTCTTTTTGTAGTTTTTCAGAATATGCCAACATAACATAATAAATTTGAAACCACTCGGGCTACTAAGGGATTTTCTGATACTGTAACAAAGTTCCATGAAAAATTGCAGAAATCCGAGGTATTACAGAAGTCTGGTTATTTTAGTTGTATTGGCACATGTCTGTACTTTCCAGGGAGAGCCACCCAGTGGCAGCTGGCTGTATTTATTGTGTATTTTTCTCACGCACTGACTTTTATTTTCACTGATTACCACATCCCTAACTTCTTGCTTTTACATCTTTTCAGCAGCCAAGAAAATACATTTTTTCAGCTCAGATTCCCAAGTAGTAAAATAACATTAAAAATGGTGTCTGAATTGAGGTGCTGTCTTCACAAGGCTTACAACAGTGAAGTTCTTTACTACGAGAGTGGCAAGGTGCTGGAACAGGCTGTCTAAAGAGGTTGTGGATGCCCCATCCCTAGAGGTGTTCAAGACCAGGTTGGATGGGGCCCTGGGCAGCCTGGTCTAGTATTAAATGGGGAGACTGGTGGCCCTGCATATGGCAGGGGGGTTAGAGCTTCACGATTCTTCCAACTCAGGCCATTCTGTGATCAGAGATGACTGGGGAAGTAGGGAGTCTGCAACAGAACAAAAAGGAAAAGGAAAAGGAAAAAGGAAAAAGGAAAAAGGAAAAAGGAAAAAGGAAAAAGGAAAAAGGAAAAGGAAAAAGGAAAAGGAAAAGGAAAAGGAAAAGGAAAAGGAAAAGGAAAAG
>NW_024962262.1:64121361-64299807 GCF_019238085.1 Lagopus leucura
GAAAAGGAAAAGGAAAAGGAAAAGGAAAAGGAAAAGGAAAAGGAAAAAGGAAAAGGAAAAAGGAAAAGGAAAAAGGAAAAAGGAAAAGGAAAAGGAAAATCAATTATATATGCATAATAAACCAAAGAAACTTTTTCAGGTGAAAAATAAAAGAGAGTTTGCAAGGAAAGGTGATAGCAGGATAGCAGTAGAGTTTTAAACTGCATAAATACGAGGAAAGCAATGAAAGAAAAAAGTGGATCCAGGGTGATTTCTGAAAACAACAAACCCACTTGCTTTGAAGTAGGACTCAGTACATTACTGAAAAGTGTACGTTTGATGTTGTGTTGTTTGGAGGGCTTGCAGAAGATATATTCAGGAAGACTGGGATAGCAACAACACAAGAATTTAGGAATAATCTAGAACATGAAAAAAAAAAAAAGTCATCAATGCATCCTTGTAGCAAAGAAGGATAATAACTTTCTGTGCTGCACTAGACAGAGCATTGCCAGCAGATTGAAGAGAGCTGATCCTTGCTCTCTGCTCAGGCCTGGTGAGATACATCTGGAGTGCTGGCCCAGGTTTGGGATCCCCTGTAGAAGATCCCCCATGCACACTGGAGCAAGTTCAGTACAGGGCCACAAAGGTAATGAAAGGACTGAAGAATCTGACCCAAGAGGAAAGGCAGAGGCTGCTCAGTTTCAAGAAGAGGAGGCTCAGGTCAATTCATTCATGTGCATAAATACTTGGCAGGGGAGTTCCCACCCTTGGAGGAGTTCGAAACATCAAAAAGTCTCACTGACCCTTGCCCTCCACAGAACCTGTAGTAGAGAAATTTCAGAGGCACTGCCAACCTCAGCTACTGTGGGATTCTACATAGTAAGGAAGTAGAAAATACAGAACTCAGTACAAAAGACAACAAATACTTCTTTGTAAGTATTTGTTGTTACTGTAACATAAAATAACAGTGATGTTTGAAATCATACCAACACAGTACATGAAAACATGGGACTGTAAGCACAACAATGCAGTAAATAAAAGCTGAGTACATAATAACATGAAGAAGTAATAGAACAATTACAAAGAAGAAATATGGAGACTAAAGTCAAAGGAAGATTTTTACGATTACAGCAACTTTTGATATTTCACAAGTCAGGCTATTCTGCCTACTTCATGTTTCTACACATCTGTGAGCAAGACACATGTTTATTAAAATCAATTAATAGCAACTATTAGCTCATATGAAACTTTCAGGAAAAAAAGACAGTCTTGTGACTTTGGTTACTCAAAAAGGAAACAAGTTAAAGTGATTTCAG
Organism: Lagopus leucura; assembly: GCF_019238085.1. Lineage (NCBI taxonomy): Eukaryota > Metazoa > Chordata > Aves > Galliformes > Phasianidae > Lagopus > Lagopus leucura. The sequence continues at coordinate 64,122,657 of NW_024962262.1, forward strand.
TTATCACTGAAATCTGGAAGCAAAACTGGAAACAAACAGAAAGCAAACCAAAGGAGAAGCCAAAGGCCACATTTCCATAGAAAAAGATATTATTGGAATAAGTCTGACTGCTGGCCTCAAGGAACCAAAAGGAAAAGTAGGAGTAGTACCTAATAAACTGAGAAGTTTAATTTAAAGTCAGTATTAAATAATGTTTGTATTGCTCTGGGTATTCTAGAAATACTGAAAAAATGTAGGGGCCATGTGTATCAGGTAAAGTTGATTATTTCCTTTTTTTTTTTTTTTTTTCCCCCCTTAATTTGCTGTTCAAGTTTTGTTTGATTGGTAGTTGACATCTTAGTAACTTAGTAGATATTTTCATAAGGAAAGAACTAGATAGGTCATCAGAAATTGGATGTGCTTCAGCATCATCTTAAAAACTGAGCAGCCTTTCATGCAAAGTCAGTCAAGGAAAAGAAAAGACAATAAAATAATTATATACACCCAGATACCAGGCTGAGGAGCATTTTATAGCAGAGTGTAATTGACATTCTGCTATGAATTCACTACTACTACAAATAAGTAGGAAATATTTCACAACAATCCAGACTCACCCAGGCGTGATATGCGATGCAGCGATCACAGTAATTTACAGGTAGCTGTGTACCAGAATTCTGCACTTTGGACTCAATACTGTTATGCCAAAGCAAAACTCACTCCTCTTCTGGATTATAGCTGCTTTCTGCCCATAAAGCAAATTGTATGCTTATTACTTACAGAGTCTGGAGTGTGAGAAAGGTAGACATGTTGTACGTGCTATTGTCCTGTAGGTCTGCAGGTTCTATAGCGAGACTGCTGAGGTCAACTGAGATGACAGGTCCCTGATGACTGCCCAGTTGGACATGCTGTTCACTTGTGTTTAAGTCAGGTACATCACCCTGAAGAAAAGACTAGCAAGCTGAGAAGCATATCTCCACATCTCCACAGTTATGCCTCACAGCCTCTCCATGATCCCAGGTAAAGCACCAAGCATCAAGCACGAGCTCTTCTAAAAAGCAGAATATGCTTGGTCACTCTCTTGCTGCCTTTCAGCTCTAAGTAAGAAGAGGGCTGTAAAGAAATAACTTCAACTGTTCTGTTGCTTTCCTGTCAAGTATGATGACCTCTGGGATGAGCTGAGCAGGTTTTACCAGCTCTTCCTGACAACAGAAAGGCACTACCCATCCAATATGCAGCTCTTATAGCAGCCCAGGAAAGAGAAAAAATTAACAGCACCCTGATTCATAGCACTGAAAGGGATAGATTGATCCAATCTGTACTGGTAAACTGTGGTCAGCAGGAAAGGAGGGGAGCAGATAATCATATATCTATTTTATCTCCTTTGATACGTAAATTGGCCAGCTAAAGTCTGGCTAAAGAGCTAAAGAGTTTGGACATACCTTGCAAACAGTGAGATGTCTGTTAACGTGATCAGCTGAAATGAGGAACAGCAGGTGTATCAGTAGTGAGGGGAGAGGAAACTTTGCTCTGTCTCCTAAAAAAATGACTGCTATGAAGGCATTTCATAATTGAGAAGCTCCTTTTACCTCAGACTGGTAGAAATCATTCTTTTACAATTTCACTTCCCCAGCCCACAAACCCAGAAGGTGCTCAGAATCACCTGCTGCATGAATGTGTGTGAAGGCACTAAGGAGAGAAGGGCAGTTCGGGCCTCATAAAATTTGCAGTGGGGAGGTAAGGCATATTTTGTAAGACTGCCTGAGAAACAGACACTCCACCCTTGAACTGCTTCTTCAGCAGCGTACATTCCAGTTACTCATTCTTTGCCTTCTGCAGTAAGTAAACCGAGTTACTGCTCATAAAATTGTAAAATGAACTTTCCCATGATCAGGGAGATTGGTTATATAGTCTCTGAACCTTAGTCAACCAAACAGATGCAGACTAACAGGCGCAGTATGCATACTGTGAATAGCCTGTCTACCTGCAGAAGAACACAACACATTCAGGAAAAAAACATCATCACAGTGAGTACCTGCATATCAGATTTCTTCCTAAGGCTGGTTGTTAGAGTGTACCTGGTGAGAAGTATTTGCATAGTTCAACAATAGCACAGAGGTTGTTTCTTTCAGGAGAGATTTTCTGTAGAATGCCATAAATCTTATCTTCAAATTTTATGAGACTACCTTGGGAAAAAAAAAAAAAAAAGGCTGTAAGCTATAAATATCTTATTTCAAAGAAAACACATCACTCCTTTATTTGCCAAAGTACATAGCTCTAAAATGACTTTAAAGCATCTGAAATGTTCAGTGCTTAATTCTGTTATATAGTTCTAAAATACTTCACAGCAGTGAAGGGTGGGGCTATAAGAGACCTCTGACATCAAGGATAGGACTGTCCAGGGTTCTCTGTTTTCTAGGACCAAAACTCCATCACTGCACAGTCCTGTCAGCACTGACAGTGGTCCAGAACTCTTTGAAGCCCCATATTTCTTGCATTTCTAACCATTTTCAGGAAGATAGCCTTACAGATGCCCCCTCACAGGCAGCAGGTGGCAATACAACTATCTGCCTACTGCTGCCCACCAGTGACTCAAGAATTCACCCCTGCCAATCAGTGGCCCACAACCCACCAAGCAGCATCTGTCCCCCAGCCAACTTCCACGCTTTTTCACATGCGCTCCTTCACAGTAGCAATGGTGTCACTGCAGTGTCACTACTGTCATGTAGTGGGTAGTATTACTCCAAGAGAGGAGAGTGCAGCTGCCCCTCAAAGAACCACATCTTCTAGATGAGCCTTCCCAGTGTTTTGGTTTCCATAGACATTGAACAGAAATGAAAGCAGAAGCAAAGGAAGTGAAGGTTCTTTCTTTGCCTGAAATGCAGCCTTGGTTACTTGTCTAGTACTATAAAACATATACTGATACAACCCTTTCAGGGAAGCAAAATCTGGTGAAGAGCAGTGGTTACACCTATGAAAGGGGGAGAGATAGGGAGAAATATTTGAGACTTCCTTGAAAATCATCCAACCCACGTCCAACTGCAATAGCTTTACATCTGTATAATGTTATGTAGTTCAGAACAGCTGTGGCCCAATGCAGGCCATGCCCTGCTGCTGCATATCATGGTGGCAGCTCTGCCCTTCTACATCACAGCTGTGCCCAGCAGAGCTCTCCAGGTGTGGGCTGAAGGCAGGATTGGGATGGCAGCATTAGAAACATGCTGTTAAAAAACAGAGTCTAAGGTTCCATGCTAAAAATAACTTCCTTGAGTTAATCCATTTGGAAGAAAAAAATCTCTCCATTATTTGACAAACTATATAGCTCTGAAGTGATTTTAAAGCATCTGAAATGTTCAGTGGTTATTTCTGTTATGCAGTTCCTAAATCCTTCCTCTCCTGCCCTGTAAGCTGTCATGAGAGATGTGCTTTGTTAGCTGGGATCACCTGTTTCACATACGTTGTCTCAGTTGTCAAAATGACAAAAAGTAAATCCTCCTGCTGAGGTGTATAAAAAAAACATAGCAGTTCAGGCAGGGAAGAGCTCTTTGATTTATGTCAGCCTTCTAATTACTGCAGCATTTTAAAAAGGAAGAAGCAAAAAGCAAAACAGAATCAGCCTTTCCAGAAGGTTTCAAAAAAAAAGCCCTCATTTAGATGCTGTGTACTCTATGCACTTAAACCACAGCATAACTGAAACTCTAGAGAAAAAAAAAAAAAAGTTTGTTTCTTTAATCTTACAAAAAGTACTGTTGCTGACCAGGTATATCTTTTTTTCATCTATTTCATGTGGCTAGCAAGGGATAATCACAAAGAATACAACAGAAAAAGATGTATCCAAAGTATTAAAATCAGAAGAGATTTCAAAAGTTTAAATAACACTGCTATTTTGCTTTGAATAAGTGTTATAGTGCTTTAATTATACTGTTTTCAAAAATGTTTTGCTGTAAGTTCTGGCTTTCTAATACCTGACCAATCTCATATACTTCCTGAGCAATTCTGTCCAAGGTCTCCAAAGAGTTCTCCATCACTCTTTTTCATCGATTCAAGCACCTCTATTAGCCATGAGTGAGAGCTGCAGACATGCCCCATTTGCTCACATAATTGTCATCTGGTATCCTCAAATACTGTTTCGTTCAAATAATCAGGAATCTTTTCATTCTTTCAATTTATTTTATTTCTACCACTTTTTGGAATGGAAAGCTTTTTTTTACACAACTATGTGAGTTTTATTTTTCCTGTAGATCACAGACTTAATAGTACTTTTAAAGAAGAAGGGTCAAATCCCAATTTCCTCAGTTTATTCAGAACCTTCCTTCATCAAACTTCCAAACCATTTAACTTAAGATACATACGGACTATGATGTTGAAACAAGAAAAAGCATTTTCTAATCTTACATTGATTTTTTTTTTTTTGGAGTTGAAAGTGCTTAATGTTTTCATAGAAGCACAATATAGATTTAGGGCCTGGTCCATTCATGTAAAACTCTAGTATGGAGAGGGTAATGAGCTGACCTTCTGAGTTCCCTCCTAGACTAAATTAATACTCTTCTCTGAAGATCAATGGTGTTAAGCTCTTAAAAACAACAACAACGTCAACAACACTTACTACTTTATGTTATTTGATGTATACTGTATTATTTAAATACAGTGTCTGGAAATGGTATATTATTATGCTAAATCTTATATGCGTCCATATATATTTTATATTCATGTAATGTTATCTGCTAAAATATGTACATTATACATACTAAATAATTATAATTGCTTAGTATCATATCCATATACATTTATCATTAGCATTCATTGTGATTGGAATCATTCAGAATTAGTACAATTTCATAGAATCATAGAATCACCAAGGTTGGAAAAGACCTAAAAGATCATCCAGCCCAACCGTTCACCTATTCCCAATAGCTCCCACTAAACCATGTCCCTCAACGCAACATCCAGCAATTTCATTTATTTCCATTTATTTTCAAAGTTCAAGTCTTTTTTAAAATAGTTGGGAATCAACCGGAAATGAACTTTCCTAGATTTCAGATGCCCCTGAGATTTCTGATACTCTGTTCGTTCCTGTTCTAGCACACTTACATGCTGCACCATTAATCACTGGAGAACTTGCTACAAAATGCATCATGGAAGTAGAATTCCCCATTTACTCATTTCTTATCTTGTTTACAAAAATACAACAAAGATAGTAGGCAAAGACATCCAAGAAAAATGTAGTTTGATGTTAAAACTTTAATCTAGTTTGTTCAGTAAGCGGTGACAAAACAACACATATAAAACAAACATGCACGTACACAAACACCAAGCATATTTAAGGGCATCCATGGGAGAAACATCCATCTTATTTTCCTCTTAAGTTTACTGCAAAATCTCCCTCTGACTGCATAGAGAGCAAGAATTTTCTTAGAAGTATTTTTGAAACATTCAGCAATGATGCACACACACATGCTGTGTGATGCTGTGTGGTGCCCTGGTCATTAACTAGACAGCAATTTTTTTTTGCATAGAAGGGATAGAAAAAATTTAAATACACAGCATAAGAAATTCTACTGAGCAGTGCATTGCATCAGACTGACTTCCTATCTCAAATAATATAGTAGAAATGAATGTACAAAAGAGCAATTAAAATTCTTTGTATTATTATACCAAAAATATAATTTCATATAGAATGAAGTCAGCTATGAATTTATCTTATAATAATAGGAACATTCTAATGTCATTAGAAAGGTGATTTTTCTATTTCTGCAGTAAGTATACGAATTTTACAACTGCTACAATGATGTTCATCATCTGAATGCCTTACAATTTTATCTATGCACCTAATATCTTTTGAGGGCTAATGCTCTCAATAAAAAACACATATAGACAAATTACTCTTTCATACTTATGAGAATTTTATTAAATTTTGCAGAATGATCAACTCAGCTTCTGCAAGTTAATGTACTTACAGCAATTACTTACAAATATGGGCCAGATAAGCTAGATGGATGGAGCGGCTTCCATCCTAGCTCTCAACTCCGCCACTGAGGAGCTTCTGCTCATGCAGAAGAGTGTCATGATCTGAAGAGAATCAAATGCACATAAATAAACTGTTCTGAAATGTACCAAGAGCATTATTGGAAGTAGACAGAAGTCAATACCAAGTAGCTGCAACATGAATATATATTCTATTAGTGCACCACTGCTGGATAGACTGAAGTTGCAAAAGCCTCAAAACATGAGGGAATACCACATGTGACTACAGTGGGCTGTAGTTTTCAAGAAGTTACTCTGGAAAACTTGAGCAGAAAACTGTCTTCAGAAAGAAAAGAAAATCAGGGACCTGCTGTTGGAAAACCACTTTTTCAACCCAGGCCATTCTATGATTCAATGATTCTATGATTCTAAACAGTTTATACGAGTCATGTAATCTGACCTTGTATCTAACCACTTAATAACCTTTTGAAATAGCCTATATCTGATGGCACAGTTAGAGCCATCTTTATGTTGTGTTTGTGTATCTGTAACAAACAAGTCTTGATGAAGAAGATTGTAGTGCTTCAGAATCCAGTACTTAAATCTGATCACTCTAGTCCCCTGTGATGCTTCATAGGTAAGTATTTTGTTATCATTAATGAAGGAAAATAAAACCTCTTCAGTTTGCCTCTTGCCTCCATGCTTGGTTGTAATTCAGCTGGATCCTGCAGAATGGATGTTTCCACTAGCACTATCCTAGCTTTCCTTGACTGCAGCCAGCCATTTCCTCTGCTCAGTCTGGTCTGGTGCAGGTCATCCTTGGCTTGCAGGAGAGGAACAAGCTGAACTGATTGGTCTGAGGGACAAATGATTTCCCTAAGTTTTGTGTATTGTCCTTCTCCACCATTACACTAGGGAAGTGCATTCTTTAATTAGCTATCCTAAGTAATGTTTAAAATATGTAGTCTCTGCAGATTATCAAATTATCAAACTGTCAAACTCAGTCCTTGAAGAACAGTTTGCGTATCCAGTTTCTCTTTGGATGACTGGGCTTTTTGCTGTGTTGATTTGTAATAGATAAGTTTCAACTCTCTCAAACTCTCCTAAGGTTATTCTACTTCTGTTTTTTACCTCACAACTTCCACTGCTGAAGAGCACCTTTCTGTTAGGCAGCTTCATTGAGAGCTTGGTCAACTCCCTTCCTACCTCTTCTCAAAAATTCCAATTTTGAGAGTTTCTTGTCTTTCAAGTTTGTTTTGTTGTTGAGCTTTTTCAATAAACGTAGCTTTAGAATTCTGCATTAGCAATGTAAGAAAGAAATCTATGCAATATCTTCCCAATTCTATTCACATCCAATTCAATTCCCAGTTAAACACAGCAAGACACTTTTTGTGAAGTTCTATAAGACTGATGTTCATTTTAGTGTCCCCAGTGAGGTGGTTTTGACAGCTTAGAAGACAAGTGAGTTTTTTCTATCTCAGGAAGAAACCTGTGCATTTTATTTGTTTGTCAGCATTGCTTTGAACATAGGGCACTTCAAATCAGAGAGCACAAGATTCAAGAATATCTACTGATGTGTGCCTTCATGTCAATGTCAGACCTCAGAACTAGACAAGATCCATACTCTGAATCAATATCTTTCTGCTCTGGCTCCTGGAATCATCAGTAAAACTAAAATCTTATCCAGTCTCTCATTCCAGAACTCCTGGATCTTGCCTGAATATGTTTTCTTTTGGTCATTCATTCAGGAGGCCCTAGGATAGGCTTCAGAGTCCTCTGCCATTAACAGTGAAGGACTAAAGGAGAAGCAAAGAAGGTCCAAGTGCTTGACTTGGTTCAGCTCCTAGAACCATTTACAGATCCACCAGCATCACTGATAGCAAATTCCTGCCCTATCAGCTAGTACTGCTGCACAGGGGGTTATGGAACCTTTCCTGGACTTACGTATGTATTCTCAGGCTTTCTGCAGTATTCAGTCTCTAGGAATCCTTCAGAATCATATTTGACACTTCACATCTTTCAGTCCACACTTTAAGAAAAATGCTGTCACTGTTCCTTTCTGAGCAGTGGAAGTCAGGGATGTCAGGAACTCAGACTCCACCACTGCACAGATTCTTCTCACACAAGCTGTTAAACCTCTTCAGTCCTGACTGTGGTGGTGGTTAGTCCAGAACTCTATGAAGCTCACTCTTTTCCTGCATCTCTAACCAATGTTTTTTTGTTGTTGTTGTTGTTTTTGTTTTGTTTTTCAGGAAAATGGCCCTTTTATCTCTTCTATCAATCAGAAAGGATTTCTCACCCTACATACAGAATATCTAGTCACAGAATAAATTCAGGGCTGTTTCATTGTCTCACTGAGGATATTCCCAAATATTTTGATACTGCTGGAGAGGATCAGCAATACTGAACATGATTTAGAGGACAATCGTTCCATTTCTCTAGAATCCCTTTACCTATAAACCAGGCTCTGCTGGACTCCTTTTACCTACTTGGCGACCTTCTGCAAAAGCAGTGGACTGTAAATATCAAGTCCTCGCTGTTTTGTTTAAACACCCACTCTCTTCTTTCATTTGGGGAAATTGCTAGAAAACTCAAAAATGCGTAAAGAGATTAGAGCCATAAAAGCAGGAAAAAAATAAAATGGCAGCTCCTCTTAAGCCTATGCTATCTGAGTACCATATCAAGTTTTGCTCCCCATTACTTTATTTTGATCTGCTTAGGTTGAGGAATAGAGGTTATGCATCAGTTACTGCTAATCTTCTAGCAATTTCTACATATCCCTCAGTTGTTAGAAACTGAAGCAAAGGCACATTCTACACTCCACTTCTGGTGAGAAATTTCTTCATATCATGAAGTCTGAGGCTGGTATTTGCATCACTTCTGAGTCCTTGGTGACTTGTGTGTAGAAGTAACCAGCTCAGTTATCAGCAGTAGTTCTTCCAAAGTAGCCAACATTTAGGCACAAAGAAGATCAGTCCAACATGTCTGTTCTTCAGATGGGATATCCCCTCTGACACATACCATGCTTCACCACAAGAATGCAGTCATATTTACTAGCAGATAAGCTTAAATTGTATGCTTTCCCAGCTTCCCAGTCTCTACAATGGAAGAATCACTGGCCTTCTGTGGGGCTTTGCCATTTTGTATTTTAAAACTTTTTGATGCTCTCCAGTATCATTTGTCCCTATTAACTAACACCTACTCTCATACAGAGATATTGTTGAGTTGGGTATTTAAGACAATGGTGCCAATCAGTAACAGATTGTCTTAAAATGATCTCATGACTGTCTTTATCTCCAAAATCTACAGGACACCCCCCTCAGACTTCTTTATTAAACCACTTTGTGAAGTACTAAATAATTGCTAAAGCTTCTGGACATGGTTTGGATAGTAGCAGCAACTCTGAGGTCACTGTTTGCTTTAAGTATTTTTACTGTTTGCATGCTGCTTGGAGAAATGTCACATGAAAATTGACTTGCAGTACTTCTGAAGTAATCCACTTGTACACTCTTTATGTCTTCTCTCTCTACATCCTATTCCAACTTGTTTCCCTGTTCAAATTACAAAGAGAGAGGAACAGAAACATGTGGCTAACTGTTATCTACAGACCTGTCATGAAGTTACAGGGAGCAGAACTAGAGAATGGCCAGAAGTACTCATTGGGAGCATTTATCCTTGAAAAACAACTCTGGACTATGTAGGCTGGAGGTAAACTGTGGAAGCCAGCTGGTCCAACCTCCTGTGCAAAAGCAGCAGCAGTCAGAGTAGGTTGCTCAGGACCTGTCCAGTTACATTTTTAGTATCTTGAAGGATGGATATTTTATAGCCTCTCTGCTCCTGTGTTTGACAGCTCTCATTCAGAGGAAAGAAGAATGTTGCTTGTTCATTGTCTTTCCTTACATCAAATCAGAATTTCATGTGTTCTGATTGGTGTCCGTTCTCCTTTGTCCTCCTACCATACCATACCTGAGAAAAGAGTGGACCCATCCCCTCCAAATCTCCCATTACTCAGTACAGTCAGCAGTAAGATGTCTCCAAGCCTTCTTGATTCACAGCCGAGCAAACAGAAGTCTCAGCCTCTCCTCATTCATTACCTACCAGTCCCCAAGAGTTCTAACTACTGATAGCAACCCTTGTTTTGCCTTAAGGTATAACTAGGTCATAAAGAATTTCCAGAAGAAATCTAGACATAACTAAGCTCTCCCATTGGTTTTATGACACAGATACACAAGTACTGAGATATATGATGTAAACATACATAAAGTTGAAAATAGCAGTGTAGTAAAAAAACAGGCAATATAGTTCAGTTTTTCTTGACAATAGTGTATCTGTTCATAACTCCAGAATTTCCTGGCAGGCAGCTAACATTTGATTTGATGATATGGAGGTTGAAGGTCCTTGCAGCAATCTAAGCTTGCGGTTGCTGATACTTCCTCCTGTCCTTAGTCTCCTCCACACCATCTCCTACTTATTCTTAACCTTTCCCGTTCTTTTAGCTGTGAAATCTTCTGCTCTTGCACCAGCTCTGGCAATCATCACTGTAAGTAAGCCAATTCAGCTTCTTGGCAGAAAACTATGCCCTTCTATTTTCTCTAGGTTTGTTTTCTGCCATATTAATGAGCTCAGACAACTCAAAAAGTGATCCAAGAAAAACCAGACCCATTTCACAAGAGGCAGAAACTGTGCACAGGCAGGAATGGGATGGCAGTATTAAAAGCACCTTCTGTTAGTACTGTCTGCTGTGAGTTCAACTTAACTTGTGCCTCTGCTGGTTATTATTTGATAATTCAGCCCTGTTCTCTGTGAGGCCAACAGGAATGCAGGTACTGGTTCCTGAGCAATGTGGTGGATAAGGAGAGCAGTGTTTCATGGCACTGTTCTTCACGTTTGCTCTGGAGAGCATTTGCTGCATGCCAATGGTGAACAGTGGGGCTGCTCTGAGCCTTCCTCCCTGTCTGTAAAATAAAGGCCATAAGCAAGCATTACACGACTGTAAGATCCTTTGCAGAGATATGTCAAAAGATTTTCAGGCTCATAGACAAAGAAGTCTATGGATTCTGTGGGACCTGTGGCTCTTTTCATTACCTTCAGTAAATAAACTGGACCACCGTGGAATTATCAGTACTAAATCCTTAATGCTTTTTGTGTGGATGTTGGGAACTCACCGTGTAACAATCAAACTGTAATAGAGAACCAGAAGTGGAGGATACAATTCCTCAAACACACTAAAATGCATTTCCCTTCCTATAATTATGTTTCTATAAAAATAGTATGTATTTGATTGTATGTTTTAATTAACCCTCTCATCCTGAACTCTCTAGATGTAGGATGCATCTCACTTGAAACATTATTTTGTTGTAATTAGTTTTAGTTGTACTGTATGATGTAAGAGCTCAGGTTAGTGCAGAATTAAGAGAAATTGCTTAAATCCAGTGCAGTGATAGCCTCCAGATTCTCATGCAACTGCACCAATGCTCCTTAGTGTTTTCAATGCGGCTGTCCTGGAATTTTTCATACCCACAGCTGGAAACACAGGTCTAGAGTGTGTGCCAATAGAATTTCAATTCTGACCCAGCGTTCAGGTAGAAAAGTGATAAATACTGGTATTTAGAGAAATTCACCCAATCCTTTCATTATACATAGTAATTTCAGTTGTGCTTATTTTTAGAAATACCTAATATCCAGTACAAGAAAGATACACATGAAAAGCTGTTGCCATTTATGGAGAACAGAGCAGATCAATTCATTTGAGAGAAATAAATAAATAAAAAGATAAAAAGACAGCCAGCAAAACACAGTTTATAAGGAAATCAGTAGAAAACAAACTCAATTTTAATGCTCCTCTTCAATAGAGTGTCTATTTTCCTTCAGGAGTAAATTTTGCAGTGAGTTGCCGTAATTTCTATACGGAAACATAAATTTCCATACATAAATGGAAAACCAGGCATCTCAGAGTTAAGGATTTTGAGGCATGGATTATCAACTATAATGCTAATTAGTATTTCTATTTCTTGAATTACCATTTTATTTCTCAAGAATGCTATATAAAAATCTTGAGGATTTTTTTCTCATTTTTCCATTTTTAGTAATACGATACGTGTAAAGATTTACTGGTTTATAAACTACTTTTCACAGTTGTCAGTATTTGCTGTCTTTAAAAGGTGAGTTTACTTAATTTCCTTCTGTCCACATAAGAAACAGTAACTGCAATGACTGCTCAGGCTTTGAACAGTGTGAGAGTGATTCTAAATATAAAATGTAATTCAGGGGAAACTATTGTTTAATATCTGGTCAGAAGTAGAACACATCCTACAAGACATCTATTGCATCACCGCAGCCCATGGCTTCACAATAAAACCGTTCTTGCCAAATGGTGACAAAGCACTGTGGACACCTTCCAAAATAAACCTAGTATAGAGAACACAGAGCTGCTCCTTCTGATCTGCTTCCTTTATATCTGTGGAAGGGCTCCCTGCATAGGGGTGCTACAAACCCTGGATTCAGATGGGAGGGCACTGGCTCCCAAGGTCACAATCTATTTGCGTTTACTCCCTGGGCTGGTATGAGAGACAAGATTTACTCAAACATGCAAGCATCTGCACACTCACACATACCATTCATGTTCCCAGTAGGCAAAAGGGTGTATGTGACAGCCTGACTTGAGGTCCTGGCACACCATACGTATGTACACCTGCTCTGGGCTAACTCCAAATATTTCACTTCAGCTCTTCCTACAGGAACACAAAGATTGGGGGTCATCAGTAAGGTACAGCAGGATTCAGCCTGCCGAGTTATCTCTGTCACTTACGGGCAGAATGGAAAGACATGGACATCTGGCATGCACACTTTATTTCACATGTTATCACATGCTTGGAGTAGCCTGACAAAGTCACATTTTGTCCCCAGTTTGAGGTCAAACAACAGAATCAGCCAGAAAGAGCAGAACTTAGTTACCAATATCCCTCCATACTGCTGATAGTAAATATAAAATAAATAAAGAAATAAATAAATGAGACTGAGAGGAGTTATCTGCCACTGAGAATAGTTCTTTACAAGCAAAGTTCCTTGTCTCTGAAAAATGTATTCTAAGTATAGAGGTGCTTACAATTGTGTTTATAATCAACGTATATCAAACGTATTTGTTACCTAAAAATATTAAATAAATAAAAAAAAAAACCAAACAAAAAACAACCACTGAAACTATATATATTCAGAAATGGAGAAGACTTTCTATTAAATTTAGTCTGCTGAACAAGAGGTCAAAAAGTTGTACTTGGAATACAAGCAAATCTGCACTAATTCATATCCCTTGGGAGTTTGAAAACAAGCATCATCTTCAGAGGTGTGTTGGGTTTGGGAATCAAATTAAACTTTGTTGTAATTAAGTTCTCCATAAGTAATGGGATTCTCCATTATTTCTGCCAGACTTGAGAGGAGTATATTTAACATTCAAAACCATGAATACTAATTCTTTACAAGTTAAGATTTTTTTCTTCAGCTTGTATGTTGTTCGATGGAGGAAATGATCATTTAAGCAGCATTCGTAGACTTGCCTGAGCCAAGCCAGAAGCAAGAACCAAGCCAGAAGCAGAGCAAATGAGTCCATGCAGATACCCATGCTCCTTCAGATACACTGCTTCCATTTCCAAGCTAACTCCTCTAACAGCATCTCAGCAGTACAGCCTCACATCACCTTACCATAAAGGTAAGGTCACAGTTCCACCCTTCCTCCTCTGCAAACAGCCTTCTTGGCACAGGACCCACTAACAGGTCTGCAAATAGAAATTTAAAACTACAGAAAAATGAAATTAAATTAAAGTGTTCAAACACTAAATTAACACCTAAATAAAGGCTGAATGATAGAGTGCACTGTTGCATGGAATAGGAAGAATAAGTTGTTCTCACTGACTCTGTTTTCTGGTGTCTGCCAAAGCTCTTTGATTCTGCCTGTCTTGCTCAAGGGTTACAAAAATGGCTTTGGTTATCACTGCCAGCACTCCTTTTCCAGGTGTATGAAAACACAGAGAATACTGTTAGAGCATCTGTACAAAAACAAGGTCTTTACTATGAGAGTGGTGAAGTGCTGGAACAGGCTGAGGCTGTGGATGCCCCATCCCTGGAGGTGTTCAAGGCCAGGTTGGATGGGGCCCTGGGCAGCCTGGTCTAGTATTAAACTGGGAGGTTAGAGGCCCTGCCTGTGGTTGGCAGTTGGAGATTCATGATCCTTAAGGTCTCTTCTAACCCACGCCATTCTGTGATTCTGTGAAAACTGACAATTTGCTCCCCTGAGGAATTTTCTGTAACCAAGTGATGTTCTGTAACCTGTGTAAATTTTACTCAGGTAAATGTGAAAACATGCAACCATAGGTATTTACTGTTTTGCATAAGTATTAGTCATGATGTTATTTCTTCATTTTTTTGGATCTCGACAGACCTCAATCTTTATATAGTTTAAATAGTTGTGTCTTACCTAGTATTAAGATCAGGAACACCCATGGCAAGTTTAAAAAAAAAACAAAACCAAAACCACAGAAAACGTACCTTTTCTAGTAACTATACTGATGAGCTGAGACTTGGCTAAGATCCCTTGAGATTAATTCCTTGAGCTTCAGCCTGTACAGAGATGCTGTAGCCCCAAGGAAACTTTTAAAGTCAACAGCCGTCACTGCCCATGGCCTTGGGGCAGAAGTGCCCTTCAGAGCGTGGTGCAGCAGATGAGGGACCCCACTGGGTATGGGCTGCAGAAGGTCCCTCAGCAACACAGCCTCTGGAGTTTACAGTAATGAGAATCCTGAATATTACATTTTAGGGTAGCAGAGAATCCTTCCTAACAGTCTAACATTTAGGTGCTTTCTTAACTTTTAAAAAAGTCATTTTTTAATCAAGCCAAAAACTCCTTAAAAAAAAAAAAGTCATTTCAGACTTTGTAGCTGGGGCTGTAACGCAGTCATTCGCTGTTATTACACAGAAGACAGCACCCACACCAAAACCGTGATGCTCCGACACAGCAGTGCTATGTGGGAAGCGCTGTAGATGGCACAGCAAGCATTACCAACCGGCAGCACTAACCAGACCACGGCAACGACAAAATATGAAAACTTTAGAGAACTACGGCAGACAAGCATAATCTATTTACTGGAGCCTGCGGAAGCCCAGTTACTGCAAGGCTTTGTGACTTCTTGTACGATTTAGTCAGCATTTTCAGCTTTTGCAACTCCACCACGGGCCTTGCGACACGGGCAGCTTTTCCTGAAGCACTGGTTAGCATCAAACACTGAGAAAGGACGATCGAGATCGTACACCTTCGCTATTTCTGCGGGGACGCCGGGTCAGCTCGCACTCAGCGACACAGACCCCTCGTCCTTCCTCGGCCACGGGCGATCCGAGCAGCCGAGTTTCGGCGGACATCTTCCCCCAGGGCGGCGAAGCCTCGCCCCGTCGCCTCCTCAGCGCTTGCCGCCAGACTCCTCCTCAGAGCGGCTCTCCCGGGTTGCCAGAGAAACAGGGACACGCTCAGACGCACGGCCGACGGCCGGCTCCCGCGCACCCCTGCGCGCCCCCCTCACGAACCGTCTCAGCACCCCCAGCCCACCCGACCGCGGCCGTAAGGAGGAGCCGCGCGCCGCTCATCACGTGACACACACCCCCCAACCACCCCCGCACCCGCCCCTCCTGCCTCTGGCCCATTTCCTGGCCTCTTAGCCCCGCCCTCTCCTCTCCGCCCCCGCCGCGCCCCGGGCGCTGATTGGCTGCGCCCTGGCATTGCGCGCGGCAGCGCCCCCCACCCCGCCCCGCCGGCTTCACTCCGGCAGCCACGCGCCGGTGGCAGCGAGGCGGTGGTGTAGAGCGAGCGCGGCCGTTACCCGCCCCGAGGTGCTGAGGGGGCGGCGGTGGCGGTGGTGTCGGAAGGGGTCCATGGCCGCGTCGGATCGCATGGTGCTGGGGCCGCTGGTGGGCTCCATCGATCAGGGCACCAGTTCCAGCCGCTTCCTGGTGAGAGCATCGCGGAGCTCGGGCTGCGGGCGGGCAGGCGGCGGCGGCTTTTCGGCAGCCTCGCGGGGTGTTTCGCTCCGCCCGTGGGGAACGAGCGAGGGGCTGCGGAGAGCCGGCGCTGCGGGCGGCTGGGTCTGAATCGGACGGCTCGGAACCCCGCGAGCTGTCCTTTGGGTGACCGCGATGAGCTGTAGCGTTCAAGCACGCGGTGACCGTGCCGAGTTCCCAGCTGAAAGCTTGGGCCTGCGGGAGGAGCGTGTCCGCGCATCCCGTGCGCAGCCGTGGCTGAACTGTAGCCCCCTCCTCAACCCGCGTCAGAGCCGGGGGGTCCGAGCCTGCGGGAGGGCACGGTTTGTGTAAGGATGGGGTGGCTGATAACAGCCCTTGAGCTTAAGGATCTATCTCCCTGTTATGCAATAGACGGTAATGTTATTCCCATATATGTAACTTCGTATATAAGCTTCCTGCTTGCAGATGTCTGCAAATGCTGTCCTGCCTCCCAGACAGTAAGTCATAGCAACTTGATATTGACGCCGATGATAACTTCCGCTGTGCAAGTGAAATTGTCACTAGATATAAAATGCCAAATTGAGCTGGAAAGATGAATGTGAAATCCCTAGCGTGGAATTTTCTTCCCTGAAGCAGGGGACTGAGTATCTTCCTGACCTGTGTTACAATTATTTCTCAATATCACGACCTTCATGGGACTGTCAAATGACAAAGCACAGATCCGGGGGTGGAGAGAAACTCCAAACTGACAAATGACACCAGTGGGCTATCTGGAATGCCTGTCAGGAGCCCTTTTCAAAAAAAAAAAAAAAAAAAAAACATTGGAAAAGTTCCCTGTAATGCCTGAAAATAAATTCTGTCTGCTTTATGCGTGCTGCTGAGTTAAGTCTTAGTGTAAAAATAAAACACCAGCACAATTAAGACACACTTCCAGCCTTAAATTTGTACTCAGTGTCTTTTTACAAGTACTGTTTATAGGCCTTAACAAGAAATTTCTCATGCTAGATACATTCATCGGTAGTTTGTACACTGTCAGTTTTGGCTTTTTTGTCTTGCATGAGAATGTTTCTGTTCAAGGATCAGGATGCTTTCACAAATAAATAAGAAACCATACTTTTTCACTTTTTTTTTTTTTTTTAAGTGTATAGTATTTGTCATTTCTTTCAATTCTTCATGTATTCATCTCAGTTTCTCTAAATTATTTTCAAAATACAGCATTCTCTTAAACTTGGCAGTGTGATCAAACTGTTATGATAATAAAGTTACACAAATTTAAGAATTTTTTTTTTTATCACTGAGTTAAAAGAAAAATGTGAGGTAGGGAGGAAGAAGAGGGCCAAGCAAACAGGGATCTGCTACAAGCTATGTCACTCAGTCAGATAATAATGCATGTACCTGGAGAATCTTGTATTAGAGAGAGATTACCAGATTTAGAAGAGAGACCTTTCTTTCAAGCACTTTATGCCAAAATGTAATATGGTGTTCTTTCTGTCTGAGATATTTCCTTGGCTCTCTTGTTACCTTTTGATCTTTTCACTGTGATAGTTGTTCCGCATGCCTTCCTCAGTGATCTTTGTACATTTCCCACCATTTTCATTAAGTCACCAGTTAAAATCAAATTGTTTGTTACTTTGTGTATTCATCAGGACTGTGTAGCTGTTTCCTATTTTTTTAAAAGCAGTGAACATATGACTTTTTATCAGTTTAAAGATATCTGGGTGAAAAATTGGCTAAGATACTATCAATAGGTCAGAGTTTAAACGGAGGCTAATTTACAAATTATGTTCCACAGAGGATGGTAGCAAGTTTTTGTCAACGGCTTGGATGATGGTTTGGGATGTACTGTCAAGTTTGCAGGTAGTCATGGATTGTGAGGATCAGTTGATTGGAGAACTGGCCTGGCAGAAGTATCATGAAGTTCAACAAAGTCTAATGCTTGGGACAGAAGGCTAAGAAGGCTTAATGGAAGCAGATCTGGGGTCCTGCTGGATAGCAAGATGAACATGAGAGAGCAGATTGTCCTTATGCTGGTGAAGATTAACCACATTAGGAAGAGTGCAGCCAGCAAATCAAAGGAACTAATTATTCCTGTCTGTGTGCCTCTGATGAGACAGCACTGAAAGTGGAGTGTCTGGTTTCAGTCCCCACAGAGGAACAGAGCATCTGAAAAACTCCATTTAGTCCAGCAGAGGGTCACTGACATGGTTTGTAGGCTGCAGCATGCAGCATGCAAGGCAAGGTTGGAAGACCCAGGGTTATTTGTCCATGGGAAGTCTATAGGGGCACTGTAATAGGTTCAGTTATCTAAACACAGTTTGTAGAGAAGACAGAATCTTGGAAGTGCACAAGAAAAGACAACAGGCAGTGATGACTGTGTACAGCAAGAGAAATTTCCAATAGATGTAAAGAACAAATGTTTCCCTGTAAGGGACTCAAACACTAGGTCAGGCACCTGGGAAGACTGGAATTTCCATCCTTGCAGGTGTTCAACACCTGGCTGGAGAAGGCCTAGTGTAGCCTGGTCTAACTTTAAATATAATCTTACTTGACCAGTGGGTCAGGATAGACAACTCTGGAGATTCCTTCCAGCATTGCTTATTCGGAGATTCTATATATGAATAGAAACTAAGATTTGTGAAATTCCACTCATGTGAATGAGGCTGTATGAAACAGCAGAACTGAGAAAAGTACATTTCTGTTGCCATCACTCCTTGTTTATCCTTGTATTTCTTACACACATAATACACATAAGCAGTTTTAGCTCATGTGTGGTCTTGCCATCAGAGGACCTTGACTTGGATTTTTTCTAAGCTACTTTCTTCTGCAAGAGTGACTGTAGTTACTCAAGTGAGTTCTCTTTTTTTCTTTTTTTTTCCTTCTGTTCAGTTGAGATGAATATGGGTAACAAGTTCAGAGTTAGTTACTAACTTCAGAGCTCAGTACTTTGAATGGCATTGCAATTGCTTTGGTTCATTTTCTTAAGATAACCAAGCTGGAAAACAAAATGGATAATCTAAACACATGTACTTGAATGATTAAGTTCTGATCTAGATGTTTTGCCAAATGCATTCATCAAATATTTGCATCTCTCATTTCACTTTATTTTATTCAATAATTATATCATGAAACTCTTTGTGACTTCTGCTACTCTTGCTAAAAATTTTGGAGTTTTGAGTTAGTGACCATTTGAATCCATGCCTGATCTCTTGAAAGATTTTTGCTAGATAAAGTTTTTCTGGCATTTTATCCAAAAGCAGCAAGAATTGAAAATATTCATTGGAGGGCCTACACAGTGAAGTACACGTACAGTGTGTCAGTCAACCACAGATTTTTTTTTTTTCCACCTCCTTGGGCTATTTCTTTTTACCTTTATTTCACTTCCAGAAGAAAGGCTGCAAATAAAAACATATCACACTGTACCTACTCCTCAGTAAACAAAAACTGCCTTTACTTATGATAACAATTAGCATCCATTGAGCTTGCTGTGTGGAGGGGAAACTGTTCTGCTTCTCTATGGAAGTAGCCCAGCATTTCGGGAAAGAGCAAAATTTGATTGTATAGCTAACGAGAAGGGTTAAAAATATTGCAAATGCTTTAATTTTTCCCTCACTCTTAGCTTTTTAAAATACATTATAGTTTGGTTTTTATTCCCATAATCTTAAGTGCTTCTGGGGGTAGAGGGGGAGAGGAGCTATTCAACAGGAGCTTTCCAAACAAGATAATTTCTAGGAGACAAGTTAAACTGTGCTCATTCACGAAATCGACCCACTAATTCCAGTCAAATGCTGGGGGTGGAATTACTGTTTGTCTGTCATCTTTTCCCCACTTGGGTTGATTTCAATGCAATTTCAAAACTCCAGCTCTAAGCTTTTGCCAGCAAATCTATAGCTGTTTCAGCTTAATGGAAACTGATGAAAATACAGCATAGGCTAACATAGCTTTCTGCAGGCAGTTACACAGCTGTCATAAGTAGCAAAGCTTATGAGTAGTTATAAATTACCTGTGTATGAGCCTCATATTTGTTTGCCTCATGTTTCTGTTCATTCTTTCACAATTATTACAACTGATGAGATCTTTTCTATTAAGAAGTCAAGAGTAAATGTAATGCCATGCAACTATTTGCACTCCTTAATGTTCCATCACTGGTGAGATTCTAGAAAGAGCTTGAGTTAAATGATCAGCCCTTCTGTTTGTTTACACACAGTGTAGCTGTTTAGGTGTTCTTTTTCTGCTTTGTTGTTGTAAGATTCAAAGCTCTAGCTCATATTCTTTGTATGATAAATCAGTTGTGAGTAGAAGGAAAGTATTTAATCCTTTTTCTTTAATTTCCCACCAGAGAATTCAGTACATTTCTGAATGTTCACTGCTTTCTGTCAAACTTGTAGCTTGCTCCAAAAGTAATGTCTCTCATTTATTTCCATTGAAAATACAACAGCTACAAAAAGCACAATAACACTACTTGATAAGTTCTCAGCTACAAAATGTTGCTTTTCAACACAGTCACCACCATTAGCTATGCATTTTCACCAGTGATGAATAAGAGCCTGCATGCTGTGCTCAAAAAAATCTGCACCACTGCTGTCACCACTGCAGAAATGCACCATCCACTGCCACACTTTGCTAACATCCACAGATGTTCAGCGGATGTTGATGAATGTCAGTGGGTGACATTTCTTCCACGTGGAGGAGTTCAGTGACACACCTCTGCTTCATCCACTCTTCCACGTCAGACCCATTGTGTCAGACTGTCCCTCTGCTGCCATCTGTCACACAGCAGTAACACACCACGGAATACTGGTGGGAAGGTTTGACCCCTAGTGCCACACCGCCGACATCTACATCTGACGTCATGGGCCAACATAACGGAATAGGAGGCATTTCTTTCAGAGCAGCCCTTGTAGCAACACGTATTCAAATGGCCTAGGCAGTTCCTCTGTAAATACTGCTGATACAATGAGGGCAAAATTGACTGACATTTTTGAATCTGCAAGAATTGAGAGATCTCTATCGTATATTGAAATCAGTTATTAATGAAAATGAAAGGAAGGAAAGCAGTGCTGCAAATACACCTCAAACCTGTCTCAACAGGAATGTGATTGGCCTTATCTGAATTAGTCACTGTCACCTCTTTCTTTCTCTCACCACTGTCAGTGAAAAACAAAGACACAGTTTTTCCTTTTTGGCTACAGTTCGTGGGGAGTAGGAGCTCTGTTTTCTTCAGCTTTTTCCCTGCATCGTTCGCCATTTTCCTCTAGGTTTAAATGTAATGTTTCATTCATGTTTGGCTTCCTTCTGTGTATCAGAATTACCACAGCATAACATAATGTTGTTCTCAGTGAAACTTTTTAATCATTGCCCTAAGGTACAGGGAGCGTCCGCTGCTTTTGTTGAGGATGTCAGAAGTTTGTGGTTTTCTTTGTGATAGATTAGGAGAGCGTGTTTACCTAGTTCTTCTCTATGGGCACTGGAAAGATCTATGCACTTGTAGTGACACTGGCTTTGCTGAGAAATTACTCCTGTTAGAACAAAAGGGGACAAAAAGCCTTTCTCTGCTAGGGCTTCACCCTTAATTATCTGCAGGCCATACACTCTAGATTTAATGAATGACCTTGTCTAATTGAGTCTGTATTTATTTCCTGCTAACAGTAGGAATCATTATGTACTGCTTTCTGTTTCAAAGAATACTGAAATGATTAATGGTGAATGATTACTCAGTGATATTTAACATTGGTAGATAAATATAAATAAATATTTAACATTGATATACAGATATAGATACATAGATATAAATAAATTTATATTTATTATATAAATATAAATTTATCTAACATTGGTTAGATAAATATGTATTGAACCTGTGTTCAATATAATATCTTCAATCTTTATAAAACCTTCGTAAATGTGCCTCCTTAGACTGAATGAATACAAGTCTATGGGGCCGGATGGCGTGCATCCCAGGGTCCTGAAGGAGCTGGCTGAGGTGGTTGCCGAGCTGCTCTCCATCATATTTGAGAAGTCGTGGCTGTCAGGTGAGGTCCCGGATGACTGGAGGAAGGGTCACGTCACTCCCATATACAAGAAGGGGAGCAGGGAGGACCCAGGGAACTACAGGCCGGTGAGTCTCACCTCCGTGCCTGGGAAGATCATGGAACAGATCCTCCTGGACAACATGCTCAATCACATAAAGAATGAGCATGTGATCCGAGATAGCCAGCATGGCTTCACCAAAGGAAGGTCTTGCCTAACTAATCTTGTGGCCTTCTATGTTGGAGTGACGGCATTGGTGGACGAAGGGAAGGCGACCGATGTCATTTACCTGGACCTGAGCAAGGCCTTTGACATGGTCCCCCACCACATCCTCATCTCCAAATTGGAGGGAAGTGGATTTGATGGGTGGACGACCCGATGGATAAGCAATTGGTTGAAAGGCCGCAGACAGAGGGTGGTGGTCAATGGCTCTATGTCCAGGTGGAGGCCGGTAACAAGTGGTGTCCCCCAAGGGTCTGTCTTGGGACCGGTGCTCTTTAACATCTTTATTAATGACATCGATGAGGGAATTGAGTGCACCCTCAGCAAGTTTGCTGACGACACCAAGCTGAGTGGTGCGGTTGATACGGTGGAAGGAAGGGATGCCATTCAGAGGGACCTCGACAGGCTGGAGGGCTGGGCTCGGGTGAACCTGATGAGGTTCAACACGGCAAAGTGCAAGGTTTTGCATTTGGGCCGGAAGAACCCCAGGCACCTGTACAGGCTGGGAGGAGTGGTCCTTGAGAGCAGCTCGGCAGAGAAGGACCTGGGGGTCCTGATGGACGAGAGACTGAATATGAGCCAGCAGTGCGCTCTGGCAGCTCGAAAGGCAAATGGGATCCTGGGCTCCATCAGGAGAGGGGTGGTCAGCAGGGACAGGGAGGTGATTGTCCCTCTCTACTCGGCTCTTGTGAGGCCCATCTGGAGTACTGTGTCCAGGTGTGGAGCCCTCAGTACAAGAAAGACATAGAGATTTTGGAAAGGGTCCAGAGGAGGGCGACTAAGATGATCAGGGGGCTGGAGCACCTCCCCTGTGAGGACAGGCTGAGGGAGTTGGGCTTGTTCAGCCTGGAGAAGAGAAGGCTGCGGGGTGACCTCATTGCAACCTATCAATACCTGAAGGGAACCTACACCCAGGAGGGGAGTAAACTCTTCAAAAGGACTGACAACAGCAGGACTAGGGGAAATGGATCCAAGTTGAAGGAGGGAAGATTTAGGTTGGATGTTAGGGGGAAGTTCTTTACTAGGAGAGTGGTTAGGCCCTGGAACGGGCTGCCCAGGGAGGTTGTGGATGCCCCGTCCTTGGACGTGTTCAAGGCCAGGTTGGACGGGGTCCTGGGCAACCTGATCTGAATGTGTATGTTTGGTGGCCCTGCTAGGCAGGGGGGTTGGAGCTACATGATCCTTGAGGTCCCTTCCAACCCGGGTGATTCTGTGATTCTGTGATTCTGTAAATGTTACTACACTTTTCGTAAAAAGGGAACATCAAGTAAAATTGTCTATCTACATGCATGCGAAACAATCTCTCCTATTAACTCTATTGCTCGGCATTTTAAGACCCTTATCCAATTATACTACTTCCTTCCAAGCATGTAGTACTTATAGAGCTTACCTCTTAGGAAAGCTTCATGCCAAAGCAGAGCTTGCAGGTGAAATAAGCTAAGTAAATACAGTGAAAAAAAATACAGTGATGCTTTTGTCATGGTTCTATGTTTTTGTTTTTGTTTTGTTTTTTTATGGTTTCAGTATTCCACATCAAAACATCATGTAGTGTACGGGGCATTAAAGTGTCACTGCCCCAATCCCAGGTACCTATCCCTGTACATTACAGCAGTCACGGGATCTGGCCCTTCTGGGTGGGGGGGGGCACTCTCTTGCCGCCTTGCAGTGGGTGCTGGAGGGTGCTTTCCTAGCCGTTCCAAGCTGTTCAGGTTTGAATCGGTCCCGGGAACTCTCTCTCTTATCTTGTCTGATTTATTAACCTCAATTTCAATTAAATTGTATATTGTGTTATTTTGTATTCCGATATTATAGTAAAATAAGTTTTCCTCCATAGATTGCTGCTGCTGTTCTTTTCCTCCCTTCCTTCCTTCCCATTTTTGTGGGACTGGGGTGGAGGGGGAGGGCAGAGGCCTGTCGCCCCTGTCACGGACATAGATTGATCTAGTCAACTCCGTGACAGCTTTTTTCTTTAATGTCTCTAGGTGGTAACAGAAAATAAAGAACTTGTACGTCTTTAAGAATTCTTTTCTGTGGAGCTGAGTAGGAGTATTAGCATTTTCCAGAGACGTGGTGTTGTTTACATCCTTGGAGGTTCTCAAAATCTGCTTGGAAAAAAATCCATGAGCAACCTGGTCTAATCTGTTAGGTGGCCCTGCTTTGAGCAGGTGGCCGTACCAGAGGTAGCTACCCATCTCTAAGGCCCACGCTATTCTGTGATTTAAATTTGTAACTAAAATGTTTCTAAACTCCAGTTTCTCTCTAAAGATACACTTCAAGGTCTTAGAGAAACTGGAGAATCAGAAAATCATCTGTTCTTTGCAGTAATTGGTCCAGTAGTGTCAAAGTAGACTGTACTATCTAAATGAAATCAAGAATTTATAGATTAAAAGCTTTAAGAGAAGTTACTAAAATTTGTGGAATGAGAAGAGAAGATTTCCAAGCAAGTCTAGAAAAGATTCAGTCCTATCTTAGGGAAGGGTATAACTGAATTTTATACCTTGAGTATGAGAGGAATTGTCTAAATCTAATCCTGCTGTTTGCTTACTGGGAAAAGATAGGGTGGTGTCCTGCTGCCATGTTCTCCAGTTGACCTGATTTTCTGGTTAGATTTTATTTCCCAGGTTTCTGAATGTTCTTTAGACAAAAGGTTCTGAATGGTGTTAGTGAGAAAGAACTATTTTCCTAGGAACACTGTTGTTGACCTGTCAGTTATTCATTATACAATCAAGTTGAATGTTTTACTTGGTGTCATTTTGGCTTGGCACAGTAGATTACTTTCAGAATCAGGCCACTGTTAATGAAAGTTAACGTGTCTTCTGTTTCAGTTTCTACTGCAAGGCAGAAACTCCATTTCATGTTTCCTAAAGAATGGCTATTATAATAATAGCACTCAGGGTTCTCTTCTCTCTTTCATCTATTGCAATGTATCCAAATCTAAGTCACCCTTCTGCGTAATCTTCTCCTTTTTAATGCATTGTGTTGCTGCAGTCATTTTTTTTTCTTCTCAGATTGTTTGTGAGCTCTGTATATGCAATTTGCACTGAAACAAGTAGGTTTCTGTCGAGGTGCTTATTCATTTTTCACAATTGGGTCCCTTCTACTGGCTCTAAACTGGATGTGATTACCTGTCTCTTAAAAGTTGTCACTTTTCCTGAAAGTGACATGATGATAGCAATCTCTCCTTTTGCCATATCTGTGGCATCAGAGTAACAGAGCAGGAGCCAAAGAAAAGTTGTTATCACTAGCGTTTGGTACTATACTGACTGAGAAGTGTATTCTAATATATGTCATTAGTTTAACTTCTAAAACCTCCTCAAGAAAAGAATATGGTTATTTCCCATAATTGACAGCAAAGCTTACCAAAATATTCTTTGCTCCTTAATTGCACGAATTCACACATCTGAACTCAGTTTATGGATATTTGGTTGTTTGTCTGGGTTTTTTGTTTGTTTGGTTGGTTGGTTTTGTTAATGATAGATGAGATAATAACTATCAATTATGATTTAACTATATTTATTCCAAATAATGCATTTATTGTTGTTTAAACCTCTGTGTTCATAGAAAATCCAATTGTGTAATTTATTTGCAGGTATTTAATGCAAAAACAGCAGAGCTTCTGAGTCACCATCAAGTTGAGATACAGCAGAAATTCCCTAAGGAAGGGTATGAATTTTCTGTAGCTTTTTATTCATTTGTGTACATTTTGATAGACTGTATATACTGCCATGTAGGCATGACCAAAACTTAAGTTGATTAATAACTACTGAGAAAAGAGTATCTGCTATAAATGACTTTGTGGTAGGAAACATGACGTAAAATAAATACATGGGGCATCAATATGAGTTATGAGTTGTGAAAAGTAAAGAGACTTAGTTTTTCATTCTGGCCAATTCTCTTGCAGTCTTGTTTAAAGAGGTTAAGCTACCTATTTTTACAGTTTAATCATATTCTTCTGCTTAGTTCATAGAGATTGTTTAGTTTGTTCTCTGAGATGTGTTTTGTTTGTTTGCTCTTGACATGTCTATCATTTGCCCCTAAGGCCTCTGCCTGAGGTAGAAGAGAATTATTGTTTTCTGCAGACAGTTTTGCTATGAAATACCATTTACTCTTTAAAAAGGCTTTGAAATGTATTAAACGTTTTATGGATATGTAAAACATATCCATAGCTGTGGTTGTGACAAAATGCTCAGCTGATATTAGTTCAGAATTCATTTTTTTTTTTTCTCTCTCTAAATGTAACTTTTTGACTTGCATTTTTTGTTTTATTAACTGATATTTTCTGTTTGTTATAGATGGGTGGAACAAGATCCAAAGGAAATCTTAAAGTCAGTCCATGAATGTGTGGAAAGAACCTGTGAGAAACTGCAGCAACTGAACATAGACGTCACTAACATAAAAGGTATTCCAAGAGGAAACTGGTGGCTTTAACATGCTCATAGTTGAGCAAGTCAGATTCTCTATTTTTTAAGTCAATAAAGAGAAAGGTGGCGGCTTGCCCTAGACTCAAAGAAAATATTGAG
Organism: Lagopus leucura; assembly: GCF_019238085.1. Taxonomy (NCBI): domain Eukaryota; kingdom Metazoa; phylum Chordata; class Aves; order Galliformes; family Phasianidae; genus Lagopus; species Lagopus leucura. The sequence goes on from NW_024962262.1 coordinate 64,149,368, forward strand.
AGTAGTTTGTTTGGGAGGAATGATAAGAAAAGATATTGTTCATGTATGTTAGTAAGGCAAAATCTACAAGAATAGACTTACGTAATCTTGCAAAATCACAGACGAGCAATGAATGAGGAAATTCTGAAAGATAAACTGTTCAAGTATTATTGGTGAAAACTAGTTTACTGTCAGTGTTCATGTTGTCCTAATTTGTGGAAAAATAAAAAGGATTTAGAGCACTGTAAAAGATGAATGCTCAATTTTTAGAAGTAATCTTTCTAGATTGTAATGTGAAAAAGTTGGAAGCATTTTATTTCCCATTTACTTGCCTCTTCTCCTTACATGTTCCACCCTCATCTCCACCTCTCCTTTCCCTCCCACACCCCCAAAAAGTGGAAAATAAACCCTCTGAAAAGGATACTTCTTTCTATTTTGTCCTGAAGCCATTGGAGTTAGCAACCAGAGGGAAACAACAGTGGTTTGGGACAAGACGACTGGAGAACCTCTTTATAACGCTATTGGTAACTACTATACTTTTTGGACTTGTAATAATGTAAAGTGAGTGTGTTGTAGAAAAAATGCTTTCCTAGTTCTGTGCGCATCTCATTGCGGCCTGGCCTACTAACTTCTTTTGAGTGTTTGAGATCCATCATTAGCTGCATGTTTGTATACACAAGTGCCACATTCTGTTACAACTATTACCTAATAACTTAATAAAACACCTAATAAGCTTTTAACAAAAAGCAAAGTTCCTGAAGGGTTTTGGACATCTTAGCATGCCTTGAAGCCCTGACGTATGCAAAGCCACTTCATTTGAAATGAAGGAGCTTACTAAATGGTCAGGATTCTTGGGATTTAACTTTAAAGTAAATATTTTTTGAGTTTAAAAGAGTACTTAATGATTTGGAGTTGTATTTTTTACTTTTCTTGGCTTTTCTGCTTATGCTTGCTGAGAAATTGTGATTATCTAGATTTGTTCACTCAGCCTATGTCAAATGCTAGGCAATTTAGCATTGTACTACTGAAAGACTAGGACTTTGATGTGTTTAAATGCATTTTATTTACAGCTTTATTGTAAGCTCTACCATGATAACTCTGGCATAGCACTTTAGTTCAAAGTTTCATAATTACAGTAAATAATCAACCTACTGTTTGTTTTAATCCTCTAATTTGATAGTATTCATCTGCTATAAGTGAAGTAGTATTAGTCATTCACTTGTGCTCTAGCAGAGAAAAATATGTGTTCTATTATGTGGAAAATCATGTCTGATATTGCAAATCATGAGTTCTTCTAAACTGAATGAGTTTATCCAATCTTTTTTTTTTTCTTTTTACAACTATACTTTAAAAATACAATGGCAATGTAATATTAATTCCGTATTAAAAAAAAAAAAATAAAAGGAATAAAGATAGGAATTTACTGGCAAATACTCGAGTTTTGTGAAAACATCTTACTCATGTCACTGTTGTTGTAATAGATCATTTGATTAATTTATTTTATTCATGTTTCTAGTGTGGCTTGACCTAAGAACTCAGTCAACAGTTGAAAGGCTTCTTAAGAGAATTCCTGGAAATAACAAATCCTTTTTTAAGGTAAGAGAGATTACAGAATATTAAATAATAGCTCAACTCTTACTGTTATAGTAGATATTATATAGTGTCATGAGGTATTTCTTGAAAAATTCCCTAAAACAAAGTCAGTCAGTCCTAGCTTCCAGCTTTTCAAATAATAAAAAATGTACATAATGCATTTACTATACACCAGTCTGAGACTGGAAAATATTTATTTTCCTCAAGTAAATTGGTAATACACCTTAAATATTTCAGTAGAGAAGTTAGATGGGCAATTGTGAGACTTCATTACGTGCTTCCTGTCTAATAACTAAATATTCCTCTAAAAAGTAAGAGCAAGTAGGAAAAAAAAAAGTTCAAAAATCATTTATTGATATTAAATATTTCATTATCATTTCTCATCATATGTTGTAGTATTGAACTCATTTGCAACCAATCTGAGAACTGCAAAGATATTTTATAAGAAGCAATAATATTGCTTCTTATATAAATATTATATAATATATAATAAAATATATAAAATAAATAAAATAATAATAATAAAAATTATACATAATATATTATATTATATTATATATAATAATATATAATACAATAATATAATATATAAATATTAATAAATTATTAATAAAAATAAATTACTAATAAAAATTCTAATAAGAGTATATATCAAAGTTTGAAAATAAATGCTTGCAGAATAGTATCATAATTCTTCTATTTACATTTTCCTTGACTGATTATATAAAATATTTTATATGTCTTCTTACAGCCAGCAAACAAATGTGGAGAGTATATAAATTTACTTGCTTCTAAGTTCAAGTAGAATACAAATTCTGTCTTTTGTGTAGCGTGCTGCTCGTCTTTGTCAACACTTTCTGTCTGGTCATATTGAGATATCCTAGATAACTCTGGATTTCTGCTAGCAACTGTTTCCACATGAAGGATTTTTGGCCTGGATTTTGTGCAGCTTTGATCTTTGCCCATTATGCAGTAGTTCTTTGGGTTTCATATTTTCAGACTTGCTTATTGAAAGCTTACTATTTATTTTAACAAAAAGTTTGTATTTTCTCTGAGTTTTGGGTGTTGAGTATTTCATTTACGAAGGTTCTTTTTATATTTAGCAACAGTAGTTGTGGAAAATATCTCTGCATTATGTTCATTTTTTTTTTCTTTTTTCAATTTATGTTTTTTATTTTGCAGTTTAGGACTGGTCTTCCACTTAGCACCTACTTCAGTGCAGTGAAACTTCGGTGGCTTTTGGATAATGTGGAAGAGATTAGGCAAGCAGTTGATGATGGAAGAGCAATGTTTGGAACTATTGATTCGTGGCTTATATGGGTATGTATTTGTGAGTTTATTATCACTCTTCTAAAAATGGATTTCAGTTTCCTGTATGCAAGTTCCTACTAAAAAAATTTTCTCCTGGAGTTGTAAACAAAACAAAATTTTTAATATTTACTGACTGCTTGTAACAACATACAGTCATCTTCTGATCAACTGCATAGTCTTCTTTATATAGAAAAAAAGGATTTTTTTGCATCCTACAGAAGTTCTGCAAGTTCACTTGCTGATCAAAGCCTGTGTAGTTTGTAGCAGAACTTATAGGCAGGGGCTTGGGATCCCAGCAGGAGCACTGATACTTACTGATACTTACAAACTTGAACTTTAGAAAGATGTATTAGCCACTTCTGTAAAATAAGAATCTAGGAGATATTTCTGTACCCTTACTATCTTTCCCATGCCTTTATTCTACTGTATCTGGTTTTAGTTGTTGCAGAAACATCGGTGTTCCCACTCCCAAGCTGAAAGCTGTGTGAATTTAGATTTTGTTTGTAATTTGTTGTAGTAAACTTGTACCTTCTCATGCTAAATACTGTTGATTTTATTATTTTTTTTTTTAATTCAGTGTTTGACGGGTGGGAAGAATGGAGGTGTTCACTGTACAGATGTAACTAATGCCAGTAGAACGATGTTGTTCAACATTCATTCCTTGGACTGGGATCCTGAGCTCTGCCAGTAAGCTCATTTTATAGTAATAATGTTATTTAAGTGGATTCTGTAAGTGATGTGTTAAAAAACACTCAATAGTAAGAATTTCTTATCTAGATAATAATCAGCAATTACTGATGTATTTACTGTTAATATGTAAGATTCATTATTAACCAAATGTCCAAATTACAAGCAATTTTAAACAGCAGAGCCTTGAATTTTTCTGTGGGTAGAAGACTATTTCATGAAAACAATTCAATTTAATAGTTTGTTTTTTCATTAATTTCAGTTGCAATTATAGTGTTTCTATTTTGAGTTTAAATTTAATCACTATATTATAAATGTAGTGTTGGAAGAGGAATGACTTCTCATATGGAAGAGTTAGATGTGTCTTCAAAATACCCAAATATGTTCTGTTTTACTTTCTAGTTCAGTGTCACATTTATGAGAAATAGAGAAACATATGCATGAAATCCTAGATATTTAAGTCCCCTTTATATTTTATTTCCTTATACCTTAAACTTATTTAAGAAAATAAATACAAAATCCTTCCTGATTTAGCACTGACCATATCTATACCTTATTTTGTATTGTGCTCAGATTCTTTGATATTCCTATGGAAATACTTCCAAAAGTACGAAGCTCATCTGAGATTTATGGCCTGATGGTATGTTTGTGCATGTGTGTTTATCTTGTAAAAATATGTTAATAACAATTGAGAGAATTTTCATTCGAACTAGTGGCTTTCTCTGGACTAATATTGTTTGATTTATGACTAGTATGTCAATATGTCCTGCTGTAAGATATTATATGAAGGTAAATATCTGCCAGATGTTAAGTGTCAAATAGACAAAACAAATGGCAGAGGTTTTTGATAAGCAGCAAAATTTGATTTTTGTTGACAAGTACTGTGGAAACTACCTTTCAGAATGCAAAGTATAATTAGTAGATCAAAAGTAATGAGCTTTTTTTAATGTGAAGTTTATTTAGGAGTTAAAAATGGATTTTTGTCATGGGCCTGAGATTTCAGATTTAATATGATGTAGCAGTTACTCTTCTGTTAAAGTGACAGATAATTTATTCCTAAAATAAGAATATCCTTAAAATAGGATAAACTGGATATTGTGATTTCTTTATTTTTTCCTGGCATTTCACACCGTTGTTTTCTAAGGACGTCCAAGCATTTTCTAATTAGGACAAACTAAAATATTTTTATTTAAAATGTAAATCCCACTTGCCTGAAACGTAAATAATTTTACTAATATGTCATTAAAGATGCTGCTGGAAATCATTACTGAATTTCACTAATTTGAAACATCAGATAAGTGTGAGTTGTAATTAAGCTGAATGAGTGGAGCAAACAAAATACTTCTAGGCAGTAAGGTAATAAGAGATGAGATACTACATTGTGGCACCTGAAGCAGAATAGCTGGTCAGTTTAAATTTGTACTTGTGTTTCTTTTCCCCTTTCTTCCCACTTTTTTTTTTCTTTTCTTCCTTTTGCTGACTAGAAAATCTGTCCTAGCCTGGTGAGTAAAGGCTTCTATTAGGCTCACCACCTGTATGTTATCCACTCTGTTTATATGCTATGCATTTCCATTGATTTTAGGATTAGTAAAAGCACACTTTCTAGTCCAATAAACTTGCAAGTATTTCCAGATTTGAGATATGGCAATGAGCGTTCACAACAAAATTGTTTCTAAAATACAAAATATTAAATATACAAATATTAAATATAAAATATATAAAAATCGAAAATATACTGCTTATGTATGTGTGTGCTTTAGTTTGCGAGCTGCTGAATATTTATTTTCATATTGAAGTAAAAAATAGATCTGTTGTCTAATAAGAGTTATACTGAATTACACTGGGGTTTTTAGTGCATTTTTAAAGTGAATTACCTTCAATCCAGTTAAATTAAGTGTGAATAGAAAAAAATCAGATTGGAAATGCACTTGCATGGCTTCACTGAAAATTCATTTTTACAGTTCTATAAAGAAAAAAAATTAAAGACAGAGATAAATGTTGTCAAGATATATATTTATTATGATACCTACTGCGAGAATGCAACTGAAAAGCTATGTGGTAGTGTTTGGAAGAGGTTCTAATCCACTTGAAATGCTGTATCTTAAAGTCAGGCATCTGTCTTTGCATAACAACTACTTTTTTTCTATTCACTTTACTGTTACACTTCCGCATTTAAAATTTGACACAGACTGCATGTTACACTGCACCTTGTCTTCTGTACACTGTCTTTTCAAAAACATATGTATTAAGAACTGTTGAGATGACATCAAGTGTACCTGTAAAATTCCTACTCTATTTTAGGAATGAGCTGCGTGAAGCTGAAGTCCAGTGTGCAACTCAGCCATATAGTTCATGTGACTCTTTCCTGCCCTATTTCCTACCCTAATGAGCTGCATAAGTCCAATGTGCAACTCTGCTCAATCATATTGTTTATTTGACCCTTTAGGCATGAAAGCCTCCTTACTTTTTTTTCTTTCACTGACTTTAAACCAAGCACAATGCATTTCTATTTATAGTGATATAAAAAGAAGAAAGCTCTGGGTTTCATTTACCTCTATATTCTTTGTATTAACTAAGATGTAGTTAATTTTAAGCAGTAAGTAGTAGAGACTCTATGTTATGAATCTCCGCTTTTCATATATATAACTTAACAGAATTTACTCAATTTTTTTCCCTTCTTACTTCTCTCACGTGTTATTTTGTTCTGTTTCCTCCCAGAAATCTGTCTTTATGTGTTGTAGCTGTAGTTCTTCACTTCATGCTACATTCAACAAATTCCTAGAAAAAAAGTTTCTCCTAGAAGAAGTATTTTTCTCCAGGATGTTGTCTCCCTTATCAATATCTTACATCCATTTTCTGTCTCTTAGTAGAGATTTTTAATAGAATTGCAATAGTAAAAAATACATACTTTGAAGCCAACTTCTACAGCATTAGTGGCTATCCATTTTTGTATGACTTCATCTATTTCCTTATGCATGCAAATTTTTATCTCCCGAGTCAAATACAAGTTTAGCTTCTTTTTGATTGCCTGAAACTGTATTAATGGAAAGCTGATCTGGAGCTTTTCTTTCTCTTTTTATGACTCAGAAATCTGGAGCTTTGACAGGTGTACCAATTTCTGGGGTAAGTCAACTTTAAAACAATTTTGTTGCGAGACATAACTTCACTGCAAAAATTTTTAAGAAGAATGAATCTTGCTACAAAAATGTTGTTGGTTTCCAAGTGTTTTAGCTTCATGTTTAACAGGAAATAAATTTTGAAGTGGAATTTATACTGAAGAAGATCTGGCTGTGGAAATACAGCTGTCAACTCTAACGCTTATGTGTAGTTACGTTCAAAACTGAGACTCTCTAAGGAAATGAATAGCATTACAAAATAGAACCAAGCTCTGCTTTATATGTAAAAGGGATTCCGTATATACATAATCCAAAAATTTGAGGCAGATTCTCATCTTTTTTTCCACAACATGCATGAAATAATTTTTAGTTTACCATAAGCATCATGACACATTTTATTTGCAGTTCTTACAGAGAAAAGAGGATTATCTATACAGGTTTTTCCTCACTTTCAATTAGCTGTGTGTTCCTAATAGGTTTGAGCTATGGTTAAATATATCTGTTCATGTTACTTGTTGGTGAATGTGATTCATATGAAGACATTTGCTAAAAAAAAAAATTCTTTTTTTCAGTGCTTGGGTGACCAGTCTGCTGCTCTTGTTGGGCAAATGTGCTTCCAAGATGGGCAGGCAAAAAACACGTAGGTTATGATGAATGTTGTGAGATAAACAGTAGGTTGCTGCTCTGTTTTAAATTTAGTATTATGTTCTCTTCTGAGCTAACTGCCAAATACTTTTGTAGTTACCACATAACTACAGCTCTACCTTTCAACTGTGTTGATCCAGAAATTAAACGGTGTCCTGAGTTTTGAATAAAATATTGAAGATATTAAAGTAAAATAGTTTGTGATGTGCAGTTTGGAACAAAGTCACTGTGAGGAAATATCTCTGTGTGAAAGAAGGTTTTTAATTTTAAAATACATCAAAACACAGAGCTAAGTAGTTGCTATTTAAATAGTGTGATCTAAAGTTAAACAAATACAGGCAGTGTGCATAGATTTCAATGACAAAAACCACACACTACTGCTAGATAGGAAATGTTCATCTAAGTTACAGTGCTTAGCTTTGGTTCTGTGTATTGGTCATGGAGAATTTTAAATCTGATTTTTTTCCTAGTTCTCAGCATCTTATTTTCCCTTGTTTAAAATAGCTGATCAGTTAAATCAGGCAAGTGGTGTAATCAGATATTTATTTGAGGAAAAGCATTGGACTTTCACAGATTTAATTACACATTAATTTATACTTGTTGCTAATTAACCTTCAAGTTATCTTTTACACTTATGCACAAATCAAAGTTAGTAGCTTTGTATTTTTTTAAAACAAACATGCTTTTGAGCAATTTTTTCACAAAGTATTTTTATAAAAAATATTTTGATAAAATAAGAGATGTTTGGAAAAATATCTTCCGAAAGCTAAGTATCAGATGAGATTTCTAGCTGATTTGTGATATTACTTTATCCTTTTTATTCTACAAATATAACTGAAGACTTTTTCGTTAATATTTATAAGCCTTGGATTTTCAGACTATTAAATAAAAATGAATTCTTAATTAGTTAGAATAAATGAACACAGAGTATGAGGCTACTAAACTATGTTTTTGTATGTTTGGGAGCACATATACATGTAGTGCTTCAAATGAGATGCGTGCAATTTTTAGAAGTTGAATGTGTTTTTTAAAAAAAGCAATCTTTGTGACAGGAGCAAAGTTTGTTGTATTTTCATCTTCAAAAGTTTGAACTCAATGTTGTGAAATATTTAGTTTATAAAGTGGCTTTCATAATCAGCTTAAACTGAAGTAAGTAAACACAATCAGCAAAGAAGAATTCAGACTCAGCTTTCAGCTCTGTCTGCTCCATGATAATTACTGTCCAAGAAATAATCAGAGAGAGAAGTGTGGAACTAGATTTTTCAGCCTCAAGCTGCATTTAAATAAACTGTGTTGGAATGGTTTCATCATCTATCAATGGTAACATACATTTCGAGAGGAAAAAATGTGGTGTCTCCCTAGGGAAGTAATGAATTCAAGAGCTGCAGTAACTGCTTATCTCTTAAATGTCCTAGCTTTAACTTTTCTTTGCTCTCATGCTAGGTATGGGACAGGATGTTTCTTGCTGTGCAATACAGGTCAGAAGGTCAGTTGTGTTTTTTTTTCATTTTTCACTTGTTTTTAGCAAACTTCAGTTAAATAGTTGAGTATAACTATAAATAAATCATAATCTTATTAGCAATAATTGTATTGCTGGAGGTAAGGGAAAATATTGAATTGCATATTGAAATCGAAAAGAAAAGGAAGTAATAGTTTGTTTAAGGTGTTTAAGTAAGATTCTTATTTCCTAGCTGCCTAGTGAACTTCTCATAGTAAGTGTCTTGCACTTCCCTTGTGTATAATTCTTAAATTCACTCAAAAAATGCTGAGTGTTGTGTAACTTACATGCTCTATTCTTTGTCTTGGCTATTTTATTCTTTATTCTTTCACACTTGTTTGTAGTACTAGTTATTAGTTATTTGGTATAGAAAGTCTGGAAAGATCCAGGGCAGCTAATGAAAATGAAAAATTAAAACACAGCATTTCAAGGGTTTTATCTCAGTTGTTTCTATAATTTATTTGGTTTAAACTTTCTATATATCTTTTTTTTTTTCCTCAGTTTTATCTCTTTTTTTTTTTATCATTTGCATGTGCTTAAGTAAATATTTTCTGCCTGTGTTTTTTCTTTCTTCTTACCCTATTTAGTCCGTGTTTTCTGACCATGGTCTTCTAACCACGATAGCTTACAAACTGGGCAGAGACAAACCTGTTTGTTACGCATTAGAAGTAAGTAAAATAATTTCTTCCTTTCTATAGAGATACATAATTATGATTACTTTTGCTTTTTAGTATCTTTCTGTTATCTCCAGTGAAACCATTCAGTTGCACAGAAATTAAAATGGCTTTCTGTTATAGCTTTGCGCCTCAGGGCTTGTATGTGGTTTTGGTTATCCTATCTCCAACCCAGATCACTTAATCTAAAAAAAATAATTCTACATTGAATTTCTGGGTATAATGTCTGAAACATTTTTTTTCAGTTTCACAGTCTTTCTTAAATGTTCTAAGTAAATAAACAAACCAATATGGAGTTTAAAAAGGAAAATATACTGAGTGTTTTAGCTGTTCTGACAAAAAAAAAAATAAGCATGACTAGATGTCTTCTATTTTTAATTTCATTCTAATGGTTTTTACTTCAAACTTAAAAATCGGAGCCAAATTTCTGAGACAAGATACATCTAACAATTAAGCTCTTTTTACCTACTAAAACATGGGTGCCTATTTCCAGTTCCTTTAGTTCCTCAGTTCTCCACACAACTCTGAGGATATCCAAAATCTGTAGAAAATTGGACTTTACCTATAACTTAAAGTTTCATAGTTCTAAAACTCTGCCTCTGAAGCACAGAACAGCTCAACATCTGTTTGACACCAGTGCTTCATTGGGTTCAACAGAATTATTCTTCCATCTCTGTTGATTTGTGGGCTTGATTTAATAGTTATTTTTAAAAATGCATCCTGAATTGTCTGCTACCACTGATCTTTTGAAGAGAGCCTGTGTTTTCTGTGTTGAAGAGACCAAGACAACACACAGGATTTTCTTCTCTGGGAAAATAATTTGTGGCTTACAGTTACCAGGATGTGGGAAGTTGTATTTGCCACGTTCTGGCAACTTTGGGATTTTCATTTGGTACATATATGTGAGAGGTCTGGTTTGTTTTAGATCTTGTTTGAGAGTGACTTTTATTTCCACACGCTCACATTTGCTTATGTGCATTTTTCTTCATCATCATCTTTAATGATATTGTCTGAAAAAAAGTCTTCAACAGAAGATACTGTGTTCTTTCTACTCCTACATTCGTACTCGAATAATCTTACGGTTAAGACACTTTCTAGAGTGGAAAATAGGGATTCAAGCTCTTGTTTTAATCAAACCCATATGTTTTAACTGTAAGAGCTAGCTGTTTAGAAAACACCTGTTGTCTTTTAGCAATGGCTTACAGTGAGAATATAATGCTGTTCCCATTTCACTTGAAGCTTAGTTTAGTAGACTTGAGACTGTCTTGTATAGAAGCCCAAATGAGCTTTTACTGTGAAATGGGGGGCATGCAATTTTATCTTTGATAAGACGGAACTATTCAGGGACATTGAGCCAACAGAGGAATTTTGCTGTCAAATGAAAGTGACTAAACTTTCTGTCTCTCTGGCTGTTTCTATTTAATTAGTTTTGTCCCTAAATTAGAGGAGCCCAGAAGATTGCTTAGGAAGTTAGGCAACTCCTCTCCATGGAAAAATTGCATGTAATTGTAGTGATCTTGTTTTTTTTCAGGGATCTGTTGCAATAGCTGGTGCCGTTGTTCGTTGGCTGAGGGACAATCTAGGTATTGTTAAAACTTCACAGGAAGTTGGTGAGTGTTTGCAATTTGGAGCTGTTAATTTCAAGTGTTCTTTTTAACTTGCTTGATGAGTTGTTGAGTTCTGATGGCTGTGTTACTATGGAATGAAAGCTCAAAATATTCAAGTAAAGAATAGCTGGAAGATGCATACATACATTATGCTGCGCAGCCCATTTATTGATATCTTTCACTGATATTTCGTGCAGCATATCACTAACATCATTGAAAACCTTTGTCGACTTTCCCTAGCAAGCAGATTCTCAGTAAGATGCTGAACTTGCAATATTAGTACAGTTTTCAGTTTTACAGAGCCAAGAGTATATAAGTCCCTGTTACAAAATCCAAAGTAAGATCCTGAACCAATAAACATATTTTTTGCTGTAATAAACATGACAATCTGAAGCCCTAAGTTTGCAACAATTGATGCAGAAGTATTCATGTCCATTGAAGTAGAAATCTTTGCAAAGTTGACTCTAAGGAATTGTGCATAATCATAGAATCAAGGAACCTTTAAGATCATTTAGTTCCAGCCCTCCTGCCATGGGCAGGGACACTTCCCATTAGACCAATTTACTGAAAGCCCCAATCAATCCTAGAGCAGATACCCATAATGGCTGCCTGTTTTGGCTATAATTCCTTCAGAATTTGTGTTGCTGATTTTTTCTGCTTGAGCTGAACTGAAATAAACTGGTGTGTAACACAGAAACTACGAACCCACCAAACCTTGAAAAAGGAGAAAACATCAAAAATATGCATTATGAGTTTCAAAGTGACTGATACAATGAGATTTATGATTGAAAAGCAATTCATTAAATTTTTTAATAATTTGATATATTTTTGAAAAGTGGGAAAAAAACAAAATTCAGATTGGACTTAAAACTAAGCAGAAATGTAAAACAGTCTGCTTTTCTATGAGAAACACTCACTCTCACCTGTATTTGTATACAGAAGAATACAAGCTACTGTCACTAGAATTAGCCACCTATTGAAACACAGTGGTACCTGTTGGCTTCGTAAGTTTCATTAAACCACTGAAAGGTCAGGGATTCAAGAACTTTGATCTTGTCCTTGTTGTTAGAATCTTGTGGGACTCTGTCATCATTTCCTGTTTCCTTGAAAATGTTCTCCTCCTCCCTTCACTCCTTTAAGTGGATTCTGTATGAAAGTATCATTCGAAAAAGAATTTCTGACTATATTTCCCTACCTTTCCTCTCTGTTGCTGTGGTTTGATCAGTGCAAACAAAAGAAATTTTCAAAAGCTGAAAAAATATACTTTCTTTACTTGTTATAGGAAGGAGCTGTGCACTAACAATACTTCATTTGTCATGCTGAGTGCTTTAATACAACTTCTAAAATTACATATTTTAATATTGGGGAGTTCAGGTATCTGATATTACTACTCAGATAGTAAGAAACTTCACATTTCCTTGTAGTTGGCCGGGTGATTATATACTTAAGATGAGAATTTAGGACTCTGAATCCATTTGAAATTAATGGGAATTTAGTTCTTAACTCTCTTTGGTCTTGATCCAGTTTTACATGCTTGCCTTGACTTAAATGCAAGTGTGACCTTTGAAGTTAGAATTATTTGCAGCATACCCTTTGAAAACTGCAAAGAATCTAGGTCAGAATGTCAAGTAAATCATTTTTGTTTTTGATTTTACATTTACCAGAGCCTCCTATGCCCCATCTTCCGTTCATATTGTTGCAATTGGACATCATGTTACAGATGCAGAGATGGCCAGTTAGTTGTATTTTCTAATCGTAACAGCTTGATTGCTTTTGTAGCTACCTAACATATTATAAATACTCTCTCTTTAAATAATAATATCTTTGAATGTCATGTTTAAATGCTGGTGTCGTTGTGAAAAGCTAAGTAAAGACTATTTGTGTGTGCATTAGAAAAACTGGCTGCAGAAGCGGGAACTTCTTATGGCTGCTACTTTGTGCCAGCATTTTCAGGACTGTATGCACCTTACTGGGAACCCAGTGCAAGGGGGTAAGGATCTGAATAAGCATCACATTTGCAGGAAAATGTAATTATTTTACAAATACTAACACTAGTCCTTTCAGGTATGAGAAATTGTTGTTGTTTGGTTTTGTTTTTTTTTCTTGATTCTCCATAGCATCTTCAAGCAACCACAGTTTTTCCTTCGTATTTAATCTGTTCAAAACAGCAACTGCTACTGATAGAAGAACAAGGACTTGCTGACTCAGCCAATCACCCTTCCACCCACCTCTAAAAATTTTAAAAACGAAGCAGGGGGTGGAGGGTGGAAAACACTTTGACAAGGTTGTGCTTTTTGGAGGACAGTTCACAGAATCACAGAGTAATAGAATATCCTGAGTTGGAAGGGACCAACAAGGGTAGTTTTATCATTCATAAACTAGGACAGAGGAAGTTTAGATTAGATATTAGGAGGAAGTTTTCACTCAGAGGATGGTGACGCACTGGAACAGGTTGCCCAAGGAGGTTGTGGATGCCCCATCCCTGGAGGCATTCAAGGCCAGAGATATGGCTCTGGGCAGCCTGGTCTGCTGGATGGGGACCCTCCACGTAGCAGGGGGTTGAAACTAGAAGATCATTGTGGTACTTTTCAACCCAGCCATTCTATGATTCTATGATTCACGACATGGAAAGAGCCAGCTTTTTTTACTTCACTCATTTCTGGTTCTGTATACCTGCGAACTGTCAGGCAATAAAAGAAGAAAATTAAGAAATTAGTGGTGATTTATTTTTCTGAGCAACAGCATTCCCACAGCTGTTGCATTCACTATATCAAATGATTCAACCTTCTAAATTGTTCCCTATTTCACCTCCTTTTCCTCTTTGATTTATGTCTATGAAACACTCTTCAGTATAATGCCTCCCAATCCCTTTCTTTTGTTAAGACTTCACAGTCTGGTACTAGTTAGATCTACTAGCTGAAGTAGTAGCCTTCTGTTTGTTGTTTTCTACTATTGTGAGCTTGTGTGCTATTGCTGAAACCAGACCATGCCATGAAAGTCACAGAAGCATAATACATATACAATAACTTTCCTAAATTGAAAAAAGAGATCTTTAAGAATATCCAGTTCCCTACGCCTGGAAGTCCTGTTCTTAGAAATTAGGTGCTTTTAGTACATAAGGAATAAAAAAGCTCTGACATAGGTATTCTAACAATTTTTCAGATCACAGTCCTTAGCTTCTTAACTATTATAAGCTGATTTTTGAAATGGCAGTAACTAAAAATGTCCTTTAATATCTCAGTTCTTGCATGTATCCAGCACCAAATACACAGCATTGACCCAGCCAGGCTTTTCCTTTAGAACTGAAAGCATGAGAGAATTATTAAGATTTCAGTGACCACTGATGCTTTTTTTTTTAAATAGAAGTTGTCCTAGATCATACATTACTTAAGGGAAGAACACTTGAATTTGTATGTGTGTGTATGAATATGCACCCTTTATGCATGCACATTGACAATAATTTTGTAAATTATGGCAATGAATTGTATTGACTGAACACTGAAAACAGCTTATTGCAGAGATAAGAGAACTCAGATTAAAAAGAAACAAGCTTTTTAACATTAAAAAGCAGTCCTTATATGACAGAACTGAATGAGCTGTGAATTAAAAGGCCTAAGTCTGAAGTATTTTCTGGAAAAGATGTTCTAACTGCTGGTTTTCTTTTTCCTCTGTTCAACAGCATTATCTGTGGCCTTACCCAGTTTACAAACAAAAACCACATTGCCTTTGCTGCACTAGAAGCAGTCTGCTTCCAAACACGAGAGGTAAAAGCAAATTAGTTGTTAAATTCATTGTAAACTAGTATGATAATATTTAACTGTAAATCTTCAGAAAGAGAGAGGATTAAAAAGGTTTACTGAAAGTCTGGTGCTTCATACCACACTTGTATGCTAATTTACATGATACTTGTGTTGAAGAATTGTTCCTGTGAACTTAGCTACAATGATCTGGTTGGGTGGTAGATGATTTTTATGGTTTTTCTCAACACTTAAAATAAGGTGAACACATTTTGTGAATGTCATGAGATGCAGAACAGACAAACTTTAAAATGACAAGGCAGTGCCAAAACTGAAATGTAGCATTAGTTCTACATCATAGAAGACTACATTCTATAGCCTGTGCTCTGACAGATATGATTGATGTTACTTTCAGTACACAAGAGCAGCAGACATATCAAGGGAAATCCATATTCACTTCCTGTTCACTACATATCTAATTGTCTTTGCCAACGTTCTGCAAAAACAAAACTAAATCTCACACTCAAAGTTAATCCTGGAACCTAATTAAAAAGCATGATATCAGAATGTTCTAAGCATTAATATATTTTTATCACCATCTACTATCAATTTATGCTCCTTGTGTTCTGTAAAAGTATATGACAAAATGAAAATCATGGACTCTAAGGGGTAGGAGTCAAACCTTAATATGATTTCATGCTTTTAAGATGGTGTTATGTAAACATAATTTGTTTTAAAACAATATCCAGCTAACACTGTGTAAGAGGAAGAAAACAGCCTTCTTATTTCTCTCGTAACGAGTAAAGTAAGACATAGTCCTATGGAAAAAGAAAGCCAGAGACTTCAGCAGGGCAGATGTTTTTGAAGCTATGCTAACACCCTTTGAGTCCTCAGAAAGTCATGAAAGGAACTTAGTTTATATCACTTAATTCTGATAGTAGAAGTCAAAGTGTAATTACAGCCAACTGAAGTGATAGCCTAGTTCGTTGTCTGCTCCTCTCTTTCCTTATCCCTCCTCCTATCCATTCCATCTCACGTGACAGCTCAATGAACTTTCCAGCAAAAAATTATCCCTCTTTTGCTGAGCTGTTTTTTTACTGGATTAATGACCTCAGCTGCCTCGCAGAGGATTGTAGCAAATGTCACAACAAGAGACAGCATGTGGCTGGTAGTAGAAGGGAGGGGAATAAAGCTTTCTGGCTGAAGGTGAAGTTAACTCTTTGGACATATTAACACCTAACACTTCACAGATATGGGAGTTCCTTATTAGGTCTCTGGAAGTGCTTATGTTAGTAAATTATGTCATGATGATAGAGATAAAACATACATTTTTCAGAAATACACTCTTAGCTTTGTCTTGTCAGAAACAAGGTTATTCTGTTTTAGTTCCCCTTGAAATAGGAGTCTTACACATTCTTCAGGAAGACTCAAAATTTGCATTCATTTGGTTGGGTTTTTTTGTTTTTCTTTTACTGTACCATCCAGTTTCTTTTCCTTTTTTATCCAAAAAGTGCAATCAGGTGACCCTTTGTGTGATCAGATGATCCTTGTTATTTTTTTTTTCTCTCAGAAAGCATTATAGAAAAAAAGGTAATTTTTTCCTTCTAAGAGGTGCACACGGCTGTCATTAGACACAGTTTACCTGGGTGCCTTGCTCTTAATCTAATCTCACTACAGTAGAGATAGTAACAGCATGATCATGATTTGTTTTGTTCCTTCGTCACCTCCTCATTTCTAGCATTCTTTTCATTTTTTAATCTCTACTGAGTGTATCACATTATTCAATGTGGTCTCACTAGTTGATAAAGTTGGAGCCTCCAACAGTATACATAAATCTGAGATTATGAGGCACTGCTGAAGTTCTGAATGGTAGAGAAAAGCAGGTGAAATTCAGTGTAGCTGAATGTACAATGGTACACTTGAAGGAAACAAATGGTGAGGAGCATTATTACTTAGTGCTGTCAGCTGCCATGCTGTCATAACCTGTTGTTTATCCTATTTTCCAAGTTATTTGTAATGTAAATGTAATGTGCAGGTCTATAAACAGTTCCTGCCACAATGAAAACTGACCTTTTACCTTCTTTTTAACTATTAGATATCTTATGTCAATACTTCTGGTTCCTTCCTGACTTACTTTCTAGGACTAGATAAAAATCTACTAGATAACTGACTTCTGTATAGTTTTTCATGCTTTACAAACCCACTTGTTTTTCCATATAAATAGATTGACCTTTCACAGTAAAGACTGTATAACTGAGTGCCTTGTGAACTACAGAATAGTAGTAACATGCATTGAAGTTTCTTTTTTTTTGTGGTTTATGTATTTTGCTTTGTCATTTAAAGCTGAGAAAAGCACGCTTTTTTTTTTTAAATCAAATAAATTAAAAATTACAAAGAGAAAGTCATTCTGCAGTAGTTAATGCAGAGTTCATTTCTCAAGAATGATATTCTAACAGTAAAAATGTAAGGCAGCCATTTGATTGAATACTATTACAAGACCATATAAAACTCAACATTCTGCATGTAGATGATTGTAGGATAATGCTGCGGACTTCCTTCCTTGTTAGTTTTAACAAAGTTCATGGTGATCATCAGCTCCTTTTCAAAGTTCTTTTCAGACCATATAAGCAAAAGGCTAATAAATAAGCAAATAAGCAAATCCTACATTAGGATTTCAGTGGTAAATTGAATGCACTTGCTGTACATGAAACAAAACTGCATTATTACTATTGTTTTGCCATCTTTATGTATATGGGAAGGAGAATTATCTGCTTAACACTGCAGCAAATGTTGACTTATCAGTATTTTACATTCTGAGAATTTCATGGATTTTTCTGCAATTAAATCTTAACATATATTACTCTTAAGATTTTAGATGCAATGAACAAGGACTGTGGGATACCATTAAGTCAGTTGCAAGTAGATGGAGGAATGACCAATAACAAAGTTCTCATGCAACTCCAGTCAGACATCCTCTGTATTCCAGTAGGTAAGATAAAGTTACGAGTCCTATTTTCTTTTTAAAGCTGGAAGCAGCATTCATTCATAATGGCTGATGAGGGTCATTCAGATTGCTCTTCTCAGTGTGGCGAGTGATGGACTTCTTATTTTTTTTTCTTTTCAGAAATATTTTTAGATCTTATATCAAGATTCATTCTTCTAGAACACCTCAGACTCTCGTATCTCGTGTTGTAATGTTATAGCACTATGATAGTATTGAACTCTGAAGTTGTCATACCAAATTCTAACCATCTGACAAATTTTAAATTGATGAAATCGTTAGCTCTGACTGCTGACCTTGAGAATCTTGGACAGAGATCAGTCAGAGCTTTGCACCTTCTCTGCTTTTATGCATGAGCATGTGAGACACTTCAGTGATAGCAAGGTATTGGAAAGTTTTTAAATAGAGATGTTATAGCTTGCCTTTAGTAGTATATAGTGCACAGCGTCCATACTATTAGTGCCTAAATTTAGCAGTTGAAAGGGCATGATCAGTAAGATCAGCTTTTAAGGAGTTCCCTACATGAAACAGTGAATGGCACAGATTTACAGCCTGGGGGTTGAATGTTCTTCTAGAGTGACAGTGGAAAGCAAACAGGATATTAAGTACTGGCATGTAACATCTTTTAAGATGCCTGTTCTGAATAAAAACACTTGTAATACCAAAACATCTAGACCGTGAGAACAAAATGGATAACTTTGCCACTGGTAATTGCTTTAGGGAGGAAAAGAACAACAAAATAATCCTAGTGTTAACAGAAGTATGCTGAAGAAACTGGTGGTAGAGGTCAGAAGCCTTACACATGATATGAAAGTGAGCAATTGCATGATTCAGTGTTGAGGGAAGTTGTGATACGAGGTATTTCAACATGTTGGAAGACTCATAGTTGAAACTAACTTAATAATCATGTCAATGGCAATAAAATGATGTTTGCAGTTGGTAAACGTAAGGGAAGCTAATATAGCAGTTATAGAAAATATAGATACATATGAAGTCTTTAGTTCTGATGTCATCTGACTTTCATTAAAAAACATCATGGCCTTCTCTCTGATTCACTTTAGTGAAGCCATCAATGCCTGAAACAACAGCTCTAGGAGCTGCTATGGCAGCAGGAGCTGCAGAAGGAGTTGGAATTTGGAGTCTGAATCCTGGAGATTTGACAGCAGTGACGTGTGAACGATTTGAACCACAGATCAACCCAGAGGGTAAAACCTTTGAATATACTCTAAGAATCTGTAAACTGTTTTATGTTCAACAGATCAGGTTATTCGTTGTTGCATTCTGACATACCCATATAAAAAGCTATATGTAAATATCCTTACAAATGTTAACGATCAGCTTTGTAGCGTTCGGTTTTGGGAAGTGCATTCCACGTGCTGGTTCGATTATTTAGGGTTGACTAGTAGAGCATTTGACTGGTAGGACTGGGAAAAGGTTAAAACAATACATCCCCACAGGGTTGAGCTGTTTTGGTTTTTCTCTTTTTAGTTTTTTAAAGAAGTTCAGTACCTGGCTCTTAGTTAGTGGCTTTTGACTTTCAGGAAGGAAATCAAAGAAATCTTGAAGGTTTTTTTTTATGGAGAAGAATGTCTCCTAAAGCTCTTGTGAGTTTAAGTGTTTTCACAGATTTGGGAAGGACAGAGTACTTGTGGGAGACTCCTATTTTGTCTTTAAAAAGCCTACACTGATCATTATTTTAGCTAACTTTTTCATCATTCGTAAGTGCTTTTAGAAGCAAAAAGAGTATACTTGACATAATTAATCCATGTGCAAGATAAACACATTTTGTCTTTCCAATTATTTTTTAACTTCTTGTGCAGAATTTTATCCTACCATTTTGACTATAATTACTTCTAGGATTCCTACTTCAAGACAGTATTTTCAGTGCTGAGGGGCTTCTGCATGGATAACATTTGCTTCATTTTGTCTTACTTGAACATCTTCTAATTGTTGAACATTCAGAAAAGTGTTTTTGAAATTTATTTCTCCTTACTGTACATTACTATGATTTTTCTTTTTCTGGTTGTTGTAAGGCTTATTATTTTTTTTTAATGTAATGCATTCAAAATAATATTTTATAATACTTATTTGAGGCAAAAAAAATTGTATTATGGAAAAGGATGAAAAGCTAATAGTGTAATCCTTGAAGCTTAAATGCTTAAATTTGAATTCATAGGCACTAACAGATTTTTCTGTTTATTTCTGAATTTCAGAAAGTGAATATCGCTATGCCAGATGGAAGAAAGCTGTGATGAAATCTATGGACTGGGAAACATCTGAAGCTCCTTCAAATGGTAAAATAAACATTATTGCAGATCAAATATTATTAATTAGTCAGCTAGCCTAGTTAATTAATCTTGAGTTTGGTGACCTTTTCCATTCCTACCATCCATCAATTTTTCCAGTTATTTGAAAATTATCACTTAAAAACACTTTGGAAACAAATCAGGAATATAGGTCTTCCTCTTGAAGTGATGATACAAGCAATATTTTGCAGGCTTCTAGAATCAGAGGGCATTAAATAAGACTAACTGTAGGTTTCAGAATAGTGATGGCTTACAAGAGAAAAAAAATTCTTATGTAAAAGAAGAGAGAATGCAGGAATCTTGTGAACTTTCTTCTACTCATGTTGCAAAAGAGAAAAGTTTCATCCAGTAATTTTTCTTGCTGTATCTTTCCTTTATCATTTGCTGCATATAAAGGAGGTACTGATAACACCACTGTTAGATTTCAATTAAATAAAACTCGCAGTCTTCTATGATCTCTGATTTGAATTTATATTTAAGCTCTAATTCAGGTTAAGTTTTCAGGCCTGAATCAGCCTACTGCACAGAATTTGTGGGCTTTGACTTGCATTTCATTTCATTTCATTTCATTTCATTTCATTTCATTTCATTTCATTTCACTTTTTTTGGAGTTACTACTCAAATTAAGAGATTTAAGTAAAGAATCTACAAAATGTAACCCAGCCACCAAAACCCACACTTGCAGCCTAAGTTTTTCACATTATTGTTGAAGGCTAAAGCTAAATATTTCCTTTTAAAATTTTGTGCATAAATTTAGGTATTTTGTTTGACATCAGAGTTATAGAAACAATTCCCTGTAGGCTGTTTGGAAGGGAAATAGGTAACAGCATGACTAAGAAGATTCACTTCAGTACTGTGTAGTATGATTTAGTCACCTTATATCTAGATTCTCTGTTACATTTCCCAAAGTCTCAAGTGCTCGATATGTATCTTACCTATATATCTTTATTTTCTTTTGAAGTTTAGAAAATCTGCCTAGCAGAAAATTAAATTAGTTCTTCAGCTAATTAGAAAAGGATTATGTTTATGAGCACGTAACCTCAGTCATTATTTGTGTCAACACTGGGGCAAAAAGAGTCATTTTTCTTAGATCTTTGTTTTCTGCCTGCTAGGAGCATGTAAGATTGAATAATACTGGAAATGGGCTCAACCTAGATAGTTCTGTTGGTGGAATTTGGATTTTACCTCCTGTTGAGAGCCTGTTTTGAGTTATTGTGGGGGGTTATGCATGAACTTTTAAAATTTTTCTACAAATGTCACTGCTATTGTTACTTTTTGCTGTTCATATGATTTTTTAACACATATATTGCAATTTATATATATATTTCTCTTTTGATTTGCTTGACTGGAAACACCTTCCTCTGGATGACATCAGGTGACACTAGTATCTTCTGTAGTCTGCCTTTGGGTTTTTTTATTATGAGTAGCATGATAATGTTAATCGGAGCAAAGTTCGTCTCAGGTTAGTTACTATTTGAACTAGATCACTTAAAAAGCTATCTACACTAGTTTAAGTGTTGGGTTTTGGTTTTTTGGGCTTTTTTTTTTTTCCCCACTGTTTATTTTCAGCAGAAATGACTGATGCTTTTTTGTTGTTCATGCACACAAATGTTTAAGGGTGTTAATTAGTCATATAGTGCCTAAGGGAACAAAGTGAATGCCATCTTGAATTCGTCTTTATGTGCCATGGAATTCATAGTTGTTGGATGCATTTTAATCCTAATGCTATCACTTCCCTTTGTTTAGCTATGCAGACTGTATACAGTTTATAAAAAGGATATAGTTTGGAGCAACCTAGCAGAATTTTGTATTATCTGCATTGCAGCATGCACTGCAGTTAGAAGTAGGTTCCATCCTTTGTCTTGCATTTCTTCTCATAACCTTTTTAATTATTCTGAGGCTCTGGTCCAAGTAAAGGGAAGACTTCTATTCTTGGAACCTATCTTCATGTAACCCTTTGTTGTTCTGCTGTCCTTGGAATTATTGCATGGTTAGAAACCTTCATCTACTTAATCTTTAGAATGTTCTTTTAGTGCTTTACTCTGGTGGATAAATGAATTGATTAGGTATGAAGAGAAGAAACCCCAGTAAAGTGGGGTTGAAACCTACAAAAACTGTGTAGAGGGACTGTGTGTGCATATGCAATGAAGATGCATCTTCAACCTATTAATATACTTACTTAAAAGAAAGTTCTTAATATGGATGATGGTACTTATGCCAGAAATGAAATACTGCATTAAGATACTCATTTGGTAAGAGAAAGAAGTTTATATGGTGATGTCATTTGTTCTTTGTTGTTCTGTTTCAGAATGTCTTTTCAAGGAAAATATTTTACAGTACAACCACTGGTTCTAGGTGTTTGTTTAGGGGGTGGTTATTTAGTTTTCTTTATTTTGTTTTCTGGGGAGATGGGATATTTATTAAACAGGCTGTTGAGGACTCTAGCATGCTGATGTTATGATGTGTTTGTCTCCGTTTCTACTCAACTCAGCCTGATTTAGTCACTCAGTTGTAATTTACCTTGCATGGAAGAGACTGTCTGAGCTCATAGGAGAACTAAAATAAAACTAAACAATGCTAAGTAAAAATCAAACTGAATAAATGGTTTGACATTGATTTACTAGTGTGGAATGTATCTTGTGAATGAGAACAGTCTTGATTATGAAATATAACATAAAACCAACTGTGATAAGTGGGTAAATTTTTAACAAGCTGAACTAAGCAACTTGAGCATTAATTCTAGGTGAGGATCCTAGAATTGACATGGGGATGCTTGAATTAATATGAAGATCAATATTAAATGGGCAAATAGGCAACTGAAATTCTTGATTTACTGCTTTTTAAAATCAACTAATCAGTAATCTGCATATGTATCTAAACTTACACTGTGGGATCTCAAAGAAGCAGATTTTTTCTTCTCCCTAAGCTTGTCTGTGCCTTTCAGACCCACAAGTGGAAAACATCTCATCAAATAGTGGCCTTCATAACCTTTTTTACCCTTGTTTTCAAACAGTATCTACTGAGTATTTTGTTTTATTTTCACATGGTAAGCTTGAGACAGGAGAAGTTGCAAGAAATTTCCAGCTCTTGTGGTTTTTTTTCCAAAAAATGGCACTATCTAAATAGGAACAGCATTAGTGATGATACCTACAAGTAGTAGTTTTGCTCAGCTTTGTAGTTAGGGTAGAACGTGGTACCTTACGTTTGTGTTGCTGACTGAAGCAAGGCTGCGTCCCCCTGAGACATTTTCTATGGTAAATACCTTTTTGCTTTTAAATGCCAGAACTAGCTGACCAGAATTTCCTTCTAACTTCAGTACTGTGACTCCATTAATTAACTTGTTACATTTTATCTCTTAACAAAACAATAGAACTGCAACACAGTCATCAGTATAATAAGTTTGAGGATTGAATCTACTGAGGATTGAATTCATCCTTCATGTGCTGAAACAGCAGTAAGTCTTGCATGGCAATAGTGCTGTTGTTGAACATGCCTCTGTAGGTCAGAGCCATGCTTTTACAGCTGCTGAAATGTGAAGCAGAAATCTGCTGTGGCAGAATAGAGAACACTAACGTGGCAAAAAACTGTTTAGAGATCTCCTAAACTAACTGCTTTTTCACACAGCACTTGATGGCTGAATATGAAGAACAATACTGCATTTCATAATTTCATAAAAATTGGGTCAATTATTGCGCTTTATTTTATAACCTTCATTCTTTTCCCCCAGTACAGAAGGGGACAATATATTGCTTCATTTAACTACTAAAGCAAGTTGTATGCAGCACCTGGGGTCCTTAAGATTCTCTTGTGTTGGATCTGAACACCTGAGAGATTTCAGCATATGCTATAGCTGGTTTTTTGTTGTTGTATTTGTTCTGTTTTGTTTTGTTTTGATTTGTTTTGTGAGAGGTGAAGGTTACCTGAAAGTGACAATTTTTGTTAGACTCAAAGAAAAGCATTTGTATGCTTTTAAGTGGGCATATCTCAAATGAGGTCTAAAACCAAAAGATTGGCTGTGAGTGGCATCTTATGCTACATCTGGATTATAAAGTTCTTATTCTCGCCAAATGCTGAAAGTACTACCATATTTTTGCTGCTTAAACATTCCTTTGTTGTTGATTTGTTTTTTTAAGAATTATTTTTCTTGAGTTGTGATAGCTACTGCTGCATTGTGTACTAATTTACATACAGGCATCACAATGAAGTTATACAAGTTAGTTGCAATATTTCCCACATTTCTGAAAGTTAAACTCATTTTCAGAAAAAAATAAACGTAGTATATTTTGATTCTTCTACTTGTTAAAAGTTTACCCGTCTTTATTAGTGTTTTTTTCCTCTCATACACACAAAGAGCTAGCTTATATTTGCAGAATTCAATTTATAATTGACTTAATTGAAAACAAAAGATGGCTATACTGAGTTCTTCCTATAGCTCAGCTGTGTTATAGTGTGTTAAAAACAATTCAGAGTATTGTAATATTACTAATTTCTATGTTACTAATGGATGTTCTTTCTTATTTAAGGTACAGATAAATGAGACTGCTTAATGGACTCTCTGGATGCAGCTGAATTGTTTATTTGTTTGTTTCATTTTGTTTCCTTGTCTGAAGAGATTCCACTACCAGTGTGATGATACTACTTATGTGACTAAATTCATTCATGAATATATCTGTTGTCAGTCCTTGAGCAACCTCTAAGTGGTACATTGAAACTTAAGTCTTTAGCCCATCACTTCTCTGCTCCCTTCCCAATCAACTCCAACTGCACTGGAGGCCTTTGTGTGGACTATCTCATATCACCCTTTCAAATTTCACAAGCCCTAGCATTGTTTGAGAAAGTTGGTATAAAAAACCCTGCAACTTCATAGGTAATATTTCAAATGTTTAGCTAAAATTTTCAGAGTTTTGGTACTTTATACAACAAACTGCAAAAAGTGAATGGTGCACTATAGGACTTTGTAAAGGTCTTACTGTTCTTCCAGCTGCTGTGAATTATCTATCATCTATCTGTGGTTGCCAAAGATGTTTTGTTTTAGTTGCCTCTGTTCTGAAACACCCTCAACGGTAGAAGTTCTTCGAACACTAGCTCAAAATGTATTGACAACAAGAAACATTGCCACTGGTTTGGCAATGAAAAGCTTACTGATATGACAAACAGAGCACTATTGAATTGATCAATCAGAAAGTTTGAAAGTTTGGTTTGGCTTCTGGGAATTGTAGTCAAGTTGCCTATTATAAGTGTTTAAGACACTAAGTCCTGCAACTGTACATTTAAAGAAGTAGGAGTAAGTAGATGTTTTGGTTAAGGTCATGCTTCTTGTTCTCAGCCTTTTGTGTTTGATCTGAAAGACAAACATTTGCCTGAAAGACAAATCTGAAATACAGCACGCTATTCACAGGACAGATCTTTAGTTCTCAGTAACTGATAACTCTTAAAACTACTCTGTACAATATGCTTTTCTTGACCAATACTGTATATATTCTGTTGTCCAATTTAAGGGTATTTTTAGTGATTATTTGTTAAACTTTTGAAAGTTGAAGCTAACGTAGTTTTCCTTAAAGAGGGTCCACTCCAAATTAAATATCAGTGATTAGTTGTTGTTCTCATTTAGTATATCTCAGGGACCAATATCTCCCTCTCATATTCCATGTCTGTGGTTTTAACAGCAAATTGTCACAAAATTTGCAGAGACAACCCAAAACCCTGGCTTTGGGATAGAAAACACTTGGCACCTGAAACTGGCCTTTGGAGTTTGCAGGCAGCAGGAGCGAAAAATGAGTTGCGTCCACTTGGAAAACTTTAAATCCTCCTCAGGTAAAGGAGTGAGGCAATAATCTTCAGCTTTCATGTCTGTACCAACAGCATGATAAATGCCAGCCTTACTGGATAGGCCAGAGAAAAAGCGTTCTTGTGTAGTGTCAACTGGATTGGTTTAGAATGAGAGCAAAGTTCAATGTGGGAACAACGTGGAGAATTTCAAAACAGAGATCTGTTTCAATGCACTAGGAGTTAAAGGGAGTGTATAAGTGTGTGTGTATGTGTTCTTAGGAATTTTTGTCTTTGAAAAAATGCTCTTTAAAAAGTTTTTCTTCAGTAAATTACAACTAGGAGCTTAGCTTTAAAAAAAAATGTTAAGTATGTGTGTGTCTGAAGCAATGGATTGCACAGAATTTTAGGTCTGTACAATATATTTAATATCAAATGCATATTAATTGCCTTTTTGTTATCAAGTGCAATGACCTTTGAAAATGTGATTTTTAATTCAGTTAGAGGAGGAACATTTTTCCTCCTCTGGTTGCATTGGGTTTTTGTGCACAGGTGAAAATAAAATACCAACATTGAAATCCCTCATCTTTTGTAAGTACTCAAATGTGAGGTGTAGAAACTGAAACTTCTGGGTTTTCCAGTTTGTGCTGGGGAGGTGAAGAAAGAGTGGAGAGTGGACATGAATCCATAGGAAAGTCGTTATACTTACCTTTCTCTGAGCTGTCACTGATTCGGTCTTGCACCAAAGAACAGGAATAAAAGCAACCTTTGGAGCACACAGGGTGAGGACAAAACACGTTTCAAACACTGGACTTCTGAGTATGACTTCTTGCCAAAAACACTGAACGTGGCAATGATTAATACTGAAGTATTGCCTTTGCCAGTGATGTCTCTGGCAGGGAGAAAGATGGCACATAATAAGTAGAAGGAGGATTTTTTGCTGCTTTTCTGATGTATCCTTTACTGGGAAACATAATTCCTATTACTTTTTCACTGAGTAAATATCATAATTTTATTTTCAATTGCTGTTGCAAATATTTTTTAAGAATTTCACACCGCTGTTAACTTTCTACCTACAGTTGAATTATATTGTAAATTGTGTGTTGGGGGTTTGGGGAGCAAACTGTTGAAAGTTAGCTTTTTGTGAAGCTGTGATTTATTTTTTTCTATAAATTGCCAGATTTATAAATTCTTACTTGAGAAATGCATTTACTTGGTATTAAAATACCATAAATAAATTGTTCTGAACTGTCAGTTTATTCTTGCACGTTATCTTTAAGAAACATTTTCACTAATGTTTATTGCGTAAGACACTACTATATGCTGAGGCATATTAAAGAAAGCCCCTCTTTCAGTATCACAGGCACATGCCTTAGTTTACTCAAACATACAGTTAGGACACATCTTTTAGTACATTCTGCTTTCAGCAGTCTATTCAGTGTCAAGGGTTGAATTAGGACTGACTCGCAGTTCAGGGAAAAGCAAGAGGATGCAAGGAGAACAGCAAAAAGGAGCACAGACCTGACACAGGCACCAGTGGTCTCAAACAACATCAATGACCACTAGGCCAAACGGCCCATCATCTAATAGTTTTCTCTGGTGACTGCTACAAATAAATCCACTATTAGCTAGAGTGGAAGGGTGTTCATGATTTAGAAACCACTGCTGGCTACGCTATCTCAAATCGTGCAGCATTTCTCTTAAGAAAGAAGTGTGAAGGAATGCATGTATGTGAAGGGAGCATTTATGGAGCATGCCTGCCAGATTCTTGTTTCTGTCTCTGTAGCTCCCAGTTGTATCCTACACATCTGCTGGTGCTTAATTATGCCAAGGATATGCCCTTCATCCATAGTCTTTACATAGTGTCCATGTGTCAACATCAGTTGTATGAGTCAGAAACAAACACAAGAATCCTTTAACTACCGTATCAGCACAGAAGCCTTGGGCAATGTGTTATTGATTATCAGACCATATCTGCTCATGAGGTTCTGGTCTTTCTTTCACATGGCAAAATTGCAGTTTTGCTATTAGCTGCACTCAGCAATAGCATAATCAAATTTTGTGATTCATTCACTGGTATTAAGATATGAGAACATCATTAGTGTAGTTAGTGATGACACTTTTAATGTGCATCTTTTCAATAAAAACTAATACAGTGTGTTGTTTTGTTTTGTTTTTTTTTTTCTAGTTATTATTACTTGACTGCCATTTATGAAAGTAATGTGTATCAGTGCTAGAGATGAGGGCAGGCAAATAGGTTGTGACCCTTCAGAGCTCAGAAATGACACAGGAACACAGCTGAAATGGTTTTCCCTGACAGGCTGGAGAAATAATTGTCTGACAGGAAAACCAGAAAGTTCATCAAGGTGAAGTGTGAAGTCCTGCACCTTGGAAGAAATAATCCCAAGCAACAGCTCAGGCTGTTGAGGACCAGCCAGTTGGGAAGCAGGTTTGCCAAAAGGGCCCTGGAAGACACCAAGTTGTTGGCAGCAGAGTGGGCAGTGGACCCAAGTTGAGCATGAGGCAGCAAATTCAACAAAGATGGCCAACAGCAGTTGGAGCTGCATCAAGCAGACTGTCACATCAGTAGAGGGAGGTGATCCTTTCCCCAGCACTGGGTTAAATGTGGTGTGCTGAATCCAATGTTTGGATCCCTCGTGTGAGAGACACATAGACATGGTGGAGCTGGTCTTCTGAGATGCCACAAAGATGACTAAAGCATTGAAGCATCTGTCATACAGGGAGAAACTGAAAGGTCTGGGGCTGCTCAGTTTGGAGAGGGCTGAGACATAAATGCGTGATGCAGGGAGAAAAGACAACAGAGCCAGACTTTCCCAGTGATGCTCAGTGGCAACAAAGCCATTAGGACTCCTATCAGGAAAACTGAGTCTTACACTGGAAATCCTGTTTAAATGTAAGGATACACTTTGACTGGACACACACTGAAGCAGGTTGCCTGGAGAAGCTGTAGAATCTCCATCGTCAGAGATCTTCAAATACTGACTGAACATAGCCCTGAGCAGGGGTTGGACCTGATGAGCTCCAGAGATGCTTTCAGTCTCAGCTGCTTTTTGAGTCTGCGATTAGGTCACAATTTTGTCTCCACTGTATGCTGATGACTTGAGCCAGCTGACGTTAAAGATCAGGGTAGTAGAAATGCTATTTTGTACATAACTAGATCGTTTTGTATGAATTGGTATTCACCCTCTGTTGCATTTCAGTGTTATTCAACCAACTATTGCATTATTCAACCAGCAAACTATGTTTGCAACAAGCAAACTCTGTTATCCTATCTATATTTTGCTTTGGAAGAATCTGCCCTATTTCTTGGGCTTATTATTCTGTGTTTTAATTTTGAGAGCTAAGTTTCTAAGCAGTTACTAGTGAAAGTTTAAGTAGAGGGAATATTTCTCACATTCCAAATCACTCTATCCTATTACTAAGTTTTTCACATGGAGTAGTACCAACAGATGGTTCAAAGCAGTCCAAAGGGCAAGTATGGGATAACTCACTTCTAAAGACACAATAGGAAAATTGTGGTTGTCAAAAGCTAAAAATATGTGTTCCTTACACTTTTATTATGGCTAGACATCAATTTGGATGCCATTTATTTTTGTGTTTTAGTTGAAATCCGTAGACTGCTGAGCTGGGAGTTTCCTACCTGACTGTCCATGAAAGCCCAATCAATTTGGTTAGGAGCATGTGCTGCATCATTACTGTGGGGTTCTGTGGGGATGAAGTGCTCTGAGAACTGAAGAGCAAGCAGCATGATGATTGCCTGATAAACTTCTTGGTCCTTGTGCAACTAGAAAAGAGCTTGCAGAGAGGATGACTTTGGTGATTGGTTGTCGCTGTCTAGTGCTTTTCCCTCCCTGCTCTAAAGGAGTTGTCAACTTTTTGTTTTGGCAACAGGATGGATGAGTCAGTGTGCTCAACAGCACCCACATTTCCTATACTACTTCACAAACAACTTCAGGATCTTTTGAGGATTTTGCTTCAGCTCCTTTTTTTTTTTTTTTTCTAAATGTTCTGACTACATCAGACCTATCCATCTTTCTTGCATATGTTGCCTTGTAGGTGGAGAGGTTATTGAAAATCTGACATAAAGCGTGCTGTTTGATACAGGAGGGCTCAAGACTTGTAGACTGCCATTGGCAGAATACAAGAATGATACAGAGATGCCTTCTGTATATTAATGCATGTCCAAAAATAGGATCCACTTAAAACTGAGAAGATGTGTGACACAAATATTAAGGCACACGCACATAATCTGCATGATGTTTCAGTATTAATCTCACTTTCTTCCATAAATACTAAAGCTGAGTATACTGCCCCACTTAAAGGAAGGTCACTTGAAAAACTACAAAAATATGGCTTCAATTTCTATCTGCTTATAACTGGAATCTAAAATAACTCTTCAGTGGACAACTGTTTCTATAAATGGACATGCCAGCGCTGCTTGTCTGCCTTTATGGCAGCTCTTGGAAGTGGCCTCCCTACTCCTAGCTTTGTGTCATACTTCCAACACTGTTCAGCAGTAAGCAGCACCCACTTATCTCACTGCTCCACAAAAATGTAGCAGCATCCCAAACTGATCTACAACATTCCTCTTCATCTGCCTGTCCTCTATTTCAGTAGCAGACTGCATTTTCAGAAAAATCAGAACAGGGCACGCTCTGTGGAAGATTCCAAGAAGGTCATTGACCAAACTGCGGACAGGTTTGTAAGAGCATTGATTCTTCAGGGGAATCACTGATTCTTCATTTGTCAATTCTGAAGAAAAAAAAACTTTCGCAAGAAGAAAAGCTTGTAATGCTTTCACACCACAAATACTGGAAGTATCAGTTGCTCTACAATATTTTTGGTTTTACTTTAATGAAGAAAGGGAAAAGAGATGATTAGTGACATGTTTGGAACGTGCAAGAACCTCTCCCTTCTCATGAAGGAAAATATGAGATGATAGCTCTAATATTGTCCTCTAAATAACTATCATTGTATCTCTGTCAAACTAAAGACATATTATTAAGCCTCCATAGGACACTCCCCGCAGGAAATAGGCTTGTACTCTTGTTTGTGTTCTGGTATCTTCAAGGAGGTTCAAACCACTGCACATGCAACATGATGACTATTCCATTGCTCTCTGCTCCACGTTTGGTTTGGATTTCAGCTCATGTGATCATTTTTCAATGGTTGCTGTTCTTTTTGTTTTCCTGCTGACACTGGCCAACAAACGGAAGTACACAGCATGAGAAGTGTCATGCTACTAAATATTCAATTACATTAATTAAAAGAATCTCCATATTAAATACATCAATTCATTAGATGAAACATGTTATGATAGCGCTGAAAGATCTCGTTTGTTAATCCCGAAATGTGTTATCTGTTTATTAATGAGTGTGTGAAACATCTCAACTGATGCGTAGATGAGGCACTCTTTGTATTGGAATACCCAGTATGGCCTTATTATTTGGTGCATGTGACAAGCTGTTACGAAAGGCAGAAGAAACACAAGAATTTCAGCAGGCCAGATCCCAGTGTAATGCAACAGTGATCACTTCAGCAAGCAACAGGACAGCTGAAGGTCGTAACAGTGGGGTGATGCTGCCCTACAGAATGCCCTTGTAATCTGAAAATCTTGAAGGATTCTGTTACAGCTTCATGTAAAAGAAAAAAAAAACATTCTTCCTTGCCTTTCAAAGTGGCATGTTTTGAAGCTATCACTGCAATATTTGGCACAGTGTCCTCAAAATGAAAATGTTGAAACCATCATTTAAATATTTATGCAAAGGCATGAGTCACAGCCATATTACCTTACAATAGAAACAGCAGTAAGATCAGCGTAAGAGCAACTCATTTACAAGCTGCATATCGTAACACCAAACTAGCTTGCAGCAAGTATGTAGCACTAAACACATATGAAGAAAGACGGTGAACTCTTTCATAATAAAGAAACAAAAAAACATAAGGAGTGGCAATTCTTCTGTGCAGGAGTCACCCTGAGACTATTAACATTATGCATTTTTCACACCAAGGTCACAAAGTTCCAGCACTACATGGACCTAACAGTCCAACTGCACAGCAGAGCTGTTAGAACTAGGTCATTTTTTTCTTTGTGGCATCTTCGTATAGAATCATAGAATCACAAGGTTGGAACAAACCTACAAGATCATCTAGTCCAACCGTTCTCCTATCACCATTACTAACCACTAAGCGACTAAACCATATCTTGTGTCCTTATCTCAGACATCACCTTGACCTTGGAATGAACTGATGTTCCCTAGAGAGGAAAATGAATGTAACTGAGACCCATGCCTCTTTTTTTTTAACTTTTTTAGGGAAGTTACAGGTTTCCAGTATGTGAAGCACAAATTCTCTTCATGATGATGCTTCCCCTTGGTTTTTCTCTCTCCACACAACACTTTTCTGAAGGCTCATTGGCAATTACATTGAGCAACAACTTCTTCACAGGAGTCTCAGAGATACCTCTCCCCCTTTCTTCCCTGTGTCTCCTGTCTTTTATTCTGAAAACAGCTTTTTAAACACTGAAACACGCCAGAAACTTAAAACTAAGTACTATGAAAAATAAAAAGCTAAAAGAGAAGCCCTTGATTCACTTTTCAGATTTCCCTGCTGCCTGCTTTTCCTTGAATTTCATCTGTCTCTGGATCCTGCAGGTTCTGTTTGATTTCCCTCACGCACCTCCCGCTGGAACAGTGGCAAACACCTTTTTTTTTTTTTTTTTTCACAGCCTTTCATTATTACCTTCTCTCTTCTCTAGCCCTGGCAAAAATGAAGGCATTTTACATCCACCCGGAAGGCTACTAATGTTGTTGGGTCATTCTGCAGCGCCTGTACTCCTTATCTGCCTTTGCAGAGGTGTTCCTCGTCTTACATCTTGACAGGCAGCCATAGCCCATTGCTACAGTCCAAAAGATGCACTGTGCAGAGGGGTGATATGATGAAGAGTTGCACTGAAGTCCATGTTACTGGATGTCTGTTGGGATTCAGGATAGCATCTTGTAGGATTTTCTATGGGTCTGGTTTACACCATGACAATAGTAGAATACTGTTTCTGGTCCCTGGCCAGGAAATGAGCATCAGGAGGAGAAAAAAAATACTTATGTATGATACACAGCATAGTTGAGTTTGTATACATTCCTTCTCTGTTCCAACTCCAGTGCTGAAGGCAGGCCCACGCTGCGGCCCTTTGGCAGCACAGCTCTGCTACCCACAGAGGTAAGGATGCTTTGCTTGGATGGTATCCTAGCAGTCCCACACACCAGGTAGTGGCAATGCTGTGCTTTTATTGGCAACATGGATATTTTAGATGGGCACTGATCTGAAATCTCTCTATTACTACAGCAAAATTGCTTTACTGCTATCTTATTTCTGCACATTAAGAAATTCTGCATTTACAGACACAGCCTTGGCATCTTGGGCTTGAAACCAGACTGTTAGCAGAACACTTTCAATAGCTTCTTGCTCAGGCCAGATCAGAGAGTACTTCTAATTTAAACACTGTAGAATAAATAAAGATTATTTAAAGTAATACCTCCTCAGTGAAGACAAACATCTAAAGATTATCAGAAAGGAATTAATGGCAAGGGTTAAATAAAAAGCCTTCAAATGGTTGTATCACTTTATTTGGATGCATGCAACCTGTAAGAAGAGATCCTGTCCCTCTGCTCTGCACTGCTGAGACCTCACCTGGAGTACTGATGTGGAGTCCTCAGTACAGGAGGGACATGGACCTGTTGGAGTGCATCCAGAGGAGGGCCACAAAAATGATCCAAGGGATCATTGATCTATGAGGACAGGCTGAGAGAACTGGGGCTGTTCAGCCTGGAGAAGAGAAGTCTGCGAGGTGACCTGAGAATGGCCTTTCAGTATCTAAATGGGAGCTACAGGAAAGAAGGGGATGGACTCTTTTAGCAGGGTCTGTTGTGATAGGACAAGGGGAAATGTTTCAAACAAAAAGAGGAGAGATTGTGACTGGATATAAGAAATAAGTTGTTGGGTTTTTTTTACAATGGGGGTAGTGAGACACAGTAACAGATTGCCCAGAGAGGCAGTGGATGCCCCGTCCCTGGAGACATTCAAGGCCAGGCTGGAAGGGGCTCTGAGTAACCTGGTGTAGCTGTAGGTGTCTCTGTTCATTGCTGAGTTATGGCCATGCGTGTTACTCTTACTATCTATTTAAGGTATGTTTTGTCCTCAGGATCCATTTACACAAATGCGGTATTTATTACGCTCATTTTCAACAAACATAAATTTGTTTTGCTTTCTTGACATTTCTGTCGTTTGCCAGCACTGCCTACGTGGACAGCAATTAACGCCACAAGTGACGAGAGAAAATACTGAATTATTGGGCAGTTTATGAACAGTGGCTGGATGAAAAATGTTTGCCTGGTTATGAATTCAAATGGAATTTGAAACTTTAGACTGGCGAGAAATTTAAAGCATAAACTGCATTTTCTGAACAAAGGAGCAGAGAATTGTTTTGGCTTTCTTAATAACATTTTGCCACTGCGGAAATGAAGCATGTAGCACCTGTTTAAAATTATAAACAAGACAGGCTGACTGCATTAATTTCTCAGGAAAGCTCAATTCATATATAATTACTAGTGCTTACTTGACAGTATGACAAATAGAAGCCCTTAGTATATTCACACAGTTAGTTATTCAGGGGCAGAAAAGTCTTTCTCTATTTCCCCTATGCACAGAAGCCATTTCTTGATGCCAATTGAATCTTCACCACTTATTTTGGTCTCAGGGTGCCCACCGACACAACTCTCTGTGCTTTGGTAGCTACCTGTTTTCTGGATATTGAAAGAGTTCCCAACCTTACCACCAGTCAGAGGAAAACCAACCTCCAAGGATGCGGGTCCTTCTACCAGCAGCCTGCAGCTCAACTGTCTGATAACTGGGCATTCTGGATCCCACCCAACCATCTTCTTTCCTTCATTCACAGACTGTTTTGTAGATACAAGCAGTTTAGTCAAAGAATGAGCCTTCAGTCAGCACAACAGCCAGACGACTCCCACCCAGCCCTTCTCACATCATGTCACCTCCACCCAGGTGACATTTGAAAACCCATTACAGGGTCCTGACAAAATGAAAGCAATTTAAAAATCCGGACTGCTGTAATTGTATGTATTTGTCAAGTTTATCAAGTAATTTCTGTAAAGTGCACTGATTTAAAACACTACAGAAGTTTTAATTAAAATTTATTTTGATATATAAAATAAGTCAACCGGATTTGATAATTAAACCTTGGCAAAAAGGATTTAAATGGAAAATGCTAGGGCTTAAATTACATTAATCACCTAAGGCTAGTCAACATAGCCTTCTCTGCTGCTTTCCTGATGGAGGGGGAATGAGAGAAATAAAAATACAGTGCTGAAATGTCTGTGTAGAAATAGATATTAGCCACTTCATACTGCTCCCTGATTAATAAAATGTGTTACTATGGCTTTCAGAGGGAGGAAAGTAATATTCTCAGTGGTGAGCAACAGCTGGACATCATTTAGGTCTGGAGAGGGGAGGTGGTGCTCTCATTGCACCGCTTTCCAGGAATACGTTCGCTTCCCTCCCCAGTGCCTTCTGTATCCTGCTCAAAGCCATTGCTTCTTTCTCCTTGTTCTGCCTTAACATTCTCTGAATTACAGCTTTCTTGCAAAAAGGAACTTTATTTTCTAAGCAAGTTTTTCTCTCAATATTTTGTCAAGCAAAACACAGATGTGTAACATTCAGGAGCTCTTCTTTTCCACTGGAGTATGTCCCCTCCCTTTGCGTGAGGCCCCTGAACAGAAACAAGAGCGAGAGAAGCCCCAGGAAGCTCCCTGTGAAGCTGTGGCTTCTACATCAGGAGTTAGCTGTGTTAGGAGTTAGAAGCTTTCCCTTCTTTTTCCACACACAAAACCTGGCTTTGAGGTTTCAGACCTTGGTGTGCAGCTCTGGAGCCTCCCTCCTACTCACTGATACTGCTTGAGGCTATGGCAGTGGGAAGGGCTTGTGTTGGCTTGATTCTGGGTTGTCAAAGGTGTATAATCTGGAAAACAATCTGAATTTTGGGGGCAGGGTAGGAGAAGACTGTGGTGGACAAGTGCACTGAAATTTTGCAGAATGCTTGTTTTTCCACAAGATTTTGACTCAGTCTACAGCTCAGTAGACTACTCTGCAGAATTTTAGTCAACATGTGCATCCTTTGACATTGTGTGACAAAGATTCATAGGATCATAGAATCACAGAATGGTTTGGGGACAAGGAACCTGAAAGTCCACACCATCTCAACACCTGCCATGAGCAGAGCTGCCCCCCCACCAGCTCAGGCTGCCCAAGGCTCCATCCAACCTGGCCTTGAGTGCCTCCAGGGATGGAGGTTGGGACTAGATAATCTTTACGGTCTGTTCCAACCCAAACTGTTCTAAGATCCTACGGTTCTAATGGCATTGCCACTGTTGTCACCTCTAATGATTTTAATACAAGTTTATAGTAGTAGCTTATAGAGTTCTGGATTAAAATTGTTGCTTGCGGGTATAGTTATATATTTTTAAACTCTGGATTTTTTTTTCTCTCTCAAATGCAAGAAGTAGACAAAAATAATTACATTTTTCAAATCAAGAATATTTGAGTTGCTGGGCTTGGCAGCATATTTGTCTCGTCTAACTGGGCTTTGGAAAGCAGCTCTCAGAAAGTCTGTTGGGTCTCCTACAGCTTATCTTCTTTTCTGTATGCCTTCTGCTCTTCTCTCTGTAGAGTGATGTGAATGCATCAGGATTATTCCACTGGAAGGGAATTACTTTCTCACTGCTTTCCTTTGTGAATTGTTGAAATAGGAACCTATGCCATAGTGCTTCCTACAGTAGAAATATGTGAATAAGGGGGTTTATTGTTAGAATATAAGACATTCACAGACTAGTCTAAAATCAAATTCTGAAGGTGGGTAAGTACATAAAATCTTTGTAATTTCTAGCTTCCATACATAAATTATGGCAACTTACTGCAGAATTTACTCCTGAAGGATAGTGGACACTGCGTTGAAGAGATGCATTAAAATTGAGTTCATTTTCTACTAATTTCCTTAAAAACTGTGTTCTGCTGTCTTTTTTATCTTTTTCTTTTCTATCAAATGAATTAATCTGTTTTGTGCTCCATAAATGAATGACAGGAAGATGAACTCACCTAAACTCATCCTGTTCGTCAGTTTGACTTTCAAATTAGCAGAGGCAAGGGAACTGCTTTTCACATGTATTTTTTATGAACTGGATATTAGATGCTTCTAAAAATAAGCATAAATGAAATTGCTATATGTAATGATAGGATTCGAAAAAAGGCAAATTTCTCTAAATACCAGTATTTATCACTTTTCTACCTGAACGCTGGGTCAGAATTGAAATTCTATTGGCACACACTCTAGACCTGTGTTTCCAGCTGTGGGTATGAAAAATTCCAGGACAGCCGCATTGAAAACACTAAGGAGCATTGGTGCAGCTGCATGAGAATCTGGAGGCTATCACTGCACTGGATTTAAGCAATTTCTCTTAATTCTGCACTAACCTGAGCTCTTACATCATACAGTACAACTAAAACTAATTACAACAAAATAATGTTTCAAGGGAGATACATCCTGTATCTAGAGAGTTCAGGATGAGAGGGTTAATTAAAACATACAATCAAATACATACTATTTTTATAGAAACATAATTATAGGAAGGGAAATGCATTTTAGTGTATTTGAGGAATTGTATCCTCCACTTCTGGTTCTCTATTTCAGTTTGATTGTTACACGGTGAGTTCCCAACATCCACACAAAAAGCATTAAGGATTTAGTACTGATAATTCCACGGTGGTCCAGTTTATTTACTGAAGGTAATGAAAAGAGCCACAGGTCCCACAGAATCCATAGACTTTTTTGTCTATGAGCCTGAAAATCTTTTGACATATCTCGGCAAAGCATCTTGCAGCAGTGTAATGCTTGCTTATGGCCTTTATTTTACAGACAGGGAGGAAGGCTCAGAGCAGCCCCACTGTTCACCACTGGCATGCAGCACATTGCTCAGGAACCAGCAGAGGCACAATTCTCTTGGTTGACTTGAACTCACAGTGAATAGGTACTGAAATAACGCATTTTTAAGACTGCCATGCCAATCCTTCCTTCAGTCCACACCTGGAGCACTCTGCTGAGTCCACCTGGAATGGACAAAACCCCTGAGGCTGTCCTTGCATTGCTGGTGGGAATCAGTCAGCAACAGTTGTTATTTATTGCTGTGCATTGGTCAGCTGGTGGTGTGTAATTGCATTGCATTGCAGGTATCTATGCTGTTATACTTGCATTTCTGTTTCCATTTTTCCCTTCTGTCTTGGTAAATAGCCTTTATCTCAGCCCACAAGTTATAATTCAATCCCAGTTTTCTCCCTCATCCCACTTGCAGGAAGTAAGCATGTGGCTGTGTGGTACTGAGATGCTGCTGGGATACACCTCAGTATGGAGCCCAGTGCTCTGCTCTGCTCCTCTGAGTGTCCTTCAGTGTAGGAGAATGCTTACACTGCAATTGCAACATAAGGTTCCTCCAACACTAGAGATAGAAATGCCAGCAACAAGGCCACCAGTGAGGAGACCTTTGGGATTTTAATCCTGGAAAAAAAAAAAAAAAAAAAAAAAAAAAAAAAAAAAAGAGCTCCAGGTTTTAATGAAAAGATCACTGATGAAGAGGTTTGGGGTTTTAATAAAATGGTAATTTCAGCTTTTAACATGACAAAAAAAAAAAAACAACAATAATCTCAGTTATCATCTGTTTGTTTTTCTTAATGTAGATGGGCAGAACCAGTGGATAAAGAGGTTTGTTATTAGTATGCAAGACATGCACAAAGTGCTCTGAAATCAAATTATGAGTAGGTGGCTAAGTACTTGGGTTATTTATACTGTATCTTCAGAGATATACTACGTATTGACTGTGATGACCCATCAGCTCCAGCTGAAGCGTTCAGCCCCAGAGTTTGATTCGTTGCTCATTCATTTTGGTTTTAAAATAGCCTTCATTCTGATCCTTGATGAAGCTAATGAGCAGTGCTTATGTACAGTATCCCAGAAGCAGTTAATAACACAGTACCTAATTGCTGGGAAGAAGCATTTTTTTTAATGAGAATATTGCTATTCCAAGCCATGATTAATCAGTTAAAATCAGCAAAGTGCTGTTTACATAGCTCCTTCAGTATAAATATTATGTAGTGGGCTGTTGATGGCATCTCTAAATATTCAGGAACAAGTGGAGAAGATTTCGGGACCTGAGCACTTATTCAAACATTGACTGAACTGCCACTACATCTGAAGAGATCATTTACTTTTGCCTTTACCAAAACTGAAAGTTGAGAAAAATTTAAAAATATGATGCTTTCTCCTTGGTCTCTTCAGTAGGAGTTTGACAGTGCCCAAGCACATCTATATTTTCTGGCAATAATTAAAAACAGACCATTGAGTGTATAGTTTGGGGAAGAAAAGAGTTGCCCGCCCATTGGGTCTCTTGTAGCTCAGGGGAAGCTAGAGGGGCAGAGCTGCTGCTCTACAGTTGTTTTGGTTTTTTTCTGTGATTTAGATAGGATATGGAGAGCAGGTTGGGGGTTGGAGAGAGTGGTCACAGGAACCCTACGACAGGTTGCACAGGTAGCCGTCTAGCCGGATCTTGAATATCTCCATAGGAGGAATGTCCACAACCTCTCTGGGCAACCTGTTCCAGTGCTTCATCATCCTTACCATAAAGAAATTCTTCTGTATGCTGGTACAGAACTTTCTGTGTTCAAGTTTTTGGCCACTACTCCTTATCCTAACACTACACACCACTGAGAAAGATTTTGCCTTTTAATTTGGACAGATACATCAACATTTTCCATGCTGTTTACAAGTTCTTTCCATCCAGCATTGATGGCTACACGTTTGTGTGGCAGGAAGCTGGAGCTTAAAACAAACACAGCTCTTTGATGGTGTCTGCTCTGGTCAGCTGGCATGAAGCTCACTGTGCTGGGTGTGGGGAGAAGGGGAAAATTCATTTGAGATTGGTGTGGGTTTTCAATACTAGTTTTTATGGTAGCACAAATGGATGCATGGAGAACAAAACATAATCTGTGCTCTGAAGGCACTTTTGTCTATTTCAGCTGAAATTTGTATAAATTTTTGAAAGGTGAACTATAAAAATTGGGGCAGGTATCTTAAGTCTTCATTAACTGTGAATATAGGACACGTCAACTTTGCACTCCACAAAACTATCACTCTATGTTGTTTTTGAGCATAAAAGCTTCACAGAAATGCAATGAAAGGAACTGTTTATCACTGTTTTATTTGTAATTTAAGTACAATTTAATCTTAATAAATCAAAGAATCACCAAGGTTGAAAAGACCTTCAAGATCATCCAGCCCAAACATCCACCTGCCACCAATATTTCCCCACTAAAGCATGTCCCTCAGTACAACATCAAACACTTCTTGAACACCTCCAGGGCGGTGACTACACCACCTTCCTGGGCAGTGCGTTCCAGCATCTGACCAAAATATCCATACACTGAAAGCTGTCTCCTTGGTCTGTGGGGATAACACTCTCTCTGGTCATTAGGTTTATCTTCTCTTGTCCTTCTCCCACCTCTGAGTCTTAGCTTGAAAGATGAGATTTTATTTTCCACTGACGATGTCCATTTCTTCTTCATCTTTTCAGGGCAGGCAAGTGTAAAAAAAGATAATACCCAGAACAAAGTGCTGAATGCAATAGCTCTGATCAGAAAAATGTTTCCATTTAGAAAAAGTGTTCAACTGTATTCTAATGCTCAATGAGACTTCAGTGAGAAAGATGTAGTGGTGTGTTTCCACACTAAGAAAACAATTCCAATCAATTTGCATGCTTAATCCTTGCCAATAGAGGAAGAAGGTCTGGGTTCCCTGATGACTGAGAATGATGAATAT
The DNA here is from genome assembly GCF_019238085.1 of Lagopus leucura. NCBI lineage: Eukaryota > Metazoa > Chordata > Aves > Galliformes > Phasianidae > Lagopus > Lagopus leucura. The sequence continues at coordinate 64,190,238 of NW_024962262.1, forward strand.
GCAGAGCTGGTGTGGTAATCTTTTAAGTGATGGGCTTTTCTGAAGCCTCAATAAAATATTTAGTAGGGAAGATCTTCCTATGTATACACCACAGACTCTTTGAAATATGGAACGCCTTGAAATAAAGTGCAATTAGCAACTGTAAATATAGGACTGCAAAAAAAAAGGAGTAAGCACTTTTCAGGAAAAAGAAAGTTTGAAAAAGTAATAAATTGCCTTAAATTCTAAAAAAAGTTTCATCAATAATGGGAAAGGTACCAGAAAGTTTCTGTGACTCAGTATTGATTTTTATGCCTCCTTCGAAAGGCACTTGCAGGTCATTACTGAATTAGATGGAGCAACCCTGAAGATCCTCAGGGTTGCCATCCTCAGAAGCGAGGTATTTGTTACTCACGGTCACTGCAGCTGTTTATTTTTGGAAAGCCATTAGTTCCACATTGTTCGTAAGAAAGAACAGTTTCAAGTGCCTAGCAAAAAAAAATCTGAAGTTTCTATTACTGCCTGTGAGTGTTTATACACAACTCTTCTAAAGAATTTTATTTCTACCATAAAATAATACTTCATTATCTTCTGTCTTAGCTTATTTTAGCTTTTCAGCTGATTATTAACTAACATCCTACTGTCAGCTGACTTGTGAGCATCATTTTTACCATCTGATGTTAAAGCCATGGCATATACATGTAGGAGTCTGGTATAAATAAACACAAGCAGTAGTGTAGTGTTTAGTAAGGAAATAACTTAGTAGGTGGTTAGGCCAGCCTCTGGGTGGACAAGAGTCTGAATAACTACTTTATTCCTGCTGGCATTGGCAATTCAGATGCATCTTCATTTTGTGTGATGTTGAGGAAGAAGGCTGAATTTGGGACGTTGTTTTTATTCCATCTATCCAATTGGCTAAGCCAAAACACTTACTGCACCACAGTACAAGATTCATTTGGCTTCTCACTTATATCATATTGCCTGCCAGCCTTACACTTTAAGTTTTTGTTAGAATACACAGGTTATTTTTCATCTCTCCTTCAGCAGCTCAAATTCATGTTGGTGCCAGTTCTTCATTGCCCTTTCTGCATCTTTTTTCTTCAGTTTCTTCAGTTTTTCTTCATTTTTTCTTATTTTCGCTTACATTATCTGTTGCTTCATGCAGAAGAGGGTATCTTCTCTAAATATTAAATGTACAGTAGAACATAAAGAATAAAGAAATCCCCAAACTAATCCTTCTGTGTAGTGCTACTTTACAACTTCATTTCCTTTCAGTTTTAGCAGCCTACCAACATTAGGATTACTTTCTCCAGATAACTCTTCTTTTCCCCAGTGTGGGTTAAATGCCTGTGCTGGGAAAAAAAAAGATTAAAAAAAAAAAGCATTCTTAAGGGAATTTAAAGTGTAAGCCTTTATGTTCTATATTATATTTACTAGAAATTCTGGGTGCATGAAGATAGTTAATCGGAATGTGCTAGGAGAGGATAGTAGAGTGCCAAACCCCACCAGTCCCAGTTGTGCCTGGGAAGGTGCCATTGAGTGGCTCCAGCTGCATCCTGGGACTAGAGCAAACCCAAATCAGCTGAATTAGTTTTCTGTTATTTTGGAGATTCATGGAGATTAAGACAAAAATAAAACTGCCACTGCTGGTTTGCTCCAATTTCCTTCTTTTTACCAGGTAAAAGATGAGAATTTTTAAAATAGTATTGGACCTATGATTTATTCTGTTGTTTTTATTTCAGTTTTTGGTGCCCTAGTTAATGGAAATGGAATGTGGCTTGGAGGCTTCATTTGAGGAAAAATAAGTTAATTGCACTTGAACATTCTCTGAAGACAGGAAAATATAAAAAGAGGCCATGCTGAGCATCTGCTTTAATAATTCCATGGACAGCAGCAGAAGAGGAAGGGTTACAGCAAACTTGGAAGGCAACCAGAGCATCTTTTATGTTCTTCTATTGTCTATTTTCTTTATTTTACATAGGACCTGTCATGAAGATCTTTCTACTTTATTTCTTGGGAAAGTAATTATACTTCTCCTTTAATCAGACAACTACTTGGTGTCTCATACGACTGTCTTCCCCCTCCCCCGTTCTCCCCCCAAAAATATGGAGATATGTTTATCCTTACAGGTTGATTTCTGATGATTTTTGAAAGATGTGATCATTTCTGTTTATCTTTCCTAGAAATACTAGGCCTTCAGTTAGGACTGTTTAAACAGTTACTATTATTTTGGATGGGAAGAAGAAAATAGGTGGATCACTAAGTATTGTCTATTTGCTTTTGTGATGTTCAATCTTGTTCTAAATGCTTTGTCATTACGTTTACTAGATAAAGTCACCTCCGTATTTCAGCACAAGAATTTGCTGCTTGTACTCTGTTGTGTCAGGATTTGTGTATATAATACCTTTCTCAAAGCTTACAGTCACCAGAAATCACAAATAGATTTAAAAGTGTGTATCTCTGGAAGATGCAGACATGGAAATGCTTTTTCTCACTGAAAGGCATCTGAAGGGTGTACATGAACTCTAAAGAGATCATTCCTTTAGCACTCTTCACTGATTTTCTATTATTCAAAAGTAACTTAGAATTGGAAATAAGAAATTACTCTAGTGTTGGAGCTGATTTATTCCATACGTTGCTGTAAAATCAAACTAACTTCTCAACTTAAAGCTATGTTTTCCAATCAAATATCTTTTTCTCCTGTACACTGAAATCTCTTCAAACACTATAATTTGCAGGTTTAAGGAGCCATGTTGGGCCCCCTCTGAATGCTGCAGTTAGTGGGTTCTCATAAGTATTCCTGTAAAGTATATTAAGGACTGTCATAGGTCAGCAATAGTAGCTGATAAGTATTCTAAATTCATTAAGTTGATTTGCACTGTTTTGCACAGTTACAGTAAAGTGACAAATTCATGTATCATCGGATGACTTGATAAACCAGTGAGAGCTTGTCTCCAGCACCAGAGACCTTCCAGCGTTTGTCTCCAGCTTCTCCAACATATCAAACAGCTCAAGGTCAGTTCCTTATGGCAGTGCCTATCTGTAACTGCTGGCACACAGCTGCTGGTGCGCTGGCTGGCCGTGGGCTCTGCCATTGAGCTCATGTGTGTCTACCCAAACTTGGCCTTCTTGTGGGGTGCTCGTGCCTGCACAGGTGGACGCTCAGGTGCTTGGCTGAATCAAGGCTATGAGAGCAGCTTCCTGCCTCTTCACAGTGAGGAATGGCCTAGGTACAACCCCATGCTCTAGAGCTGCCTTCTCCAATGGGACATCATACAGAGTTCTTAGTTTCACAACTGGAGTTGGTACTCTCTTCAATGTAGATTTCATTGCAGACATGGTTTACATTTACAGTGGGTGTAGAGAAATCAGGAGATATAATAACATTTGAGGTTTCTGAGGTACGTGTTAGCTATGAAGTCGTTTTCTATACCTCCCAGTTTCATAAACATGAAAAGAGATCGCTGTTCGTTTCCCCAGACACTCTAATTTGGGGCAGCAGCACTGAGGGTATGTCCGGCAGATATTTTGGAAGAAGGTAGCTCTTTTTCATTGTATTTGGGCTTTGAAATGCTGTCCTTGTAACTCATTCAGAGAACTTGTACTGAAAGCAAAAGAAAGTTTTGTGCAGGAGGTTATTTTCCAGCATGAAAAATGTCGATGTGGGCTTGGTGCTGAAGCTGCAGCCACAGAGCTGCAATGAACTCAGTTCAAATTTACTGATGGCAAACAACTTTTACATGGCTCTTCAGCAGTGTTTAGGACTTTCCATTTACCTATCTAAATTTCTTTCAGACTGGCAAAGACCAGCCAGCATATTCTATCTGCCCACGCGGAGGATTTTTTTTTTTTTTTGGCATTGGTACAACATTCAAAAAGCTTTTTTATACTTTCAATCGAGTTTCCAAGGCTTTTGTTACCTACAGTGAACACTTCATTTAGTAAGTTAACATGTACAGTGCAAAGTATCTGATTCTCATTGTGCTGGCTCTCAGCAGAATAGCTTTTCCTAACTGATGTAGTAATTTACTAATATTAATACTGTGACTTGTTTACAATTACATCCCTCACCAGTTTTTTAATTATTAGTACTAATAGTGAAGATTGTATTTTATTGTCAGTTTGGTTTTGCTTTGTAGTACCAATTAAGAAAACAATGATGATGTTTCCCTCCATGGTGCCTAGGCTGGCGTTCCACCAAAACTGCTCAAAAGGGGCTTCTGTGGTTGTGCCCCTTATGTGGAAAGAGCAGTTGTGCTCAGCTGGCTGAGAGGGCTGATGGCTTCTGTGCCACTCTGGTGGAGGCCAGCTCTATAGCTTCTCAAAAGCTATTCTCTTGTTTTATTAGAAAAGTAATTGTTCTCCTACCTCAGGACTGCTGGAAGGCTGAGCTGTGGGAAAGGGAAAGGGAAAGGAAAGCTTTCCTGGTATTCTGGACCAGTGGGGTTTTCTGGATGTTTTAGCATGTGTCTGGGCACTTGGAAAAGTTAGAGCAGATGGTAATGCGCAAACTGTTGATAACTTCATTCATTCCCTGAGGGATGTTGTCATTAAGCTGGAGCTGACCACCCACTGCCTTGGAGCTCTTAGCATTCAAACATGGGTGGAAACAAAGGAGGTTACCTTCAGATCCAGAAGGCCAGACACTTTTTTTACTGAACAGAAGAGGAAACACAGGAATTGCTTCTAATGTTGTGTTTCAAAACCTTCCTACTGCTCTGGGATCTTTCTTCTAACTGTTTCTCAATTACTTAGGGCCAGTTGGCAATTTTTAAGAGCTTCACCACAATGCAGCGAATTACATAGCTATAAGATTTGACATAAAGATAACATTAAAAAAGCAAATATAAATAATCCTTATTTTTGTTCCATGCAAAAGTAGATGAAAATATACACTGTAGTATGTTTGGTCAAGCATACAAAGCAAGACTAATTGTGGTTATAATACAATATGTGACTACGGCTGTTGGTAGGTTCACCACCGTAATGCATTTCTTATTATTTTAACACATGTAAGTATGTGAGTGTGCAGCTCCCCAGGGATGAGCTACAAGCTTGCCATAAGTTAGTTATCTGTTGTGTCTGTGCATGCACACACAGCCCTCTGCCATGCCAAACAGCCTGCTTATCCGTAAGGTGCTGTCAGATGAAAACTGAACAGCTGTGATTATCCATCTTGTGGGTTGTACCATGAATTTTTCCTTATAGGTAGCTTTTCTTTTTGAATTCACTAAATTAACTGCAGTTTAACAAAAACACAATAATTATGAAAATTGGAAGGCAAAAAACAATACCAAAACATTATGTGCTGCAAGAAGTGCCCTGCACCATCATCACTACAGATTAATTTCTACTGTTGTTGCTTACACAAGCTGTTGTGGAGATAAAGATGAATGTACATTAGGTTATAATTGCTCCCATATCCGCAGGAATCGTACTCTTAGCTTCTTCTCCTTGTTCTCCTGCTCCTGGAAGGTGAGGGCCATCATTCCCACACGTGATAATACATCTGCTTTGCAGGACATGGTTGAAATCCTTGAAGAGGGCCCTGTGATGAACCTGTTAGAAATTCTGCACTACCACAAGGAGAGAACAAATGTAACATGATCACTAAGAGATACATATATCAAAGGATTATCTGGGCTTTCATCAGCACTTTAGCCCACTCAGGGCTGAGAGGCAAAACTGAGTCATGCAGGGCTAATGCAATTAGCACACCTGTTGGCAGTGATAAGCATTGCACGTTTGGTCACCAAAATTTCATGAGGTTTCCAGCAATGCTGTGAAATTTATGGCCTATATCTCTTCTGACAGCATACATTGTGTCTTCATCTGACATGGACTTTCCATTTCTGATTTTTTCAGCTAGTGGAAAGCTAAAGATCATAGTCTACAGTCTACTAGATCAAGACAGAGGAGCCGCTCTCCTCTCACTACGAGATCAGCTTGCCTGCCATTTCGTAGAATCATAGAATGGTTTGGGTTGGAAGGCACCTTTAAGATCATCTAGTTCCAGCCACTTGCTATAGAAGGGACACTTCCCTCTAGACCAGGTTGCTCAAAGCCCCAGCCTAGGCTTGAATGCTTCCAGAGAAGGGGCATCCACACCCTCACTGAGCAGCCTGTTCCGGTGTCTCACCATTCTCACAGTAAAGAATTTCTTCCTAATAGCTAGTCTAAATCTACATCTTCCAGTTTAAAAGCTTTCTCTCATCCTGTCACTACGTGCCCTTATAAAAAGTCCCTCCCCAGCTTTCCTGCAGTCCCCCCTCAGGTACTGGAAGGCTGCTATAAGGTCCTCCAGAGCCTTCTCTTCTTCAGACTGAAGAGCCCCATTTCCCTCAGCCTGTCCTTGTAGGGGAGGTGCTCCATCCCTCTGATCATCTTCATGCCCCTCCTCTTTTATTTATTTACTTTTTAACATTTACAAAGCCTGAGTTAACCATGTAGAATAATTAGCTTGCAGAATGCAGTGCCTCTGAAGGAGAACAAAGCAGGATGTATTTCTGACAGGTCCTTTTTGTGTCTCCAGCATATAGCAGGTCTGGAGTGACAGAGAAGAGGCAGTGAAGGGTGCTCTTTCTTCAATATTGCTTAAAAATAAGAGGCAGGCAGATAACTACTTTTCATTTTTTTCCAGAAGAGATAACAAAACAGAAAGATAGCAGTTTCTAAACTTATTTCTCTCATTTTTCACAGTAAATCTATGTTTGAATTGAGCACAGAAAGAAATATCTTGCTTGAGGTGATTGTTCATACAGCAGAGCAATGGCAAGTAAACGAGTTTGGTATTATGCTGTTATTTCTTTGCTCTGACACGTTCAGGGGTAAACTAAGCATCATTAGATGTAAACTAAGCCACATCCATAAGAAGTGCCTGAATTTAAGATTCAGGTGACTACAAACACAAATTCAGCACCAGAAATTAACCAAATGCTCCCAGTATTTCCATCTCACTCTGCTCCCCATTCACAGCCCTGCATTGAGTGCAATCGATCACAACATTTCACTGCTACAGTCTTTGAAGAAGCAGCCTACAGTAGCAGGAATATAAATTTGGTCATAAGGTAGAATTCTTCATCTTGTTAGAAGGTGGCTTGTTTTTCTGCTTGCAAAGGGAAAGAGGTGCTTTTGGGGTGAAATAAGTGTTGTTTTACAGGAGGCTGCTAACACAGGCTAGATGGATCCCATTCCTGTGCCTGCTGCTCTCCATTTTAAAAGAGGACCCAAAATGAGTAGCTCTGATGTAGACATCAGCTGTGCAGCTATCCAAGCTCAGGTGAGATAAATGATACCCTTAATGTAATAAAACAAGCAATGCCATCCCCCATTTCTTCATCTGCACGTCCCTTCCTTACCTGTTGCTTTTCATTTTTTCAGTCTTCCCACTGTTTCCATCCATAGAAAAGCAAAGTGCTTCCTGCAGAGACCAGCACAGTCTCCTGCCTCTCGGTGATCTGGGGAACGCGTGCTCAGATGGCCATTTCAGAAGTGACAGGACTTGGCAAACACTTTGTTTCTTCAGCAGTACTGTAGGCTGACCTTATCTGGACTCCCTACCAGCTGTGGGGGCAGTAACCTCAGATGCACCAAACAGCCAAAGCTGGTACAGTGCTGCAGCACCTGTCCAAACAGAGTTTTTCTGCCAGTTGTTCCTGGTTCTGTTCTGGTCCTCCTTTTACCTGTAAATGAGCCCTTATACATGAACCAATGCATTCACAAACACAGGGCCATGGTTAGTGGGCACAGTGATGATGGATCAATGGTTAGACTAGATGATTGTGATGGTCTTTTCCAACATCAGTGATTCTGTAGATCCTGTGGAGACTAGAAGGTATGCACTGCACCTTCATCACCACTTTGCACATCTGAAATCCATTTTACCTCTTTGTAGAATGTTTATGTTGTCAGTGCCGGAGAAACATAAACCCTAAACTATTAGAAAACTAATTTGGTTGCAGTCTGTACCCACTCAGGTAGGGGGGAAAAATAAAGAAACTACGGTCAAGTGATGAAAGAGAGAGTCAAAATAAGGTATTTAAATTGCTATTTATTGCAAATTAATATTAAAAGCAGATCCAAAAATTCTGTTGTGTGCAGCAACAGTCAACTCTAATTCTTTCAGCTGATCTCTCCTTCCCTGTATTTTTGTTTAGTAAGTAACCCGTCAGCTCTGATCAGGAGTGGGATTTGTTAGTGCTGAGGCAACAAACAGCCCCACAGCTAGCAGCCCTATGGGGAGAGGAGTGGCAAGCTGCCAGAGCCTAGCACTCTCTGGCCAGGCCTTTTCAGATAGTCCACACGTGGAGGGCTTAATGTTTCAATACTCATTTTACCTGCTTGAAGGTATTTGATGAAGCAGAGGATCTTCACGTAGCAGATAAACTTACTGTAATCACAACTCAGTATAGCAATTGCAGTACGGATGAGTGACAGTAAAAACATGATTCCCATTACTGACCTCTATGCACTCGTTGTCAGGATGTCAGGCATCCTAATTGCCAGGAAGGAGCAAGTTGCTTGAAGCCAGCTCAAGCCTGTTGCTTTTTTCCGAGCTAATTTTGCAGATTGCTTGGCTTTTGCACTCAGTGTTGGGCTGAACCACGTAGCCACTTGGCCCATGCTGGTCTGGCTGTCACATAGACATTCATGTTCTTCTGGTGAACTCAAGTGAGGTTATTCACAGCCCTTGAATAACTCAACTGACAGAGATACTTATCTACACAGAAAAAACAAGCCACCTTCCAGTCCCCATGGTGCTAAGTTTGTCTTCCTTTACAATAGATGTGGTCACTCCCTATAATTTACACAAGGAAAAGCACATTTTCCTTGCCCATATCCTGAAGATTCTCCATTGTAGAGGTTTGTTGGCCATTCACATAAACCTGACATAGTGCAGAGAAACACTTTAGAGGGCAGATAATTTGAGTTCTTCAGACAGATGACAAGATTAGGAAAACATGAGATAAAAACTCTTTTATCTGTCAAGCTGTGCAGTTGGTCTTTGGTACAAAGACGGGGAACAGCTATGCAGTTCTACCAGGCAAAGTGAGAAAATTAGGAGGAAACAAACAACATAAAATAAATAAATAAATAAATAGTAAATATTTCAAAAACAAAACCATTTCTTCCATAATATAAGGAACATTCATAGAATGGTTTGGGTTGAAAGGGACCTCAAAGCCCACCTATCCCAACCCCTGCCATGGGCAGGGCTGCCCCCCACCAGCTCAGGCTGCTCAGGGCCCCATCCAACCTGGCCTTGAGCGCCTTCAGAGATGGGGCACCACAGCTTCTCTGAGCAGCTGTACCAGTGCCTCACTGCCCACTGAGGAAAGATTTTTCTCCTTGTATTTAATCCAAATCTACTATTTTTTAACTTAAAGTCATTACTCCTTGTTGCTACATTCTCTGAAGAGAGTCCCTCCCCAGCTTTCCTGTAGGCTCCTTGCTCTTCTTTTTGAGAGGTGTGTTTTTAATAAGAAGTTAAGCACAAAGTCTTGACGTCAAAAAGAAAAAGAAATACATCAGGGAGATGTAACATTAAAAGTATGATGAGCTTTGAGGTAGCTGAATTCATATGTGAATCACAGACTTGGGCGCGTTAACCATCTCTTGTGAAAGGTCCTATATTGGCCCTTTCTCTCTGACACCACCACAATGATGACTCTGGTCACTGAAGAAACGGAACCTCTACCTCTCTACTCCCAGAATTTGGGAAAACAATGAAAAGAGAGAATTTTAAATGCACTTGCATGAAGTGTTCAGCATGTTATTTGCTGTTATGACTGAAGAGTTAGGATTATGTTTTTCGTATACCTTTAGATGTACATTTGTTGAAAACTTTGTGTGTGTGTGTTTGTGTGCGTGCGTGTTGTCATATAAAACAGGAGACAATAAGTTATTTCCTTGGGGTAAGACACAGGTCCCTGGATAGAGAACTTCTTTCAAAGTGGTTTCTCTCACTGAACAAATTTGATGTCAGCAGAATTTGTGAACCAGAGAAAGAGCAACACAGTTATCTTTCACTTCCAGCTTTAATGAACAGCTTTGGAAACCACTAGGAAACATTTATATTCCCCACATTCACTGCTGCAATAAACCCAGTTTCATTTTCAAAGCCAGGCAACAGCATGTGGGAATTTCACACCCTTGGTGATTTTTATTGTTCATGAAAACATCTGTATTTCCTCCTTTGGTGGTTAGGTAATTTCTGTCACAACCAGAATACACTTAAATAGCTTAGCCATATTTAATGTAATGTTGTGCTATTACTCTGTGGTCAATGTTATCATTATGCCTCTTTCCCAAGTTTTATTTGCAGTGCTCTTCCTGAGGTACTGTATCTTCTGATGTGCATTTTCACTGCTTTGTTACCAGCAGCCCCCTGGGGCTGCCAGACCCACAGCCTGGCAGAGATGAGGTGCAGTGCTTCCATGCCCCAGATCTGCCCATGAAAGGCTCAGACACTCTGCAGCAGGAGGCCAGGACAGCTGCACATTTGCCTAGAAGTTCAGTCAGTGTTTCTGCATCCTTTCTGATGGGTGCAGGCACCCTGGCTCTCAGGTCAAGAGACCTAGACAGGCTTGAGCCGTGGGCCCAGGTAAACCTCATGAGGTTCAGCAAATCTAAGTGTGGTCTTGCACCTGGATTGTGGCAATCCCCACTATAAGTTGGGGGATGTAAAGATGGAGCACAGACCTGTCAAAAAGAACCTAAGAGTGCTGGTGGAAGGCAAGCTGGACACGAACCAGCAGTGAGCCCTCTGTACTCTGAGCTGCGTCCAAAGAAGCATGGCCAGGAGGTAAGGGAGGTGATCCTGCCCCTCTACTCTGTACTAGTGAGGCATCACCTGGATTACTACATCCAGATGCGGAGTCCTCAGTACAGGAGAGACATGGACCTGTTGGAGTGCATCCAGATGACGGCCACAAAAATGATCAAAGGGATGGAACAACTCTTGTATGAGGACAGGCTGAAAGAACTGGGGCTGTTCAGCCTGGAGTAGGCTCTGGAGAGACCTGAGAGCCGCTATTCAGTATTAAAAGGGGGCTATAAGAAGAAAGGGGACAGACTATTTATGAGGGTCTGCGGTGACAGGGCAAGGAAAAATGGTTTCAAACTAAAAGAAAAGAGATTGAGATTAGATATAAGGAAAAGGTTGTTTTTATAACGGTAAGGGTGGTGAGGCACTGGCACAGGTTTCCCAAAGAGGTGGTAGAAGCCCTTACCCTGGAGACATTCAAGGCCAGGCTGGAGGGAGCTCCGGGCAGCCTGATGTAGCTGTAGGTGTCCCTGTTCACTGCAAGGGGACTTGGACCAGTAATCTTTAAGGGTCTCTTCCAACTCAAACAATTCTGTACCATGATTCTCAATTCTTTATTGAAAACATGCAGCTGGTGTTTGAAACAACCTCACAAAAACAGAATTCCTACTAAGGATTTATTAGAAAAAAAGTAATAGATACTGTAAAGAATCTTAAATGCCAGAAGTTTGCACCACATTCTCACTGATTGAAGAATGGAATCTTTCAAACCAAGGAACTCACTAGCCACCTAAGAAGGATACAGTCAAAAAAAAAGCACAGTGATGCTGCTAAACTACTCTGCTTTTCTAAGGGATTTAATTGGGAGAGGGAACCACACATGACCTAGATGAGAAGATAGATGCTCATCCAGATAGATGCTTATGCACAAAACTACAAGCTGCCTCAAGCATTACCACCGATGGAATAATGTCACAAGCATAACATTTCAATGGTGAAGAGTATTCTTCATGACAAATCCTGTATGCGTGCAGCTGTTAAGTGCTCAAATGCAGAGTTAGCAGATAAGGGCAACAGAAGTTCACAGTTAATCTAGCTGGACTGTTTCTCTTCCCAATCTGCTTCAGTTACAGAAGTATTGCTCACAAGGTGATCATTTGCACTAAGAAGTGTTACAGACTTGAAAAGTGGAAATTTGGAAGATTTTCGAAATCCAGAAAACAAGATCAGTCAAGGAACCATCAAATACCTGGGGAAACTGCTTCGTCAAAGGATATATTTCAGCTTGGAGTAGAACTAGAGGGCAGTGAGTCAGGAAAACATGATGGAACACTGCTATGAACATAGCATCATGTTTGGTAAGCTCATTATTGCTACAATATAACATAAAAAGGTTCTTGTTATCAGTCTCTTGAAAAATCTGATGGTTGTCTGTTTTAATACTGTAAATTAATGCATGAACAAATAGATGATGACATTGTGCAGGCAGATTACACAGAATTCTATTTAATCAAATTGCGACAAGATCATTAGTTTGTTTTTTAAAATACACATTATTTTATGTATTTAATGTCAGTTCTACAAGATAAGCAAATTTTGTTTGGCAGCTAGTGTTGTACCTACGATGCCAATTCTTACCAGTAGCATTGATCTGAGCTCTTTACAAAGGCTACAGCACAGCCAGTCAGTCTGCTTCTCAAATAGTTTCACTTAAGTAATGGAAAAGCCTGAAGCAAGTTTCAAAAACATACTTATAAGGATTTGCCTTGTGGGTTTGTAACTTATTTTTCTTGATCGTTCTGTGTGGTACAACAGTGACCTGAGGTATCAGTAACTGCAAAGAGTATCAGTGTACACTTATAGAATCACAGAACAGCCAGGGTTGGAAGGGACCTCAAGGATCATTAAACTCCAACCCCTCAACACATGCAGGGCCACCAACCTCCCCATTTAATACCAGACCAGGCTGCCCAGGGCCTCATCCAACCTGGGGCATCCTCCAAGGACGGGGCATCCACAACCTCTCTGGGCAGCCTGTTCCAGCACCTCACCACTCTCTCTGTAAAGGACTTCCCCCTGACATCCAATCTAAATCTTCCCTCCTTCAACTTCAAACCATTTCCCCTTGTCCTGCCATTATCTACCCTTTCAAAGAGTTGACTCCCTTCCTGTCTGTAGGCTCCCTTTAGGTACTGAAAGCCTGCAATGAGGACACCCCACAGCCTTCTTTTCTCCAGGCTGAACAAGCCCAGCTCCTCAGCCTGTCTTCATAGAGGAGGTGCTCTAGCCCCCTGATCATCTTTGTGGCTCTCCTCTGGACCCTCTCCAACAGCTCCCAGTCTTTCTTGTACTGGGGGCTCCACACCTGGACGCAGCGCTGTAGATGGGGCCTCACACGAGCAGAGTAGATGGGGACAATCACCTCCCTGTCCCTACTGGCCACCCCTCTTCTGATGGAGCCTAGGATGCCATTTGCTTTCTGAGCTGCAAGAGCGCACTGCTGGCTCATGTTCAGTTTTTCATCCATCAGGACCCCCAGGTCCTTCTCCACAGGGCTCCTCTCAAGGACTGCTCCTTCCAGTCTGTATGGATGCCTGGGATTCCTCTGGCCCAAGTGCAAAACCTTGCACTTTGCCGTGTTGAACCTCATCAGGTTCACCTGGGCTCACCATTCCAGCCTGTTGAGGTAACTTATTACCAACGCACAATAGCTTTGAGTTTTCAGTTTGTAAAAGTTCATGATCAGCAACAGAATCATGGTCATATTCCATTATTGGTCATAATAAAAAAGAAAAAAGGAAAGAACAAGAATATCCATTTGGCTTAAGAACAACTGGAGCAGCGACTAAACCAATCAGTAAGGCCTCCATGCCTGTGGTGACAAAAGATGACCGATGCCTTTCACTGAACAGCTGCTCATCCTGATGAAAGCAAAGTCTATACAGACATCTATTTAGAGGAAAGAACTCACAAATCATCATAAAGATACATCATAAAGACTTTGCTTACTCTAAAGCTATGCATCTGTCTCAAGTTTGAGTGTTATCCCCTGCATGCAGGATGGGTTAGAGGGCTACAAACCCATGGATCCAGACCTCAGGCAGAGTCGCTCTCATTAGCAGTGAGGCACTCTCCCAAGCACACTGTACATTTACATTACTGCCAAAGGTAACTTCAGCTTTGCTAAGAATGAATTGAATGGACTCATAATTAGAGAAGAAAATTTAAGGGGAGGTATATTCCCTAATATTCCCTAATACCAGCAATTTGCAAGGCTGGTTCAGGACACTTCAGAACAAATCAGTAAATGAGGCCATGAAAGCTTATGATGAACATTCCCCAGGCTGTGATTTATGCCTTGACGTAGGGCAGCTTTGGCTGATCCAAGTCCTTGACTCCCAGGCAGCTCCAAAACTGTCCCTTCTTCAAGGGTGAGGAAGCAAAGCGTTTTGTAGCTCTGTCTGAATTTGCTCTGTCAAACTGTGCTATGGTGCTCTTTCTTCTAGTTTGGACGGAGGTATTACTTCTGGAGTGACCTACATACATGGCTGCTCAATGCTTCCCAAAGGCACCGTGTATGTCATTTCAGCCAAATCAGCCAGCAGCAGCTGCAGGGACTGCTATCCCACACCTTTGCAACTTCACATCAGAATTTGGTACCAATTGTTAACAGCATATTGGTAACAGCAATACATACACAAAGAAACACCCACCCGCATCCCTCAACTTTTCTCAAAACACTTTTGAAAACCACTGAGCTTTTAATCAAAAATCAAGCGTCACCTGTACTGCAAGTTTTAAAGAGCTTTTGGCTTTGTTTCTAAAAGCAGTCATGTATTTACTTGTTTCTAAAAGCAAACCTATCAAGGTAGACTTTGCTGACATCAACAAGGTCATTATGGTGTGAAAATAAGGGATAATTAAACTGTCAAAATCTTCAAAGCTGAATTTGAGAAATTGCCAAGTATCTCAAATGTTTTAAGTTGCAAAATAGATTATCTGGAAATAAATTATCTACAGAGTGTTTTGATGAACAACTACTGTTTCCAAGGAAGAATATGGTGTAAAATCAATGGCACTTCTGCAAGAGCATTTTTTACTATCAATCTAAAAATTAGCATAGCCCCTTCTCAAACAACTTCACAGGGTTTCTACAAAGTTTTAGCCAACCCATTTCATGTATTTTCATTTGAGACCAGTTGTTAGATGAAACTGTTCATCCAAGCTTCCTCCTTCTAAACAGTGTACTGACAACTACAGTGTGCAAATTACACAGAATCACAGAATGGCCAGGGTTGGAAGGGACCTCAAGGATCATGAATCTCCAACCCCCCTGCCACATGCAGGGCCACCAACCTCCACGTACAAAGAAAAAAAAAAGTACTTACCCAGCACTATGGATCACCTTGACAAGTTAGAAGAACTGGAATGTAATTCCTGGAAGATGTACCACGTAACAGTAGAAATTGTCTCTCTAAACTTCACAGGTCAAAACCAAGCAATGTTTATGAATGACACAAACAGCTTTATGTAAAGATAAAGATACTTCAGTGGAAAAAAACGAGCTGTCACAGTCTGTTGTTAGATGTTGTTGTTAGATGTATGCCTTTCAGTTTGGACTTCTCTCTGTTAATACAGCATACTTTAAAAGGAACCTTAACATTTTAAAGCCTACTTCCAAATAAATAATAAAAAAAAGAATCTTTCAATTGCAGCGATTTCTAAAATGAAAGAATTGAATGCTTGATTCAAATACAAACCTAACCTGGAATTTATACAGAATTCAGTTTAGCAAAAGGAATGCACAACTACATTCTTACACACTTGTTGACAATAAATTACATGTAAAAGTGGTTTTGTTAGATCAGAATGTGTTTTATGACTGAAATCGTAACGTGAATAAAAATACAGCTGTAATACAGCTATAGAGCTTTCAAGCTTTATGGTACAGTGAACTGTTACCATCAAGGTTATTAAGAGTACATACTAATAAATTGGTATGCAGACAATTCTTTTTTATGCTACTCAACTTCTCCGCTCTGCCACAAAGCCTCTGTCTTAGAGACTGTAGCTGAAGACAGACTTTTGTTACCGTATACTCCGTACTGCCGAGGATAAGCCAGAATGCCTGTAATCAAAACTGCAAACTAAAGCTGCTGTAGGTGTACAAAGCTATTCTCCAATAACAATGTTCCATTCAGAAATAAGAAAAAAGTTACCAACACAGAACATGCTGAGCCCTGTTTCTACACCATTAACTGCACAGCATACTCACCATCTCAGTGGGACACCTGCTAGGACAACCTGATATTCAGAGAAACAGGATTTGAATCTCAGTTCAATATTCAGCCATTGCCTCATGAGAATCACGTTGACCACAAGAAGAAAATCCCCACCCCCTGAAAGAAATTTGCCACAGCTGCGGGATCAAGCAGAAGACTAGAGACAATTTGATGATGAAAGCAAAAAGGCTGTATTTTTTAATCTTCCCTATTATATACAAGAACAAATGCAGGATGTGATGTTTGCTTAGTTTTATTAATTTATTTTGCAGGAATCTGCAACTTGGAGTATGCACTTTCTGGAGGTACCATGCATGCATAGCCTCTGAATGCCTTTATACAATTTCATCTCTTAGTAATAAGTTCATTCACAGCATACACAAATCTAGAATGTAGACACCATATATACAGGATTAAACAAGATCATGTCTTCTTGTTTTAATGAAAAAAATTTAACAGGGTTTCACACAGCAGGAAATATGGATTAGATACACTGGTGCCACCATAAATAAATAAATTCCAAGAACACAATTTTTTAAAATTGTTTCAAAGGTACTGAAAGTCCAGGATTATAATATTGCATTAACTCCACCGACTTATGATTATTCAAATCCAAGAAAATAGTCGCATTAATATTGATGGACATAAACAGCAATGAAAGCCCGAAACTGAAGAATGTGGCAAAATTCAGTCATGGCCAGCTTCAAATAACGCTGACATTTTGAAACAAAACAAATGCAGCAGCACATAGAAACAGTACTGACTATGAGATGTGTAGTTGTGCACGTCTTCTTTCTTCACGGGATGGAGAGTCGTAGTATAGAGCACGTAAGTTCTATTGTGCCAAAGAAGCTGATGAATTGCTTATGTCCAACGGTCCACTTCTTTGTTAGGATAGTCATTTTCACATTCTAGGGTGTATCATTGAATTTTAAACACTAACTATCATCCCGATGACAATATTCTCACATTCTTTTTTTTTTAAAAAAAAACATTCGTTTTTGTTTTCATTTTTTCTTGTCTCCATTTCAACTCAAGTATTTTTATTTCAGTTTCAAAGGGTTTTTACAATCGATTTAAAATGTGAAAGTATTTGGAAATTGAAATGAGAGATGTATAACTGGGAGAGATAAGGTAACCAAAGGGGTATTTTTAAAAATGTGACTTAGTAGCATAACATAGTACTGAGACCAGCTCTTTTAAGAATTATTACACCTTTTCACCACACCTCCCAGGTTTCAAGAGGAACACACACATACCACAGACACACAGATACACAGTTCAATCTGATCTAAGACTACATTTTACAAAGTACTTCCTTTTGCTTGACTTCCCACCCCTTTCCTCTTCAGCCAAACAAGACTAATAATTACATCAAATTAAAAGTAGACTGAAAGTTCAGAATTCTTTTTTGTTTGTTTTTGGTTTACTATACTCTGAATCATTTTCCACAAGCCCCACTCTAAATAAACTTTTAAGGAACTACAGTAGTATTCTATACTTATAGGGATTTCATCTTAATAGCACAGTAAATATAAAATTAGCTTTATAAAATTTCAGTGAACAATGAAATCACTTTGAATATTCAAATGTCCCAGTCAGTTACAAACTCTATCAATCTAGTAACATGTTTGAGGGAGAACTCTGTCATGAAGGAAAACAAAGAAAAAACAAGTAGTGCATTAACACAATGGCATCAGCATCCCACCATTCACACACACACACAGAAGTTTTATACAATACAGTGCATTTTTATATGCCAGCCAACATCAGGGTTTTATGTGCATTCAATAAATATTACACAAACCAACCTTCTTTTTTTTTTTTGGCATGATCTACAATTCATTTCGGGTGTGAAATCACCTGCATCACCTGCTTTCAGAAGGAAAATGAATCATCATTCAAAATACAATTTACATTCTAAGAAATCAAAAATATTTAAGCACCATGTAAAGTTTTCACTATTAACGTCCCTGCAAGGGCATTTACAAGTAAAGGAAAACAATGGAGGGGTTTGTTTCATTTTGTTTTCTTTTTGGTTTTTTTTTTTGTACAAACAACAAATGAGAGAAGTAAATGACTGGAATAAAACTGTTGGTACAATGGAATTCACTTGCATTTTAATGGCACTCACTCAGTCTTCCAAAAAGTATCTTGGTGTCAAAGCAGCCTTCTTTTCCTTCTGGTGCAGCTATGGCTAAGACTTAAGACGTCTCTGTTAACACCAGACACTGTGCACTTATAGTTATTTCAGTTCAGGGAATTACTGGGCTGCACGCATTTTTATTTTTAACCAAAAGTAGCATCTACTCTGTCTGAAAATGACAACCATAATGATGCACAACACCTACTCTCATTTGCTGACTGCCATTTTAATTGCTGTCATTTTGTATTCCAGCAAACAAATGCTTCTGGAATTTCAACAGAAGTACAAATGAATAGAAAACTGAAGTAATACAAAGGCAAAGGCATCATGATAGAAAAGTCATGAAGTTACTGGTATTGTTCTGAGTAATTCATTATACAGTCAGTAACAGCAGTGGTATTGCTTATCCTAGATATAATGCTTCTGCTCATCTGTTTTCTCGTTATCAGTACTGTCAACATGTCCATTTACATGAACACAATTAATAGTTGTTTTCTAACTTTATTTGGACATTGATTCCCCCTCACGTGATGAGCTCCTCATGTAGCATAAAAGAGAAGAAGGGAGCAGAGAGAAACTATCTCTGATGCCTTTGACTTTGTTTTGCTCATCAGCAGTGCACACTGATTGCTGGAGTTCTTTTAGCTTATTTAAAATTATGCTGAAGATTTAATTAGTGCAAGAACATACTGAAAAATGCCAAATACTGGTTCCTCATGTAAGGTCACAGTTTATTTTTTTACCATCATCTTTATAAACTGCGGGGAGAGAAGACACCAAATTGAGCAAGTCAAGATAAATTTTCCTCCACTCGCCTGTTACAAGTGCTGCCTGCTTTTAAATAAGGATTCAGACATGATTGTCCTACCACAGTTTAAAATGTTATCACACATCAAATTAATTGTGGTAATTAATCACATGGATAGGATTGCCATGAAGAATTTACAATTAAATAGTTTGAATCTCTCCTGGTGAGGTTCAGCTAGCATGTTTTGCCTCACAGTTGTGAAGTCAATTACCAGAATTCTGTTGACATGCTTGGTTTCATCTCTGATTCTTGAAGAAGTTACACCATAAAAACTCCAAAGCACTCTTCTAGCTTCTGAACGGTACACAAAACATCCTATTCAGTCGCAGTTTTGAAACACAATCAATTCAGCTGCCCAAAACCAAGTTCAATTCCAAAAATAATGAGTGCTTTATTACAGCAATCTGAAGCATTCAGACAAATTGAAGATCACCTTTATAATACAGTAGATCGTATGCATGAAAGTACCAGTATGATTTTCAGCTGCAAGTCTTGTGTGATTCAACCTACGGCAAGTATTTCCTGATCAAAATAAAAAGAATGCAGTGTGTAATTTTTTTTTTTCAAGATCCGCCATCTGCTACTTTATACAGGCTGGTTTATTAACAATGTGCAAATAAACCTGAACTGAAGAGCTAATTGATTAATTAATTTTTCAGCTAACTTTGAACTGGGACAGAAGGTACCTTCTGTGCTGTAAACATCATGAATTCTTCATAGATTGGAAGCTGAAAAAGCCTAAGAAACTGGGTACAAACACTTCTCATACATCATCATGGCTGAGCTCAAGTCATTGAAACCAAATCTGGAGTAGTCTGTGTTTGGCATGTCACTGTGCTGCTACAACACAGTCTTACAAAATTGTTGTATATAAAAGCATACTTTTCGCTTTTAAACACAATGGTCTAATGAAAGCATGCAGTAGCATTTTCATTCATAATATGGTAGAATTCATTCTTTGTTTATTACCAGTGTTGACACAGCCAGGTGAGCACTGTACAAGCAAAAGGGATTGTAAAAAATTACCTCTGATTTGAACTCTCTGTAACACTCACACAGTATCTCGTTTAGTCACCTTAGGTAACTATTTCAAACAGTAATTTTTTGTAGACATAAATTACCCTGAAAGAAGCAGCAATTACAAAAAAAAAAAAAACAAAACAAAAAAAAACACAACAAGGAGAGGGGTATTTTTATGTCTTTTTTTTTACCCTTCTCTTTCTATACATTGAAAAATTTATGTTTGCATTTACCTGTCTTCTTTTTCATTAGCTTACAATCTAGAAGCACAGGGAGCCTTTGTTTTCCAGCTAGCTGTAAAGCCAGGTTAAATTAACTCTGGCTCTTCAGTTTTTTGTGATCAGTGTAACATTTCACACCATTACTAAGAGTCCTATAACTTGATTTTTTTTTTAATTATTATTATTATTATTTTTTTTTTTTAAGAGCTACTAAGCAGTAACTGCAACCACAGGACTAAACACCAGTAGTTATTTGCTTTCCTGCATACATTCCTCCTGAAATTAATCCTTTTACATTTTCAGGTTTTGTTTTCTGCTTTGCTCACTGTAATAGGATAAGAAAGAATTTCACCTTTATTTCTTTCTTAGTGTGTCACAAAGCAGAAACATCTTAACACATTTCCCCCACCCCTTTGCACTATGAAGATTGGAGACTAGCAAAGGCTGGGCAAATGGACTGAAAGGTTCCCCATGTTTCCTTCTCCTACAGCTGTTGGCTTGAGAGCCTGTTTTCAACCCAATGAAGCCCCTTCTTGATTTTCAAGTGTATCGTGGCATTTCACACTGCTCACAGCGATTTAGTGCTGGGTGATTTAGAAAGGTGCAGCTATCACAATTCCATGGAGCTCCTTCAAAGTCTTCATCTCTTGGCTGAGTCCGTGCAGTCTGTTTGGAATTGTTTGGATGTTCTAAAAAAAAGAAAAAAAAAGGGGAAAATTATTTTTTCTTATTTTAGAAGAGAAGGGGGATGGGTAATTTTTCTACATAGACAACACTTTTTTTTTTTTTTTTCATATAGCACATCTAAAATAATCAAATTTCACAAAATGGTTTAAGTATTTTACTTCTGTAAAGAGTCACTTTAACCATACTAAATTAAAAACAAAAACAAGTCATTTCTGTTAGGCCCCAGATACTGCTGAAGCTTTAATAGCTGAAAACATAATAGACTAAATTTCTTACTAGCACTCCAATATCATCCTGTTAAGAATGACCCGATATCTATATAAATCTCCTACCACATTTTAAATTCCAATAATCTTACTTTTATCCAAAGTGAAAGATGACTTTAAAATCAGTTCCTTCAAATAGCTTGACAAACAATATACTTTCTATGTATTTTCTAGCATTTATCCAGGAGGAAGAATCACAGAATCGTGGGGGTTAGAAGGGACCTCAAGAGAGCATTGAGTCCAACCCGCCTGATAAAATGACAGGCCTACATCAAAACAGGGTGATTGCTCTTTATTCACAGAATCACAGAGCAGTTGAGTCTGGAAGGGAACTCTAGACATCATCTGGTCCAACCCTGTGCTCAAGAATGGACATCTAGAACAGGTTGCTCAAGACCATGTCCAGGCAGCTTTTGAAGACTTTTGAGGAAGGAGACTCCACAGCCTCTCTCTGCGCAATCTATGCCAGTATTCAGTCACAGTGACAAACTGTTTCCTAATGTTTAGATGGAACACTGCCTCTTGTCTTGGCACCATTAAGCCTAGCTCCGCTTTCTTTGCACCCTCCTTTCGGGTATTTACACACATTGAGATCCTCCTGAGCCTCCTCTTCTCCGTGCTGAACAAACTCAGCTGTGTCTACCTCTCCTTGCAGGACAGGTGCTCCAGTCCTTTGATAATATGCAGTCTTACATTGCACTCCTAGTATTTTTAAGTTTCTCTTCTACTGGGGAGTCTACAACTGGTCCCAGCACTCCAGGTACAACTTCATTAATGCTGAGTAGAGGTGAAGGATCATCTGTCTTGACTTGCTGGTAAAACTTTGTCTAATACAGCCAAGAGTACTGTTAGCTTTCTTAGAGCCATGGGCACATTGCTGGAACTGATAACCAGCCTCTTGCCCTGGCCCTTTAGCTAGTTTTCAATCTACTCCACTATTTCCCCAGCCAGCCCGTACTTCATCAGCTACTCTATTTTGAGTATGTTATGGGGGGGGCATTGCAAAAGGCCTTATTAAATCCAGGAAGACAATATTCACTGCTCTCACATCACCTATCAGGCTAGTCATGGTATTACAGAAGCTTATCAGATTGGACAGGCATCACTTCCCCTTAGTAAATCCACGCTAACTACTTCTGATTATTTTCTTGTCTTTCAAGAGCCTGAAAAGGGTCTCCAAGATGAGTTTTTCCATCACCTCCTCAAGAATTGAGGCCTGTAGTTCCCTGGGTCTTCCTTCTTTTCCCTCACGAAGACAGGAATGACATTTGTCTTCCCCCACTTGTTGGGCACTTTTACAAGTTGCCACGATCCATCAAAGATCATACAGAGCAGCCTCACAATCAAATAAACTGGTGAATTTTATCACTTATGAATGTTTAGCATGCTTAAGTACTCTGTGACCTGGCCCATTCCATCAACAGTACATGCTTCATTGCTCCAGCCTTTCCTCCCGGTCTCTGCAGCCTGGCATTCTTGAATGCTGGTCTTGCTGGTAAAGACTGAGACACAGAGCACATTCAGTACCTCAGCATTTTCCCCATCTTCTGTAATTGGTTCTCTTATTTCATTCAGGAGAGTCCGTATTTCCCACAGTCTTCCTTCTGTCACTGATGTAGACTTTTCCAAGGCCAGATTGGATGGGACCTTGAGCAATCTGGTCTAGTGCAAGAAGCCCCTGGCCATGACATAAGTTTGGAGCTAGACAATATTTAAGTTCCCTTCCAATCAAAAGCATTCATTCTATCAAGTACATGCAGAAGCCCTTCTTGTTGCCCTTGGCATCCCTGGTCAAATTCAATTCCATCTGGGCTTTAGCTTCACTAACTTCATCCCTAGAGGCTCTGACAGTGTCTCTATTCCTCCATGGTTACCAGTCCTTGCTTCCATCCTCTGAATGAAAACATTTTGTGTGTGAGTTTGGCTAGCTCCTTGCTCACTCAGGCAGGCCTCCAGGCAATTTTGCTTGAATTCCTCTTTATTGGAAAGCATCGCTCATGAATTTGGGAGAGGTGATAATTGAACGTTAAACTAGGTTTCTTGGACTCCAAGGCCTTATCCCACAGGATTCCACCAAGTAGATCCTTGAAAAGGCCAAATGGCTCTCTTACAGCTTACCAGCAGCCATGTGCATGTACTAAGCAGTACTTAAATCTGTTTTCATTCATAAACATCAGTACATATTAATACATGTATGATTATGCATTAGATTGTAACCCATGGAAGGAACCAAGATGTACCCTACCAACTCTCCAAGACCTCAGGATATCTCAGGTGAAAAAATGACCAAACTTTCTAAGATGGGAAAACCCAACATTTTACAAAACATTAATATTAATCTAACAATGTTAGAATTACTTAGAAGGTAAAGGTTAAGATATCCATCTGCTAAAAAGAAATCAACAGATTTAAAACAAACAAAATCAACTTATGTTGCTAAAAACAAAACAAAACAAAACAGCGATTTGTGGTTCAAAACACAAACACTGATCAATATGTACTGCTCAGAAATCTAACAGATGGTTGACAATAATGTTAGTGCAAATAACACCTAAGTTTGTTTTCAAAGACATACTTAAAGAGGAAAGAAGAAGAAAAAAAAAAAAAAAAAAGTATCTTCCTTGCTTAAATATCCAGTCCAGATACAGTATAATCACATTAGCAGTGTGGCCTAAACAGATTCTTGCTAAGCAAGCAAGTTGCGCAGGCACAAGCCTTCATTCTCGTTAACTAGCCACCCTGAAGCTCAGAGTAGAACTCTGTATATCTATACCTTAATAACTGAGTATTAAGGAAATGCATTTTTCTAGGAGAGAAATGAACTTGGCAGATCTACATTAAAAGCTGAGCTCAAAATACAAAATACTGACCCTAACACACATCTCTGTCACGTTGACAGGCAAATCCTCGAAGCTAGTCTTAAGTCATACAAATATCACATAATGCTGTTTCTAATTGTCAGTAAAATCATGCATTTCATGCAAATCCTGCACATTATTTTGCTTAGAATAAATTAAATAGACTAGTGTAATTAAGAGCATCTTGCTAAACATCACTAAGTACCTAGAATCAATCACATGGTTACTGCAATTTAACATGAATTCAAGTAGCTGCTTTTGTGTCACTGCTCACCTAATGCTCCACCTGTCTTTACTGTGCACTAGCACTTGTACAGGGACCATATCCCAATTTTTTATTATTTTTTTTTTTAAGCTGATATACAGGTGAGCAGTAGTTCTAGGCCTATCTTTTAAATTTCCACAGGCATTTTAAAACATGAAAGGGAAAAATATTTGGTTTGGAAGATACAGGGAAAGGAGTGCTTACTTGCAACTAGATTATTTACTGTTATCATTATTATTAAAAATAAAATTTGGATTTTCAAGCACAGTACATAACTACTGTATCAGAAAAGTAAGTTTTTCCACTAGTAATTTTAGTACACACTACTTGCATTAGGAGAAGACTGTATTATAAGCTCATCACACAACATTTTCAGAGAAAAGAGCACAGAGCACAGCATCCTGGATAAGCTGTTTTGGCGGTAATATAAGGCATATAAAATCATTTGCTAACACTTGAAATTAATTCTTTCAACAGATTTCAAGAACTAATTTAGAAAAAAAAACAAAAGCAGAAAAACACTGAGCAAAATATAACTGAAACAAAAGGTAGGATTCTGCTCCAAAACCACCTCTGCATACACTCACCTCGAGTGCTACTGAGCTATGCAGCCACTAGGTGTCTACTTAGTGTGAGTTGAATCACTGATGTACTGATTGAATCTCCACAAAACTAAGACTAAACATGTAGCTCCTGTGTGCACATAAAATTCAAGTCCTAAGCTAGATAGAAATTTGATATGCTATTCAAACAGTACAGAAAATTTCTGAGACCAATAATGAACCTGTGTAAGTGGGACACTGCAGACCCATGTACGAAAACTTACTTCATCACAGTCCTTAAATTATGTGAAGCTCTTTGCTGCACTAAAAAGCACAAACTTCAGGGCTACTACTGTGAAACTCATATTCTAAACATGAAGTTAAAGCATAGCCAGGAAAATTAAATAAAAGTAAAAATGCAAATTTTAAGGAGTTAAACTATTAAATCCTACAGCATGTATTAGAAGTCAGCTAGAAAGAACTCCTCGTGTAGAAGTTTTAATCTAAAAAGTATAAAAAAATGTAATTAGGAACCTCTAGCTAAAGCTAGAGTTTGTGTACTTACAATGTCTTTTCTAATAGTGAATATCAGTCTTCACAAACACAGTAACAAAACTCACAATGGAAACAACCTGCCTGATGACTGCAGTTATATAAACAAGGTATGGTTTGTTTTATACAAAGAAGAAAAATTAAAACACATTTCTGAATGCAGATAGGGCAAGTTTATGTTTGTTTTTTTTTTGCCTACCCTTTTTATATGGCTTTGGTGGCACAACAGGACCAGGCTCTATGTTATCATAGAAGTTACACGTGGCTTTCGGATCAAAGTTGCCTGTCAGAAAAGATAAATATGAAAGCATAAGGTAAATGTCACTTACACGCCTAACCAGTGACATGAATATCTACAGTCTTCAGATTTTACACATCTTTTCACTATTACACTTTATTTCAGCCTTTTCCCCTTTGTCACATATCTTCAGTTTTGTGTTGATTCTACTAATTTTTAGCTCATTCCATACTGAACAATCAACTCCTGTTCAACATTCTGCAATGTTTTAAAAACCTGGGAAATCTCAAATCTTCTGTATGATAGTCTTAGTTAAAAAGAGAGGAGAAAAAAAAAAGGAGGTCTGTGCATTTTTGTTCTATTTGACTGTATTTATGTCAAGTTTTGGTCACAGAAAGAATTTTAAATACCTAAACAGAATTGCCAACTTCCTGGCAGCCACCAGTATTTCTGATTTGTATCACTTTACCAGATGTAAAGAAAACAAATTAAGTAAAGAGCCTTCACTAAGTAAGGATTATTTTTAGATTCACTCTTGACAAAATCACTGTTTAGTTGGGAATGTAATTAAATCCGGCCAACAGAAAAATTTGCAATTCAAGTTTACCAGGTTACCGGAAAATAAATAAATAAAAATACAAAGTTCTATTTTAATTAAAGAGTCCAAGGATAACCTTATTTAAATATACACCATATTTAAATTATGTTTCTCAAAAATTATCAGTTCTGTACCTCTGGACTGAAGGAGGTCAACTTCTTTCAGTGTACAGTCAACATTTATCTGGAGCTGTCTGTTGAGGCTTCTCAATTTGGTCATTTCCTCAGGCTAGGAAGAAATAACCACAGCAATTGTAGGAGAGTCAGCAACTTATCCAATGTATAAATAACATTGCTATATCTATGTGAACAGCTTTATTGGAAACTGAGTATAGAGAAGGCATTGAACAGAACAACCAAGATTATACCGTCGACCCCTCCCTGCCACTCAATTTTTTTCTTCAAGAAACATTCTCCTACTGGCATTTGAAGAGGTGATAAGAAAAGAGAAGCAAACCAACCAATCCAAAGAAAATGAACAATACTAAAATCCATTTGTAAAACACTAGTCTTGTGGACACAAGTCTAAAATAATCACACACCTTACAAAAATCCATATAAAATGATGATTTGCTACATCAGTTTACACCACAAGTATCTGGAAAAGGAGTATCAACTGCAATTCACTTAAACTTCTGATCTTTGACACCCCTGGCCAGATTCAATTCTGGGCAGGCTGGGCTTTGGTTTCCCTAACCTCATTTCTGCATGCTCAGACAGTGTCTTCTGTAATCCTGCCTGCACCATACCCGATAGATACCTCTCTGAATATCCAAGACAGATGAGACATACAGCAGCTACATACTTCAGCAGCTAGCAGCCTGTTACTCAAGCATAGTATGCTTTCCTGCCTACATCTGTCTGCATTGTTTATGAGAGCACAGTGAACAAGACTGAAGTGATTTGGCTAACAACTGCATACACTGAAAGCTATTTTTCAGTCAGATGAGCTCTCTTATCAGAGTCATACAGACGTCTGGGCTAGAGCCACTAGTAGTTAGAAGTCACAGAGATAGGAAGAAATAACAGAGCAAAAGAGGAGTGAGGTAGCAGCTATTTCAGTCAACACCACTACTGAACCGTTACTTGGCACATCACGCACATGCCAAATGGGAAATGGAATGTCTAAGAGATGCAGCTACCCAAACAGCAAAATACCTTGATACAGTGAAATACTGTTTAAAAAAGAAAAAACAACCATGAAGCTCTGCTATGTCAAGCTGGATACGGCTCAGACTCTATAATAACAGATTTGGATGTACACTTCCATAGGTTGTTAAGAAAGTAAATAACTGTTCCATGGCCCAAAAAAGCACACAAACGATTCTCAGAAATTCTGTTGTGAAACCTGAAAAAGCCAGACACAGATTTTTTAAATCATCAGAACTGGTTTCCTACAAGCCAAGAACTTACAGAAAAACCATTTCCAAATATTGAAGATTTTGGGAGTATCTTATACGTTAGCTTATGAAAGGATAAGAAATAAATTTGTACCTTGAATTAAAATACTAACAAATTGCTTACTGTTGGAATTGCAGTTGTACAGCTAACTCTTCGAAGTCGCCTCTGCATTAGATCATGCTCCATACCATTGACTTCAGCTTTCAGGCGTTCAAGCTCTTCTTTCTCAAGCTTCAGTTCCTTTGCTAATCTCTCCATCCTTGCTCGTTGATGTAATAGCAAGGCTAATTTTCCACATGGAAGAAATAGTAACATTAAAAAAAAAAAAAACAACTTGGAACACTGAACTTCTAGTTTATATATAATATTCACAAGTGACCTTTCTGGAAAAAAAAAGATAATGTGATCATAAACATGCAACCAAATACCAGTGTGAAGATGCTTTCATGCCAAATGAACTACAGGTTTGGACAAGATTCTTCCAGAATAAAAATTCATTTTAGTAACTTGAAGTTGATATTACCATTTTGGTCAACGCTTCTTTTTTTGGTCTTTCTCTTCTCAAAAATAGAAAGGCACCTGTACAAGGAGACAGCTTCTCAGGGATGAAACAGCAATCTAGTTATGTTAATACTATACTGACAGAAAACTAAATACCAGATGTAAGATCAGAAGATAACACACACTTCATAGCCAGTGTTCAGCAGTGTCTGACAGAGTAGCCTTAAGACACCAGCCAAATAGCAGTCCTCAATAGCTGATTTTTTTTTTTTTTTTTTTTTACAGATCATACAATAATATTTTTTTAAGTATTTTTAGCTTTAAAAAGTGTACAAAATTTCTCAATACTACAAGTTCACCACTGCTCAAAGGCAGAACTACAGAATGTCAATTAAAGAGACTAGACATGTGAATCCTGAAGGGGAAACAAACAAAAAACCATAGCTGGGGAAGAGCTCAGGTCCTTCAAAGTCGTTAATTCTGCAATTTGCTGCCCTTTCATCTCTCTCTGCTGAAATAAACAAATTTTTACTACCTCGAAAATGATATTCATTATTTTGCAGGAAAATATTTCTCAGCATTCCATCATGATGCAAAATTGGCTAAGTTAATTATTGTGATTAGCACTTTCTGATCCATGTATTTTTACCTGATGAAAGCCTACCAAAACAAAGAAAAATAAGATCAATTTGCTGCCAGTATTCAGACCAGCAGGCTAGTAAAGTAACAATCTTTCAGCAATCTCATTCATTACACGAAGACACCGCAGAATCTGACAAACACTATTTCATATTATGTACCAGCCAGCATTTGTCCTTTTCTTCACTTCTATCCAAGCAAATTAAAAAAAAAAAATACTTGCATATTAGGGGGAAAAAACAAGAAATAAAAAAATAAAAAATAAGCAATAGTATGGATGCAGCTTACTAGAGGAGGATAAAAAAGCAGGGGCAAAAAACAACAGTACTTTTATCAGATGTCAGTACTCTGCAAAACAACAGCACCTTACTTTTGACTTGTATGGATCCACCAATTCAAAGAATAAACTAAATCTTGAAGCATAACATCAGATATTTTTATAACACATGCTCCAAAATTACTGAACAAAATCATCATCTCCTTGAAGTCAAATGTATGTCAGTCATTCAAAAGAGAGTTCGAGAGATAACAGATACAAAAAGAAAAACAGGTATCAGCTGTATGATTTGCCAATGTCAGAATGAAATCCTGTTTTTCCGTGACTTTTCCAATTCAGTAGTGATATGCATTTCATAGAGTGGCATGATGCCTTGATACAACTGATCAAACTTGACTCCTGCTGCAAAGAAACACTGGAGGAACAGACACCAGAACTGTTCTTTGGTAACTGTTTTCACAATGGTTCATATTCAGAAGGAAATTAAGTCTTGTTCCCTATAGTAAGCTTTCAAGGATAGTCCTCTCTAAGCCTCTTTGTGGTAGCAAAAAGTATAATGCTTATTCTTCTACAGTTTATTTCTATTAAGAGTTCACAGTGCATCAACACCAAACGCTAATGAAAACCTGGCAGTGGCATTACCACAAAAGCAGACAGCCCAAAGAGTACATACCAGCAAATCTCATTGTTTTTACAAAATACAGAAATCTAGACTAAAGCTTCAGAAGTAAAAAACAGATCTCTGTATTTCAGAACATTTTTTACCTTCAATTACATGAAGCTACTTACAGTTTTCTTACACAATTGACTGCCTTCAATGAAGTTGCAACAGAAAAATTACCAAAGAAAGCATACAAACTATGAGGTACAGAGCTACCAGTGTTTTCTCTAAGTAACACTTCTAATTGGGTCTAACCAGGTACAGGACAGCTCTGCTAAGATAAAATAGCTCAACAGGCACAAAGCAAAAAAACAAATCAACAACTAAAGCACCAGATTTTATGCATTGCTTCAGATCTCCCAAATTGAGAAGGCTAGAAGGAGCAATATAGGAATAGATTCTTTTTCAAACACAGATTTAGAAACAAAGCATTCTTCAAATATTTGTTGCTGATAATCACTGTGTCATTAACCCAACTGATTGGTTTGAATGCTTGCAGTCTGATTCATTTAATACCATTTTAAATGTTTCAAATCTCAAAAGCAAGTTACCTTGAGAAAAGTGGCTTTCAGCTAAAGGTTAAGTTTTATTACTGCTTATTTTCAACTACTTTTCTTGAATTCTTTATCTATATATGGCATTAAAGCTAACTACACTTTGTCCCTATGCAGCAGAATACACATCCTAAAGCCTGTCTGCTTAGCTTTTCTTTGAGATTTCTAAGTGCAAGAAGTTCATCAAAACAATTACATGTCCATTAAAAAAAATGATTTGTTTTGTCCTGAGAAGTAATTTTAATTGCAATTCTTCCTCTTTCATTTCATACTCTTCAACCTAAACCAGATAAATTGGATTAAAATTCCTTACAGAAGTTTGTGTTTCACCTTTTATGATGGACGCAGTACCAAACAAATCTATGTGCTGCAAAGTTCTTCAAACAAACAAAAATATATAAACTATGTAATAAATAATAAAACTATAACATAGTTTTTCAGTGCAGAAGTTACGAACCAGACATGTGGCATATGTCAGCCGTAACATTCTCTTAAGGAAACCTATTTTGTCAAAAGCATAGCAATTTACCAAGCTTCAGAATTTCTTTATGCATCAGATCAATACTTGGTACCATTTTTTTAAAAACAGAACATAAGCTGATTATAGATTATTTTTGTTGTGATTTGTGTTTTTCTCTGCATTGGTTCAGTATTTCCCACTTAGTAAGAGGCAAAAATCAAGCTGAAAATGCATTTCACAGAAAACAATGCGCAGAGTAGAACAATTACCTTGAGTGTAAGCATAGTCATCCGATCCAGAACTAGAACTTCTCTGATACTTATGGCTTCCTTTTTCTCCTCCAGATCCTGGGATTACAGAAATAGGCTGAATAGGTTCTGGTGCTGCAGTACGCTCTTCTTGGTCCACTAAATTTAAAAGATTCTCAGTCGGTGCTCGACCTACTGTGATTTTAAAAATAGTTGGGTTTGGCTGAGATACCATTACCCGAGGAGACTGTGTTGGTGCACCTGTAGGTCCAGTTGGTTGAGTGTAGGTAATATATACTGGATTAACACTAAATGGAGGTTTGGGTTGACCCGACATACCTCTTGATGGAGAGCTTGAAGGAGGAGTAGTGGCTGCATACAGTGGGTGCTGGTTTCGTTGAGATGGTTGATTACTTATCGGTGAAGGACTTCTGTTCATTGCAGTCCCAGGTCTTTGTGGTGGTTCAACTGTAATTTCTATTTTATTCATGGAACCTTTGGATAAACTAGGTCCAGCAAAAGGAGGAAGATACGACACAGAGTGACTGCCTTGCTTTTGAAAAGTCTGCGATGCTTGCTGATATGGATGAGGAGGGACATTTGAAGGACTAGGAGGCATAAAAACATGCGAACTCTGATGACTCAGCTGAGGCTGAACCTGGTGTTGAGGAGAGCCAAAGGGAGAGGGGCACTGGGATGCCGGTGGTGATCTAAAGGCTGATTGAGGGATCTGGGGTTGTTTAGGAGAATACTGAGAAGGTTGGTAGTTCTGTTGATGTGGATACACAGGTAGAGGACGGGGAGTATAATGTGGAACTGGGCCCTGTGGCGATGAATGCCACGGTGTATTCTGAGGAGTCTGTCGTCCTGAAGAACTTTGAGATGTTTGTCTAATATAAATAGAGCCAGGAGTCCCATAAAGATTGCTTGGAATCTGTGGAAGAATTTGTAGAGCTCTGGGTACACTCTGTCCAGAGGGGAGGTTTTGTGATACTGTAACAGTAATGGGATTTGTACTGTACCGAGGTATGTGCATAAACGTGGGAGGAGGGCCTTGCATAGCAGACGTGTTCATTCCTGGTTGTATGGAAGATGGCTGTGGAGGTGGCTGTGGAGGAGGAGTAGCTGCATTTCTATTCTGGTCATTCATGAAAAATGGATTGTAATTAGGAGAAGCTGCCACAACAGCGGGAGCAGAATGTGGTTCTTGAACTAAGCAAATCAGCTGTTTACCTGCTGTGCGTTGTGGATCAATATGTCCATCACTTGAACTATGTACCAGTGTACGACCACCATTAAGTTGAGCTCCATCCCCTGCATGATAGCTGGTATGAGGATGAATACCCAGATTAATGTGCAAAAGGCTATTTCTATTCATTCTGGTGTCATCAGGGCTATGGTACTCCATGTATAAGTATTTGTTGCTCTCTTGTGCGAGGGCTCGACAACAGGCATCCAGGTTGTTGTTGTTCTACAAATAAGAGACACTTATTACAATTTAATAGCAAGGAAAAAAAAAAAAGTGTTCAAAGTTCAACATACATTCAACTGGAGCTGCAATCAAGTCTAATATGGACATAATATTTCATTGTAGATGACACAGATAAGAATTTTCAAATAAAGATAATACCAACCAGGTCATAGTCTGCAAGTAGTATATAGCCCACAATTACACCCAGTAAAAGACTAGACGCAGTAACACTGCCTACAATATGACACTTAAATATCAAATCAAGTCTAGTTTGGGGGAAGGCAAAGAACAGGAATGTACAATTAACTATTTTTAACAACACAGAATTAAATTAGACTAAAACTCTGCAAACTCTGGATAGTCCAAACAAGGACACAGATAACATTTTACTGTTTACCTAAGTATATTTCTTAACTTGAAAGTTTAGAACTCCAACATTTTCAGTCAGCTTCTCAAGATAGAATTTAGCACCTTAAAATGAACTACATCAAGCCAGAATTAGCGTTGCTTGAAAGCAGACTGGCAATTCCCAAAGGCCCCTTACAATTATGACATAAATTTCAACAGTTTGATGAATTCCAGGCTCAAAGCTAAAAATGGTTTATTCGTTTTAATCAGTGAGGAAACTAAATAACCCTTGTAAGGGCTTGATTTGTTCTGTGGTGCCAGCAATTGAATATACAGACATGAAATCACAAATCAAAGCAAATATAAAATGGAACACTCCCTTCCCTTTCCTGCCCTCTCTACTCATTTTAGCTTCATCTTCTAACCTACAGTGAAGATGACAGTGAAATTCTGTGAAGTTTTGAGTGTCTGACTAACACAGACATTCAGCATCTATTCAGATGAAAAGATACCGTTGAATACAAAAAGAGAGAACAGTACTGCTTTTAATTTTTATTACATTCACTGTGCAGAAACTTATACTAGCTCCTTTCTCCTCCATGCTAAGCTACCTTGCCAGACTCCAATGGTTGATGGGAATACCCAGATGTATCACACACGTTTAAAAACAGAACATTTGGAAATGTAGTAACAATCGGCACCACAGTGTCAAAACAGCCTCAAAAAAAAAAAAGTCAGCTGTTACCATCAGCTCCACGCCATCTGAAAGACTTCATAAAGAGAGGACTTCATCTATGCCATGTAGACAAAAAAAACACCTTAAGACTTCTAGGTAAACCCAGTTCCTTATTATGGAGAAAGGTGCCATTGTGCTAAATCTCCTACTGATGCTACCATCAATGAACACCCTATTAGCCTTATTCCTGTGTGCATACAATCAAGTATCACATAGGCAAGGATGAATAATCAGCAGAAAAATAAAACCATAAATGCAAAGAAAAATGGTAACATCTTTGTGTGTAAAAAATGCAAGAAGCAGAGTCTCCCATCCCTTCAAAATACAACCAGAAGAATGAAAACTGATGCTCTAAGTAGACTAGTAGAAAGTTTTCAAACTACAATAATGAACTACACAGACTCTTTAAAACTCTGCATCATACCTGTAGCATGCACTGAGATACCACCCCTTCAGGGATCTCAGGGAAACGTTGTCGGAGATCATGGAGTACCTGCACATCGAGTTGTTGACTGCCCTGAGCCATGCCAGATGGATGAAGTTCCAGATTATCAAAAAATGGAAGTCAACAGACTTTCCAATGATTATGATCTTCTGAGGCTTCTGGCATTTTCTGTAAGAAAAAGGTATATACATTTTTAAGCTACTGCAACAATTTTCCTTCCTTTCTCCAGTTGCATGTATAAATAAATGACTAGCACTTTTATAGGTTCAGATATATACAGAGAGAGAATGGCTTAAACATAACGGTAAGAACCATCATTTCTCAAATTCTAATCACTAAACAGTTAGCACAGGTTTGCCGACATAACATTTCACTGAAATGTGCTGGCTCAGGTCTTTGTACAGTTCCCTTGCAGCACCACACAGACATGGCTTAAATTAATCTGACCTGTACAAAACAGAACTGTCACAAATTTATTCCCAGTGAAAATCTGGAGAGGCTGCAGAACATTGAGGTCACAAAGCATGCATGCCTTTGTTCTTTACAATAGGTCAGAAAAATAAGGCTGAAAAATTAAGTAGCATAATAACCCAAAAATATTTTTTTAGTAATGGGACTTAAACACTTCTACATTGCTACAAATATAAAGAGTCGGGAGCATTTTTTGCAAAACACAAAAGGAGTCAAACATAATTCAATAAGTCCTTTTTAGGACTATGATAAACCATTTAAGTTTTTTTGTAAAGCAGTTACTATATTAATTACTAACACGATTAGTGACAAAAGCCAACCTCTTTCTTTTTTAGGATTCTCGTACTGTAGAGCAAAAAGATACCATCTGAACTTCAATACCAAAAGAAGGCAAAAATCATCTGAGTCAGTAAATGGTTTTCTCATTCATGGCTCACCATCACAGAAGCAATCATCAGATAGCTGAAGTCAGAAACATATGTCTACCTTTACATAATAATTCCCAACACTTCCCTGCATCTTTACTAAGGAAGTCTCACAAACAAGAAGATAAAACATACATCTTCATAGAAATACAGAATGTCAGGTTCAGGGTAAAAATACCTTTTTTTGGGGGAGAGAGGGGTGTGTGTGTGTGTGTGGTATTTTGAATATTCAACACTCACACCTTTCTTTCTTTCCCCTCAACTCTTTTGGAATATTACTTTCCTGTATTGAAAAGGAGCAAAACAGCATCAGGAACATGTAATAGAAGCCCACTCCACCATTCAGCTAGTATGTATGTCATCAGCTCTTAAATGACGTTGTCATTTACTGAACGACACGCATGGTTGGGCTGCTGTTACATCCAATCCATCCTAGTATCCAGTGTTACACCTGTTACATCATACATCTCCAATTTGAAAAACAGTGAGATATCTCAATTATCTTGTTGATTTAAGATACACAGCAATAAACGTACACTGTATCATCAGAGCATCATGTCTCTCTTCAAATGCAAAAGCAAGTGGAGCTGAGAGCCAGTGGCTAACATCATGGTGCAGACAATGGCACTAAGACATGAATGGATACAACAAGCTGCTGCTGAGTCACAAGAGATTAGAAAAGCAATTCTCCAAACCATCTCCTTCATAGCAAGCACAGACTGGGAACACGCTGAGGTACACTACACTACCAGCCTTGTAATTACCAAAAGTTCACAGAGCAGTTCAAAAGACACAATGAAAGCAAGTCACTTCACCTACAACTTCCAAAAGTAAGTTGAGGATACTCAAATCCTAGCAATGTGAATTTACTTTCAGCCATGTACACAGCAGTTACAACAGCAATGACATCAAAGGACATTGCAGAACTGGCCCTGCTGTGGTAAGACATAAATGACCTTGGCAGCCAAAAGTAAAAATGGGGATCTTGCAAAGCACCATTCCCATCCTATGCAATTTCACCAATCAGTTTTTAACACATATTATATGATCAAGTTTTATGCACAGGAAGACAGAATCTTAAATCTTTTTCCCTAAAGTTGAGTTGTGTGTCTTATAAGCTGAGAAAATGAACTGAAGTCCACAGTTCCATCAGTCAACTGACGCATCTCCTCTGAAAGAAGGAATGAAAAAAAACCAACATTTCCAGTCCCATTGCACCCCACGACGTGTTCAAAATACATTTAGGAGATCTATATTACTACTGTTATAAACTAAATCGCCTAAAATAAAAATAAACATCACTAACAAGATCCAATTGCAAAATAAATTAGGTATATGCATACAGTGTTAAAGTTAATAAATTACGTGATGGCCAGCACTTCCAATGCAATTGCACTGCACAGCTCCAATATGTGTAGCAACTGAAATCATGACTGAGTGAAATTCCAGAAAAAAGGTTATCCGAGACAGTTTCTCAGGCAGGACTCATCAGTTTAAAATGAATTGTTTCAACATTTGGAATAGCAGTTGGGCCTTGAAGAAAACTACATCCAAACCAAAACACAATAGTGAACAAACGAGTTTATAAAAAATTAACCATTTAAAGACATCATGAGAAAACAAGATTAATTACAGTTAGGTAGGTTGATTTTTCCTCTTTTCTGACTTCTAATCAAAGGCAGGCTGACAGTTAAAAATCAGATTTGTTGAATGGCATTTATGTACATTTAACCCAATATTTGTAAATGTAGTCTGTTTTTCTTCCTTTTTTCACCACTGTTGCTCAAAGCATCAAAGATAAGATTTGTATACATTCCAAATGCATGAATGCAGTGTGTACTGACTGTAATACATACGTGTGTTTTTCTACTTAAGTGTTCATGGTGCACTTCTTTTAAACACCTGCACCAGACTGAGAGGCTCTTAACCAGGCTATAGAAGAGGATTCAGAGAAAGTGAGCAAAGCTGAATGCTGTATTTTATCTGAACGTTGCTAGAACCTGAGTACGGACCATGAAATTTCAGTGGACACAACAGCAAAACACCAAATTCTTAAACTACAGAAACTTTAGAACAAAATTCATATTAGATTAATATCAGATAGAAAATTAATATTTGATATGGATCGCTATTCAAAAAGAAAATAAGCATACATAACATCTTCAGCATTGTCCAACATCTTTTTATGTTGGACAGATAGAGAACTGAAAAGATAAAACAGGGACTGATAGAGCAAAATAAGATATCAAATTCTAGAACGAAGTTTCATTAACTTAGATTAGTACAAGAGTTTATTTTTACACAAAAAGAAAATGGAAGTAAAAAGAAAAATGGGATTATGTTGAAAAGAAAAATATAGTTATCTTTAAATGAAAAACTGCTGTTTCACACTCATTTGTAACGACTTCACTAAAATGCACTTTTTTTTTCAAAGCTATGCTAGATCAACTTTACACAACGAGTTGTGCTAGTTTGAATTATAAAAATCTGAGTGACACTTAAAATCTGTTGTACTTATGCATTTATGTATTGTACTTACATGGCAGTGTGGGGGCTGCCCAGTTGCCTCTATGAGCAGAGCCCAGAGCCCCATGTCAGAGCAGAGCCAATCCAGGGGCTCCAACGAGACTCACCACTGTGAGAGCTGAGCCATGAACAACGCTGGGTATGCACTGGGAGAGTAGTAAAGGGAACAACTGCTGCACAAGAGCAGCTGGGAGAGGAGTAAGAAATGAGAGAGAAGCAGCCCTTCAGGCACCAAGGGCAGTGCAGGCGGTGCTCCAGGCACACAGTAGCAGCTCCCTGTAGAGCAGGAGAGGCGCACAGAGGAGAGGCCATCCCCCTGCAGCCCACAGGCACTGTGTGAAACAGATCTCTACATATAGCCATGGAAGAGCCCATGGGGCAGCAGTGGATAAGGCCTGAAGGAGGCACAGCCCATGGATGTCTCCACAGGAGCAGGTCTCTGGCAGGGAACAGTGACCCATCCAGAGCAGCTCAAGGCTGGAGGATCTGCCACCCTTGGGGATCTGTGTGAAGCAGTGCCCAAAGAATGGGCCGTGGAGCTGTGCTGGGAGAGCTTCAGCATATCAGAAGCCTAGAGGGGATCAGTTCAGGAAGGATGGCATCCCATGAGAGGCACCTCACATGGAACAGGGGCAGTGTGACCACAGAGGAGCAGCAGAGACAAAACATTATAGACTGACCTGTTCCCCTGAAGTGCTCAGAGGGAGGAGGCAGACAAGGGCGGATGAGAGGAAGAGTGTTTTTAATTCGCTTCTCTCACTGCTATCTATTATTAATTTGCAATAAATTAATCTTCTCCAAGCCAAGTTTGTTTTGCCCGTGATACTAACTGTTGAGTGATCTTCCTGTCCTTACCCAACCCACAAGCACCTCCACTGTATTCTCTCCCTACTCCTGAGGAGTGACAGAGCAGCAGGGTGGGAACATGGCATGTAGCCCTTCAACTCACCACAGTTTGTTAAATGGAAAGAAGTTCTGAGCATATGTTATGTATCACATTCCCTCTTCTTGAGATGATTTCAACCTGTGAGATAATTTCAAACCATGTTTCTCTGTTAGGTCATGATAAATGAAGAACAGTTCTTGAAATTATTTTTGTTGTTGCATTTTCCTTACTTATTTTATTCCATCTTAAAAAGAAAAAAAAAAATAAATCAACCAACCCTGCTCTAATCTGAAATGCCTTTTAGAGAAACTCAGTATTCTTAACCCTAGCACACATGAAAAAATAGGATTATTACACTTAATCTACATGAAAGTAGTATTACTAAAGTACATGGCAAGCTTCTAGCACATAGAGTGCTTAGGAATAAAAAAATATATATATTTAATATAGATAAAAGCATTCAAAACTAGAAACAACAGCTGCTTATAAAAAACATCTACATTCTTGTTTCATGACTATTTCTTTCTAGCTGCCTAAATTCAAGATGTCTGATGTATGGCAATAAACCTACCCAAAAGTCATCCAGGTACTGAACTGTGGAGATCACCTTCAACAGTTTCAGTGCATAACAGATTTTCTAAATCACCTATCGTTTTCCCAACACTGAGAGACTTATTACCATAAACAAAGATATTTAAGGTGCACTAAAGAGATTAACCTACTTTCCAGAAGTTTCTTTATTAAAACCTAAGTTAGAAGAAAGATGGTGAAGACGTCCCAGGCGAAAAACTTCCAACATCTTGTAATAGTAAAACATCACCATCTTCAGCACTCAAATTCAGCATTTAGTGCAAGGCATTTTTATTATTATTTGGGAATAAAAAACATGGGCAAGTTCCCAGAGATTGTGTTACTAGTAAAGAATTGTAAAGCTTTTATTTGCAGACGCATAACTAAATTAAAAACTCTTCAGTGAATTATACATTTGTTACAGTTTCTTGAAAGAAGTCACCCTACATGTAGATTGCTTACTGGTAGATATCAACTTAGCTTCCAGAATAGCTATAGGCAAATCACTGGACCTCAGAGTCATCTGCAGCTTTGGTTTCCATCCTATAAGTTTGCCAAAAATTTACTGTTTGCGAGGCAGCATGAAAAAGCAGTGAGATCAGTCTCACTGCACTATGTTACAACTCATTCACAACAGCTTTCTGACCATACTGGAATTAGAGAACATGGTTGTGGTGCTGCAAGACAGCTGACTGGCAGCTCAGCTCATAAGGTACACTATAAGCAAGAGGTCAGAACCAAAGAAACTCTGCTTCCAACTCCAAGTCATCACCCCATGGTCCTCTCAGTATTATTCTGCACAAGCAGTCTTTCTGAAAATGACAAAGGAGCAGCTGATCACAGGCGGCCAGCTCTGTACTACTGCCATGATTATACTTTCTTCATCTCTGTTACCCCACTGGTTACGTGCTTTCAAAGACTAGAATACTCTCCAGACACTGCATGTCAATAGTAAATCATGAGAAGACAAGAAAGGAATTAGCTCAGCTCACAGATTTAGAAAGCAGTGAATTAGACAACGAATTAATACATCTTGGTTTTTACCTAACAAATTAATGGTGTTAAGAAACAAATGTGGTTTTGGCAAGTGAATTCTACAATGGCATGCGATCACATCCCTATTCCACTTCTGTATTTCATTACTCAAGCATTGAAGGCGATGCTGAGGTATACAATTACAGTGGTGCTTCCAACAATGACATACCGTAGAAAAGCTGTCAAGTAACAACAATTTTTTTTCCAATAAGTAATACGCTTTGCGTAAGAAAAGACCATAAAGTTTTCAGATCATTCAAACTGAGTTTCTTTACACCAAGGATCAACATTACAAAAATATGTATTTTAACAGCATCCATCCCACACATACCTACAGTTCAACAGGCATGTGTACTCAATTATGGCCTTGTAAACATGCCTGGCATGTGACCCAGCTGCAAATGCAATCATGTAATCACACCTCTAATCCTTGAGCAGCCTCTGGAAGTACAGTTATCTTAAAATAAAAAATGTTTGCAGAAGAATATTAAACTGACTATAAATGGTTTAAAGTTGTCATACTATACTGGTATTACTAATACTACTACTACTACTACTAATAGGAATAATAAAATGAACAATTTTATACACTAAATTTCCATTTAACTATCCTAATGAACTAAAACAAGTAACCCATCCCACAGCTGTCACCAATCTAGCTAAGCAAGGCAAATACTCTTATGGTAATGTGACAACCATGAAGATTTACTAGCTTAAATATTTCAAAATCTCAGAAATGAAAAAAACTAAACTATTACAGCACTGCCAAGACAGCATTTTTTCTTGTCCAGGCACAAAGTCACACTGTTAAACCATACTGCATCACAAAAGCCAAGAATTACTTTTCCCCACAATAGTCCACCTAAATTAATTTTTAGGATTACGTATATCGAAGAGTTTCTCTCACACCTCACAAATCACAATGATCATTAGTAACAGAGATGCTTTTTATTTACAGTGTGAGACACATCACAGCTTTTGGAGTATGTTGCTTCACAGTCTGGAAGCAGAGCTGGAAATAAATATAATGCACAACTTCAAGACATTTCATCAGTTCATAAAGATGTATTAAGCTCAACAAAAGCAAAAGAAAAGTAGTCTGTTTAAAGCCGAGCTCAGCTTGCTGCTGTCAGTTGATCTGAAGTGACTAAGTTACTAAAACCACAACTGAGTAGTTTGGCAAGCTGTCTTATGAACATTCATTCACTAGTATAAAAGATCAACAGATTCAAAAGCTGGATAACAGGAAGGCAGTGGGAAATACAAAGGAGTTTATAGCAAACTGAAACTAAAAATAGAGCTGACAAATTGCTGACCACTTGGTTTCTTACACTATGGTGAAGTTGCGCAAGTTCACCTGCAACTTCTTGGCTCCATTTCCTTGTGCAGTTACACAGGTGTGTCACCTGATGGCCTACAACAGCCATGCATACCAAGATGGAACATAACTCATTAAAGCAAGCACGACAACAATACTGCTAGCTCACACTGATGAAACAGGAGTGTAAAACAATGAAGACATTCTTTCTGTGCTTCTTTTTTCTTTTGCTTAAATGTAGGCAATGATCAACTGAAAACAATTTTAACAGTTTCTGTAGATGAGGAAC
The DNA here is from genome assembly GCF_019238085.1 of Lagopus leucura. Lineage (NCBI taxonomy): Eukaryota > Metazoa > Chordata > Aves > Galliformes > Phasianidae > Lagopus > Lagopus leucura. The sequence goes on from NW_024962262.1 coordinate 64,231,725, forward strand.
ACAGAGATGCAACATAGCTTGCCTTCATTGCACAAAGGGCAACATACAATCTCAAGGCAGGAGAAACCAGGATAGAGGAGATCTTTTACACACAACACTGGGACTGCCACGAAATAGGACTAAAGCATAAGGCATGGGCAAGCACGTTAACAACATCTGTTGCTACAAAAAAAAATCAGGAGCTATAATCAATGCAATTTCCTCTTAGATACGTCTTGTGCTGCTCTGTGCACTTTGGTATTTGCTTTACTTTATTATTTGCTCTTTATTATGGTCTGTCATCCTTGTAAACCACCAGATAACACCAGTCCATTTAGATGCTATCTACTGTTCTTCCTCTTACATCTCCCATACAAGGCATGAAAAAAAAAAAAAAAAACCACAAAACACCTGCCATGGTGTCTGCAACAAAGAAACAAAAACAATAGGCACCACACTGCAAGGTGGAAAAGGACTTAGTTTGTACAGAAAAGTATTTCCTGCAAAGATCCGACAGTTTCAAAACAAGTCACAAGTTATTTTATGGCCTTGCTCACAATCAATTTCTGTCCTGTAAGGCAGCATCATTTTCTGACAACTGGAGAACTTACTTGTTCCACTGTTTTGGAAAGAAAAGGAATAAAAAATCTCTCTATATAGAAGTAGAATCTCCACAAAGTGGAGTATACTTATTGGTACTCCACAGAACACTGCAGCAGGAGATAGTAAAAACTGAATGATAATGAGAAGTCTACAGAACCGTTAAAGTGATACTTTTTTTAGCAAGCATCCTTTAAGCAAGCATCTTGGCTACTAATTCTATTAACAACTAAGTATTACTAAGTGCTTTATTAGATATCTATGGTTCTCTTGCTCCACTAAGCAACTGGATGCAGCTCTCACTACATGATAAGTGTAACAGAGCAAATTCTCAATGCACCGATACAGTTAGGAATGGAACTACCAAGCAGCAAATACAAACTTCCCAGGAGCATTCTGCAGGGTATCAGGTGAAACTAAAAGCTGTAAGCACAACTGAACATGTATGGCAAAAAGATAGTCTTGATCATAATTATGACATTAGTAGCAAAAGCCATGAGGATGATAGACTGACAATCTCGCAAGGAAATATCACCTGTGATTACTGACTATTTGTGAACTGTAGGCTGGCTGTGGTTGAAAAAAACCTTGAGGTAAACCAGTTCACAGATTTCCTAATTCACAAACTCCAAACGTTAGCCCTGCTAAAAGCAGTTTGATAATGCTGCGTGGTTGATAACACATGCACGGTTACGTCCTACTTTGAGAGTCAAAATGAATCAGAAAGGATATATATTCCCTTAAGAGGATATATTAAATCAAACGTACTAAGGAGTATGGAAAAAAGCGTATTACAAATCCATGGGTTCACTGAAGTAGCTTGCTATTCCTACTTCCAAGTTTAACAGCTACTGAAAGCCAAGATTTATGCTGAAACTTTGCCAGTAAACTGAAAAAATATTGGAACATTGTTTAATACACAATTACTCCAGAAAGTGAGCCTTCTTCTCAAAAGTGACATTAAATTTTCTCACAGAATATATGTTGGAGTACTGCAATAGAGGGAGAATTACCCACAGCTTACCAATTTGACTTTATCCAGCATTTCTCTCAACCAGAGGAATTTAATGCTGTTCCAGCCAAAGAGATGCTCAACAGCTCGTACACAGAACAAGTGATTTTCAGATCAACTCTTGCTCCTGCATCACAAATGGATGGCCACACTGAATTCGCTTGTAAGACGTTCTGAGTGAGCTTTGTTGTAAGATGCATTTACACGTGTCAAAACACAAGGAGACCTCCTATAAGACTTCCACAAAATGAAAACTGTTCTTTCTGCAGGCGCTCATAGTAAGCATTCACCGAACCCAGAAGTTTCAAGACAGCTGCAATTGAAAAATACCGGTGTATCACTTTGTCTCACAAAAAAAACCCCACAAACAACAAACAGTGATATATTAGAGTTAACCACATTCAGAAATCAAATGCTTCACATGCAAATTGATATTCAAACAATAAACCTAAATGCCTCATTCTTCTACACCTTCACTGTTCCTCAGCCTCCTCCCTACTAAAACGTTTGATTCCCTCTACGTAAATGAGCTGCTATCAAGAAATCTGAAAGAAGCTACTGTCCATTTGCAGAGTAAAAGCTGCATAATCAGGTCAGTTGTCTGAGACTGCTTTTAGTTCCACAAAGGCACATGGCTGCACTTCATGCTTTCAGTGGTATAGCGTCAGTTATTTGATTTATTTGCGTGGCTCACAGCAAAAAGCTTCACAATGAAGTTAAGATTTCAACCATTTTCTCTTCTTTCTACCTTAAAAAAGTTCTAAGTCAACTGTTTTACCTAAATCATCAGTTTACTGCTTCTGAAATAGCCATAACAAAATTCTGACTGAGGTAATAGCAAGAATGTCATAAACTACAGTTAAAAACAACCAGATGAGCAGAAGTCTTCTGATAAGTATCCCAGAGGTTTCTATATGACAAATCTTGAATATATTCTGTGTTAAGTACACCAGTTGAACTCAAAGACTATTCTGTTGAAAACTACATCTATAAGAACACTACAGGACACAATGCAGACAACTTTTTTTTTTAACAGCACCACCCTCAAACTTTTTCATTCCACCACACCACAAAGAAACTGATGGAAAAACATATTTATACTTGTGCAGAATACTCCTTTTCATGCAAAGATAAAACAAGACACTAACTAGCACTAATTTCAACTTAAATGAGCTGTCTTATAATCAGCTCATATAACTGACAATAATGTCAAGAGCAACATCTATTATAAATGCTGCCTATGTACTGTATTTGCTAGAACTCTTACATCCAGAGGAGCAGTTAAAAGACTACAAAGCAGAAAGAGAAAAAAGTGCTACAAACTCTAATGGAATGCTGTTTCAGGCCTGCCTGCTTCTAGCCCTGTCTCACTCTGGCCACTTGAAAGTAGAAGAAAATCTTAGATTAGAAAAATACGCAGTCAAGTGAGAAGATAAGAAAATCTCCTTTCAGGAGCCACAGCAAACACACGCTAATGGAGGATATGACTCTACACAGAGGAAACAGAGGAGGGAAGCGGAGAAGCACACACAAACAGGAACAAAAAATAAGACAGAAATAGGGAGGGGGCAGACAAAGAAAAAACATGGAAGAGAAGAGGCTATACGGAGCAGCTCAAAGATTAACAACAGTGCAGAGAAACGTGAACTCTCTGATCACCAGAAAACATAAATGTCCACTTCTGAAGTTTTTAATTAAGTTTCCACCTCCCAAATGCAGGAATTTCTTTGACACATCTAATTGCTACAAACTACAGTGGAGAAGTCGCTCAGCATGCCTGTCTTTTGCATCATTGCAGGAGAACTGGTTAAGAAACCAAAAGACTTTGCCCATTCAGTGATGCACTCAAACTCTTTGCATGAATACCCTCAAAGTGTCACAAAGAGATGCCATGCCAGAGATTACATAATATGCAGCACCACATTAATTATATTTACCTATTAATTTTCATTTTTGCGTGATTATAATACAATAATAAGTATAAGCATATGTATAGATATGATTATAAATACACACGTATAGGAATGCAGATGCTTGAGTGTGTGTTGCAGATGAGGACCTGCTCTGCCCAATTTTCTAGTGGAACTGAAAAGACACCTTAAAATAAGGCAAGTCTTCCAGCGTTTATATGCCTAAATAGATAGAACCAGATGTTGTATGTTTGTCATATAAAACTCCTGATCAAACCTTTTAAAATGTCTGTATACAGAGATATCTCCCCAGAAAGTCTGTTGGGGGATAAGCTGAGATAATTTTCATCTTAAGATAACAGATGAATGTGACCATAGCCAAAAAAAAAAAAAAAAGAAAACAGGTCTTGCACAAACAAATATCTAATACTAAGGCACTCCTTTTTCACTCCTTCACTAAAACAGCAGTTTCATTCTACCTCCTCTTCAGCCTTCTCTATAATGAATGTTAACAAGATACAAATAAGTCCGGTGGATGGAAAGCTTTAAGAGTTTTCCTAAGCAAGTTCTATACCCCAGCTATCAGAGAGAGAAATCTTGGTAGTACAGGGTAACGTTTGACTAATCAACACCCAGATAGAGCTGTAGGTGTCTTATTTGTGGAATTGCTTCAGTGGCAAATCTCTGTAAGGAAGTCTAGATACTTGGGACACTCTTGTTCCCTAATCACAGGTCATAAACAGGAAAACCAATATAGATAATGGAAAGATCAGACCGTGAATAGAATTGTTCATCTTAAAGCACTAATGCATCCCTGCCAAAATTACTGTACAGCTTCAAAGGACTTGAACAGTATCCAACAGCTTTCCCTGATTCAAGCTTTGGAGCATCCTTTTCCATACAAAGAGACTGGCACTAAATCAGGTGTTTTAATATCAAAAAAAGGCATGCTGAGAGACCACAGATGGCAGCACTAAAAGGACAGCAACCAATGCTGAACTTTTTCCCAAATGATGTTTCCCATTTCTCATTGTAAATAACTTTCCCATTCAATTTCCCATTGCAAATAACTTTTGTGCTTTTCTGTGTGCTCCAGCCAGAGCATAGGATTGGAAACCAATTTTTTCTGACATTTCAATAGCCTCTGTATTAGAAGCTTTATGAATTTCAGTCACTCTGCAACATACCAGCATGAAGAGATTCTGAAGACCATGCTTGGCCTCTCATTTAAAACACATTATGACTTTGGTAGGTCAAGAAAATTTATATTTGCAGTATAGTTTGATAATTCCCTGACACTGTATGCAAAGACAGGTTATTAGCAGTCAGGCCACGTTTGTTTCTGTTGGGCTGGTACCAGGCCAGAAAATTTCAGAGCCAGAAGATAAGATTAACACAATTCCTGGCTGAGGATGCATGACTTTTTACGAATAGCTGAGTATAAAAAGGCCAATTATGTGATGATACAGCTTGAGTCCTCTGTCTGTAATCATGAGTTTTACCAAGAAAATTTTAAACAAATGTCACTCTACACCTCTAGGCTTACAGGAAAACATCAGAAGGAAAGAGTTCCCTTCCTAGTAGCCAGTCCTTCAGCAGTTGACTTTGCATGGCTGCCTGATGGCAAAAGTTATGAGCAAATTTCACTTTCATCAAATCAAGCTATGGGAAAGAATCTAATACAAGATAAATGGATAAAGTGCATTTTCTGAAACTTCCAGTATTAGTAAAATAAGTAACTTACCAGGATAGTCTGCATTCATAATTTCAATTTTTATAATATCTTACATTTATTCTACATCAAAAATATTCTTCCAAATGTGAGTTAAACATGCATGTTAAACACTTACAGCAATCGGTACGTCTCTAAAGCTACACTGTTTTCATGCTGATCTTCCCTACTGTACTCCATTAAGGCTGGTAGGATAAACTGCTCTGATTTCATTTCCCTTTGAGGAAGTTATCCCTATAATCCTGCTTTAGAGAAAGAAAGAAAAAAAGAGGGGGGGTGCTCAAATACAGTTCAAAGTTAAAATTGTTACTAACACATTCTATTCTTCAAGATGTTTAGATTATTTCACTTTGCTACAACAATATGGTGCTGTCCAGCATCTCAAGGTAGGTGTGTTCTCTGAATGTGACACTTGTTTCTGTTGTGTCAGACCTCTCCATTCTTCAACGTTAGGTTGGCAGATAACTTAGTAAAACAATAGCAAAAGAACTGCTTGAAACATTCCTTACACTACTCTAAAATTTGTGTTGTGCTTAGTGCGACTCACTGTCGGAAGAATACCAGAATGAAACAGATAACCAATAGTTTGAATAGTTGCAGATGCAAGCTACAAGAGCTTAAGTCTTTCACTTGGTGTGGTTTAGTGATTTCTTCACTTAAATGCTAAGTGTCTAAGTAGTTCTTTAACCAACCTCCCTATTTCTTTACTTTACTAAAGTGGCAGCATGCATGTTTTCCAGAGCAAAACAGCATGGAACATATCCAGCTGTTTACTTAGATCCAAAGAATTTGAATCTGAAAGCCAGGTCTCTTGGTCTAACTCCCTAGAGTCCTAGAAAAGCATCATTTGCTGAGGATGCAGACGAAAAAACATCAGTGTCATAATTGCCCACAAGACTAGTGTAGTCCTGTATACAGCAGAAGCCAAAGCATCAGGAAAATCCAAGGTTTAAAATAATTTGCAGTCACCTCTCTTCAGCCAAACACACTGCCACCAGTATTCCCCTGCAGCCAAGAATCAACAATGTCTACCACAGAAACAAGCAGCATGAATCACGTAATTGCTCAGGTTGAAAGGCCACCTAGTTCCAGCCCCACTGCTGTGGGCAGAGCTGCCACTCTCTAGAGATCAGGCTGCCCAGGGCCCCATCCAACGCAGCCTTGAACTTCCAGGGATGGGGCACCCACAGCTTCTCAGGATCACCTGTTCCACTGCCTCACCACCTGCAAGGTAAAGAATTTCCACCCCACGTCTAACCTAAACCTACTTTCTTTTAGCTTGCCACCATGTGCAAGCTATCATCCTATCACTTGCACATTTGTAGATTTCAGAAGCAAAAGAGCTGAAAAAGCAAAATTACATAAAATTAATGTTGTAACCTACTGTTTTGACTCTGAAATCACAGTGTGAATAATCACACACCCTACTTAACCAAACAGCCCCAATGACTTCTTCAGACACTCATGGCCACTAATTCTCTTCTCTGTTAAGTGAACAGCTTATCCTTCTTACTATGCATTTTGCCAGATTTTCAAGTTTATTCAACAGATTTCACAGTCACTGTGAAAACTCGCAAAGAAAATATAAGCTGAACTCTTTGTACATACACACCCAAATACAGGATACCAGTTACTTTGCCTGATAATTGTCGTGTTTCCATGACCAATCACGCACTTCAATCAGAACAACTTTCCACATACATAAAAACTAGAGACAAAAAATAATCCTAGTGAGTCACTGCCCTAACAATCAACACACTTCTAAATATGCATAAGAGTAAAGACTTTCTTCATGCAGTTACATGCACTCAGACCAACTGATTCAAAAAGAAAAAAAGCCACACAGTGCATACAAAGAAAGCTCAAGCACCACACTATGGACTACTCCTTTATACCAAAATATTTACTACATAACAGCTGTCAAAAATTGAACACTGTCAAGAATGACGTGTGTTTTTAAACTGGACTCAGGACGAGGACTTTTAATAACATGAATAATTTTAACAACATAATACAGCAAACAACTATTAAAATTCAAATGATTACCTTTAACTTTTAAATGAAAGGAATACTGAACATCCAAATGTTTTTATTTTCTCTCTAGCACGTGTTATCATAACTGAGAACAAAAAATGAACAAACAAGCAAACAGCAAAAACCCCAGAAAAATCCCAGAAAAGGAGATGGGCTTCTGCTGTTGCTGAACTCTGGAAACATTATAGAATGACAGAATGGCCTGGGTTGAAAAAGACCACAATGATCACCTAGTTTCAACCTCCCTGCTATGTGCAGGGTCACCAACCACCAGACCAGGCTGCTCAGAGCCACATCCAGCCTGGCCTTGAATGCCTCCAGGCATGGGGCATCCACAGCCTCCAATTGCTACAAAACAATAATTTGAGGAATTCAGTTCTGGAGTGAAAAAACCCTTTGTCTCAGCAAGTATTTATCAGCACAAAATACTATAGCACAAGCTAAAAACTGAATTTAGGTGCTTGCACAAGAGCCAACTATCACATAGGAAGTCTGGTCTGACTGTTTCATAACAACTTTAATACAACAATTCTGGAAAGAGAATTTGCTTCTCCTTTTTCCCGTATGCTTACTCCTCCCAATGCACAAGAACAGATTTTGAAGATCAAATAGCGAACTGATTCTTAAACTGATTACTGAAGCAAAGCTTTTATTTACAAACACCAAACACTACATGGATCAGCTCCCTCATTCATCTCAAAAGCACATGAAACCTTATGCAGGAATAGATACAAAACGCTGGGCCAGAGGCAGGCGGCCGTGGGTGAGAAGAGGCAGACCAAAACTATCATGAGGAGATCTGGCCAGGAGTATCTCAGAAGCAGACTCCTTCCTTAGGTAAGACAGAAAGCAGGGCAACAAATGAGACTATTTCGTTATTAGATCAGCAAAAGCCACACATTTCTCACTCCTTGTAGCAGCTTTCTGTCTGTTTGGGATTGTCACCTCATGGTTGCTGTAGGTTTGAAGAGAGTGATGTGACTGACTGGTTATACTAGTGTTTTAGACACAGAAGAAAATTGATAAGTAGAAATCTTATTTACAAGGCTAAGTGATAGAGCAGTCAGTATCCTGTGACATCCAAATGACCTACATTCAGCCAAGCCAGGAAGCCAAGCTTGCAGAGGGGCTGATTGCTTCCAGCTCCCTTAAAACTTTCTGTTCCAAGTGATCGTTTTCTTTTGTTTGAAAGAATCAGGAAGAGGTCTTAGCTTGATTTTTATTGTGGTCATAGCTATCTACCCAGGTGAGTTGAGAAGGAAGTAATCAAGAATCACAGAACAGAAGATAATTTACACAGGGGGACAAACTGTACAAACTATATTGCTGGGAAAATGTCAGTATTTTTATGAGATACACAGAAGTGAAATGAGTTTAATCTAGAGTCATGAAAGAATTAAACACCTAAAAGCATGTTTGCAAGCCTCAAATATCACTGCTAAAAAGGTACTCAATAGCAAGTGTTAAAATTACCTTAAAATATTCAGGAATTATCCATCATGTCTAACATATTTCATAAAATTACATATGCTATAATCTGTTATAATTCAATCTTCAAGTTTGCAACTTAGTAAGCTCATTTCATGTTTAAGCATTATTTTTTTTTCCATAGTCACTGACTCAAATAACATCCACAGGAACTCTAGTTGAACACTGTTTAATACAATTGCAATTCCACTGTTTCACCATTTTCTTAAGATATTGCTGAAATAACCACAACAATTGCAACAAATGGGTACCTGTCTACTGAATAGCCATTCTGTCATGCTATATGCACACACCAACAAGGATATTCTAACTAGATAACATAACTTGCAAATAAATAATCAGAAGTATCATGGTCAGTTTTCTGATTGCCTGCAACTTCTTACAGTTCAATAATAATTAAGATTATTTACAATTATATAATGTTTACCTAATTCACATTTTACAATACTTAGAAATGATTTGCCCAACATTTAACATTGAAAAACAAAGATAGAAGAAAAAGATTCCAGACTTAAAAAAAAAAAAAAAAAAAAAATCCAACAACCCAAAACAACCCAACAACAACAAAATAAACAGGAAAAGAGACCAAAAGACTCTCTGCGAGTCTACATGCATTCCCCCTCCAACCAAAGCATGTGGAATTCTCATTTTCTGAGCAGACTAAATAGCCTGTGCCATAAATAGTTTCACTTAAAAATGAGTGCAGCTTACATAAGCACGTGGCACTCACCATAAGCATTTTTACTGATAGCAAAAACACAGGTCAAAAAAAAAAGTATATAAACATAGTTCAGAAAATAGTATCTAAAAATTAACTCGAAATACCAGGGGGATTTACTATAAACTGCTACTGACGAATCTCAAACAAATACTCTGCAAATGGACAAGAGGATACGATTATCAAAGCTACACCAACGATCACACTCAAGCAAATTTATTCTGAGTATCCCCAAAACAGAAATTTGCCACTGTTAGAAAAGAACAGTTTTCATTGTTAAGACATGTCTGTACTCCCTGGATCTTATATCCTACCACATACAAGAGAATAAGACCAAGAGCTAAAAAAACGTTTGAGTCAGAACTACTTTTCCTTCCTTCTCAATCAAAGACCATGATAAACATTTTAATCTTTTCTTTCTATAGTATTCTATCAATTCTTTCATACCTTTCAGAAACTATGAGATATTAAGGCAATTTGTTAGACTTCATTACAGAACAAACCAAAAAAAAAAAAAAAAAAAAAAAAAAAGAGTAAGAAGGACTAAAAATATGTAGACTTTAACAGGAATGCAGTGGAGGGGGAAAGAAAATCTTATTTAGTTTTGTTTTAAATAGAATTTATGCAAGATAAGAGTTGCAAATTCTTCTGATACTTTCCTGCCAGTTCCTTAACACCACTGTCCCTCCATCCAGTTCTTACAAATATTAAGTCCATAAACAGCAACCCCCATGGGGACGGTTTCAATGCATACAAGACTAGTAATTAAAAAATAAAATAAAAAAGCTTTTTCTCTCAGTCCTGAAAAAGAAATACCATGCAGAAAGCTCCCTTTGAGAAAAAATGAATTACTTAAAATATGAGAAAAGTAGGAGCACTTCTGCTATCTTTTCAGTTGCTTCCAAGAGGGAAATCATCCATCAGACTTAACAACCTGGCCAATTATGCTAACTAATTCTTGACCTCCTGCTAACAGCCATTCATGAGAACAAACTGCACCAGGACTTCTGCAAATGAAGAGCAGAGACCTCAGTTGCACACATACCGCAAGCCGTCCTCTCCCTGCCTAGATCACAGCTTGGGTAACATATGCTCTTCAGAGATCTGTCAGGCATTTTTGTTACAACTTTTACAGGAAGCGGTCTGAGTTTTAGGGAAAGCAGCTTTCAAGTGACTGGGTGGCTCCTCCAGAAACAGAAGTGCTTTTTGTCACACTACTAGCAATGCCTGTGCAGTTGGTTCCAACGTCTTGCTGAGCAACGACAGGAAAGACAGTGATCACTGAAAGATCAGTGAAGATCCCTCAATGTCCACATCAGTACAGGGAGATGTTATCCATTCAGTGGTGCTATAAACATCAAGCAGGATTGCTCCAAACTTGCTAAGAGAGAGTTTCATTTCTGTAGTTGGTAAACTGGAAGAATTAGTGACTTCTGTAAAGGACAACTTTAACTCCCCCTCTCATGGAACCCTTCTTCACAGATGAAACTCCGGTTTCAACACAGCTTCGCTTACTTTCTGACCCTTTAATTTCCTCTCTCTCCTTTTTTCTCCAATATAGTAGAAGGTCACTTCTGAAGACTGATAAAAAAACTGACCTTACTTAGGTCTCTTAGGCTGAAGGCTTTCTTCAGCCTCATTCACCTTAGCTCCCAAATCTAAAAAAAGATTGGCAGATGGAACATTTACTTGACTTGGAACTTTCTTTAAAGCAAAAGAAGCATTTGCTCTATCTAGCGAGGGCTTCAGAAGCAAAGAGGTAGATTTCATTTTAGAGGGTCACTCTGACATTTTAAAAGTTATTCCACTGCAGAAGATAACTTAGAGACTTATTTCTCACAGACCTCTCTTCCTGTAAACTGGACACACCAAGAAAGCAAAAGAAAAAAAAGAAAAAACTCAAACACAAAAGGAATCAAGACGTGAACAGAGTCTCATCTCACTGTCATTACCTGCTAGTGGAACAGGTACACATTGAAGGTTAGTATCCCCAGCACAGAAGTAAAAGAAACTACACTAGATACATCAACCCAAAGGAATTACTCAAAAGCTCATAAACTCAGAACACATGCAACAGTTGCAGACAAGCAGTGAGATTTGTTTTGAAATTACTGCACAGATCATTGCTGCTGATGAAAAAAAAAAAAAGTAAGAAAATTTCTATGACCACTTCTTTCACAGTGTTGTCATAACAGCAGGAAACAAAGCAGAGATCCTCACTGAAAGAACAGTTGCCCAATACTGCCCACTTGATAGCGAGCTACAAACACACATCAATCTACAAAAGCATTAAAATATTTCTTTTTTAAAATCTGAGTGTTATGAGTTCAATTAAAACGCAGCCAACAATGCCCAGGTTATTAAAGTCACATCTGTACACCATCAGATCACCCAGAAGCAAAAACCTGGTTTTGTACAAGTGGCATTTTTGTAAAATTGCTAAGGAGAAAAGAAAAAAAAAAAAAGAGGTTTTAATGCCTTCAAGGCATCAGTGGAAAGAAAGATGATATTTGACATAGAAATGTTAGTTAGTAACAATATACTCTATTAACCTTTTTCTGAACAACTGTGAAAGAACAGTGAAATTGCACAGAATTGCCACTTTGCCTTAACTACATAAGTCACTTTTGATCCGACAATAGCAAGAATCACCATTCCATCAGGACGATCTTAAAGAGTTTCAGCAAAGAAAAACAAGCACATTACAACAGCAATGTTCTAGCACCCAGCCCACAGCTTCTGCAAGCTCATCTTCAAGAACACACATACAAAAGGCAAATTTTAAGTTCCTTTCAAAACTTGCACAAAATCCAGGTAAAGAACAACCCTCTATGCTCTCTTACACTATTACTTATTGCATGCTCAATACAAAAAAAAAAAAAAAAAAGAAAACAAATCCCTGACTCTTCCAAGTGTTAGGAGTAAACATTCATGCTTGAGTTAAGCCAATACAAGCTCCCCATAGAACAGAAATAATCACACTCAAGGTTTTATACACAGTGTGACAAATTCAATGACACATGAAGAATAAGAGAAGCCTTTCACAAGCTATTTTCAGTAGCCTAAGACATTGTAAACCAGTAAAAATGCCTTTAACAGATGAGACTTCAGGACAAATACCTCCAAATATAACCAAGGAATGGAAAAAGGAAAGCTTAAAGTCTCAACCAGATTAAAACACGAGCATGGCTGGGGATCTTTTCACCAAATTTGAACGGTCAACACTGAAAACATTTTAGAAAAGTATCCATATTTTTTCTGCCTCATACATGAGACAAATGCTGATAGCATTAGTATTTTTTCTTTTTTCTAAAAGTATCCTTAACTCAACTATGATTTCACAGAAACCAATCCACTTTTCAAATTAATATCCACTTCAGTGGACATACAATTTCATTTGACTGCAAGCACTTAATTAAAGCATATTGACTGCGGAACATGATTGACTGAATGTAATCAGCCAAAAAAATATTTTTAAGAAAATATTCTCAATTATCCACCAGCAAGCATACACTGAGTAGCAAAACATACACTCTAGCTGTGATAGGCTACCAAACACTGCTATAGCACAACGACCTTTAACTCTGTAGCTTTACTGTTTGCTTACTGCTTTATACGACTTCTGAAAAGAATGAAAGGAGAAGTAATTTTCTTATGAAAGAGTTATGTCAGGACAGAATCTGGTAACACATTAATGATGTTTTTCAAATACCACTACTTCAAATTCAGGCCCTGGTAAAATAAAGCCCACTGGAATCCAAGAACAATTGCTTCTTAAGAACAAAAAGCTGTGCTACAAAAACTTACTGGGGATGAAATTCTTCACTTTGATACTGTACTGATATGTTGGCTGTTACAAAACAGCACTTGAAGTAGGAGAAACATTTGAAGTCACAATCAAGGAGATGCACAAACACTGAAATATTAGGTCCACTCTGACATGAAACTGAGACTCACCATGAGTGATCTGTATAGTATAATTTATCCTTCAAGAGAGAAAAAGAACAAACATTAAGAACTCCCTGACAATCTTGATCTGTATCGTTTATGAGCAACACTACAGTTTGTCTCACCATCTTATTACACACTGAATTTTGCCAGATGATTGCAGCTTCTCATGACAATAAAAAAGGTTCAGCATCCAGGAGTCTTCTGGACACTGATACTACAGTGCCATCTTTTAAGCACTGACTGACACAGCACAGGACTTGCTGACAGATTATGTACCTTCACAGAATAAGAGATCATAAAGGATACTTTGTACCACAATACCTCCTACCAGAGCAGCATCAGGTCTAACATTTTGTGCCTTAAACTGGAGATGAATTTGCAGATTGCATATTTAATTTGAAAGCCTTTCACATGGGTAACTCTGAAGGAGTTCAAGGTTTGGCAGAACTTAAGAAGCTGTTCTGGAAATTTTTTTAAATCAACACCTTTAACATTTGCATAAACAACTCTAAACAAGTATTTCTGAACTCCCTCTCATCTTTCCATGTAGAAGAAGTTGCTTCCCATGTGCAAACTGCCACTGTGACATTACCACACATGCAATCTCAACAATATGATACTTGGTCTTTCACAAGCCAGTTAACATCACCCTTTAGACAATATTTTATTATATTATGCCTTCACAGAAACAAGTAAACAGAAAATCCACATTACATAGATAACTACCAATTCCCAGTTTAGGCTTTGGACCTCCCCGTTTGTGTAAAGACAATAATAAGGACAGGAAAACACACTGCAAAACCACAAGTAGCAGATATTTCTACCTTGTAACTTGAAACACCTGCCTACAAAAGCAGTCCAACAGATGTTTCTGAAAAAATCTGAGGCTATATACAACTCTTAGTTTCAGCTTGTCACCTGTCATTCAAATGCAACAAATAAAGTCCTTCTCTGTAGATATATTTACTTACATTTATGCGTGTAGAGACAACTACATGCACAATAGACACTGCACTTGCTTCAGCTCACAGTAGTGGAAAGAGTGTTATGCAGACACTCCTAGAGCAAAATGTGTCATGCTATAGTAGAGTTGGATGACTAAGCAGACATGATAGAAATATGCAAATCTACATCCAACCAAGAATATTTTTGGGGCTACGTATCCTATTTCAAATACACACTATAAATCATTACAGGATCAAAATTAGGAGAAAGCATCTACAGCTTAGCTCAACCAAAAACTTACTTTTGTTTCAGATCTATGTAAGTAGCTTTCAAGAGGTGACAGAGGCAAGCTGTTACCACGCAACATTAAGAACTGTGTATTATCCTTTTGGAAGAATGCAAAAGAATCATTTACAATTAGAAAGGGTTACTCCTCCGTCACTCAGCGGTATCAGATAGGCATCAGCACAGACATACTGCAAAAACTAGGTGGAAAAGAAGGTAGGTTTTCACAACAGCTATTCAACTCATCTTTCTCACGGTGATGACTAACAGAAAGAAGGAGCCTCAATGAGATCTAGGAAAGAAGAAGAAAATGGACACAGATCTCACAATATCCTCTTCACGTTTATCTGCAGTCACCTGTATTAAAAGTTATGATGTGAGCCAGATGAAAATAAACCCTGAAACTGCAGTCAACTTATGGAGTGCATCTATCACTCTTATCCATCTCACCGTGCTTAAGACAAAAGATTTAAGATTAAAGACAGACAAACGCTGGTTGCATATTCCTTTACTAACACGTGTAAAAATTGATACATTTTACAGAGGAAATGAGACAGCCTATACACACTTTGTTAGATGATTATTTACACCGTTGCCCTCAGCCGACACTAATTCACAGGGCAGGACAAAGGGCTGACTTTATAAAGTGTTGTGAAATACTTAATTTTTAAGAACACTGTTCCTCTCTCATTGTAAGAGGAAATGAATTTGACGTTTCTTCTTTTTACATTAAATATGCTAACACACAATATGCTTGGACAAGGGACAGAAGATAGCAGTGCTCTTCTCATGAGTCTGGAAGAAAAAAAAAAAATATATATATACATATATCAAAGCTATCCAAGCAGTTATCAACCTCTGATCACTCAGGCTTTCCTGGTAAGTTTTACACATATTTCTATTAAGTCATCTGAGAACAGCCCCGATCAAGTGAATCTTACAAGCCTACAAATGAACACTTACTACTCAATTTCAATCATAGTAGATATCAGCACTAAAAATAATGGGCACCTATCAGCACACCAACAAGATTGGTCAGTCTATCTACTTTTAGTATCTGTGTGAAATGGACAAAGAGGGAAAGAGGAAAACTGCTGCAGACCTCAAGAGAAGACTCTGGACAGAGCATAGAATCATAGAATATGGTTGGAAAAGACCACTAAGATCATCTAGTCTGACTGTCAACCCATCGCCACCATGCTCACTAATTGGTGTCCCTCAGCACCTCACCTATCCTTTCCCTAAACACCCACAGGGACAGTGACCACACAGTCTCCCTTGGCAACCTCTATCAATGCCTTATCACTCTTTCTGAGAAGAAATTTTTCTTCATATCCAACCTGAACCTCTCCTGGTGCAACTTCAGACCATTACCTCTCATCCTACCAGTATTACCTGGGAGAAGAGGCCAACCCACACCTCGCTACAATCTTCTTTCAGGTGGTTGCAGAGATTCTCTCCTCAGCCTCCTTTTCTCCACACTGAACAATCCCAGTTCCCTCAACTGCTCACCATTAGACTTGTGCTCCAGACCCCTCACAGCTTCACTGCCCTTCTTCGGACACGCTCCAGGTACTCAATGTCTTTCTTGTATTGAGAGGCCTAAAACTGCTAAACTGAACACGGTACTCAAACCGAGGCCTCACCAGTGCTGAGTACGGAGGGACAGTTGCCTCCCTTGTCTTGCTGAGTACACCACCATAAGCATAACCACGGCCCTGCTACCTCCAGAGCCAAACCACCACAGCAGCAGCATCATGCTGCAGTCAGCCCGTCCAAGAGACAGCAGCACCCCCTTTTACCCGCGCTCCCATTTATTTACACCCCCTATATCTCACACCGGGAGCAGCCCACGCAGACCAGGAGCCCCTCCTGGAAGCCGCCCACCCTCTCGCCCCGGCACGAAGAGCCCCAAAAACAAAACACAAAGTTCTCCCCGCCGCCTGCGTGGGTGCACGGCAGCCAACGCCGCCTCCCGCAGCTCCCGACGCCGCGCCCCAGCGGCCCCGACCTGACTTCCCCGTACCCCAACCCAAGCCGCGGGCAGCCGTCCGCTCCGGCCCGCTTTCACCACGTTCCCCGGGCCGGGGCAGCGGCGAGGCGGCGCGGAGGCCTCGCCCCCAGCCCGTTCACCAGCCTCCCCTCCCTCCCGGCCGGTCCTCACCGTGTTGCGCTGGGAGCTCGGCTCCAGCGGCGGCTGCATGCCCACCCGGCCCCTCGCTCTGCCCCGGGCCTCCGGGACGGCGGCCGTTGGAGTCGGGACGGCGGCCGTTGGAGGGGGGCACCCCCCCCGCTCCTGCTGCGGGTGCGGGGGCGCTCTCCGGTCTGCCCCGGGTCTCCGAGAAGGGGGGGAAGGAGGGAGAGGGGGAGGGGGCCTGGAGCGCGGCCGTAAAGCGCTTCCGGGATGCGGGCGGCGCCGCACGCTCAGTGCGCGGCGCTGAGGCCGCCGGCCGCGCGGCGGAGGGGAGGGGCCCGGCCCGGTTCCGGCATGGCGTTCGCTCTCGCGAGATTTGGCGGCGCGGGGCCGGGGTTTGAACGCGCGCGGGGAGAAACGGACGCGGGGGTGTGGGGGGTGGTTGGTGACCGCGCGGGGTTCCCTCGGAGCTGCAGCCGGCCGTTATCGCCGTCCTCTATGCACAACCTTAGGGCAGCGCGGCGGGAGCTGTAAAAGGACGGTTCTCACCGCCGGGCGGCCTCGTTCACGGCCCCATCCTAGTCGAAAGTAACGGGAGCAGGCACAGACCTGCCTTGTTTCTCTGGAAAAGCCTCTGGAAAAGCAGGGCGAAGCGGTGGAGGGAGCGGGCACGCACCTTGTATTGCCATCACTCGCTGCTCACGTCATCTTCCTTAGGCTTGAGGCCTTGTTCCTGTGTCAGAGATTGTGTAACGTTAATTACGGAATTCCTGTCTTCTGATTCCTGCGTTGGAAACCAGCCAAATCTGACCGGTGCATTTAGGGGGAGGCAGAAGGCAGAGGAGTAAACAGGATCTCAGTGCAACCGTATGTGAGACTTGTTCTTTCCCTTTGGTTGGATTTCAAGATCCCGAAGTGCACGTTCCTCAGCAAAAAAAAAAAAAAAAAAAAAAAACCCAAATCCATAATAAATAAATACAAATGAGCACTTCCGGACCTAGTTAATCGCTGTGTGTCACTTTCTTGAAATGTAAGAAGAAGCCCCGTGGGTAGCTGCTGATCTTTAGTTAGTGAAGAGTCTGTGCCCTGTATTACACATACTGGCCCTGGTTTGTTCAACACTTCTTGTGTTGTCCAGCTCCTTCAAACCCACATAAGTCAAACCTCCCTGCTGCTGCTTCTCTCTGTCCGTAAGCTCACTGTGATGCAGACAGGCTAGTCAAAGAGTAAGTTCCGCAGCTCCACTTCAGCTTAGCAGCCACCAGTCCTTTATTTTTCTTTGAAAACAAGGATTTTTCCTCTGCGTGGACTGTTGTAGAAGACTGTCATCTAGCAATTGCTTGATTTATCTTTCCCTGCATCACTCTGAGAGCAGGAGAGTTCTGACAGAAACTGTGGAGACTTGGTATTGTGTTTTCCATCAGCCTTTAGATTTCAGAGTGGGATTGCACTACTGGTGAATTAATCAGCTTTGTAACTCCACAATTAATCTCAGCAGATCCAATGCTTTGCTTAAGAATTTAGAAAAAAAAATATCCATATGATTCTTAGGAGTCTGCAAACCAAAGAAATCAAAGATTGTGCATGTTTTAGCTTTGCTGAATGCATCTGTGAAAGTTCATTTTATTGCCGATCCAGTTCTTTCGTCTCCTGTTATCCATGTGGCAGCTGCAATAACTGATTATATAAAAACATACTGTTAAGAATGTATTTAAAGTATTTTTAGCTGCTTCTAATGGGGCTTAGCAGCTGGAAACAAGGAGAAGTTGCACTGAGTAATCAGTGCAGTTCTTAGACAGCTGTGTGAGAACCACTGCATCACTGTTAAAAGAGTTACGTGTGATGAAAAAAAATGAAAAATAGACCTCAATCCTTGCTGCTGTAACTGTAACTCAAAGTAGAATGGAATTCATTGTTAAACTCACTTCTGTAGTAACTTGTAGATGAAAATGTCTCTTTGTTTCATGGGTTTTATTTATTTTTCATTTTGTTTGATGCTTGTGGCATTTATTGTTAGCCATCTTCAAAAGGCCTCAAGTTGGGATTTAAAGACTATGCTACATTCCTTTTTAAACAGAACGAAACTGTAGTTAGTTCTGCTCCTCTTTGTCTCTTTATGAGCAGCTGTCTAGGAGATCAATTTTCTTATTTTGGAATTAGGCAATTTTCTGCAGTTTGAAGACAAATAAGGCAAAATTCTGCAGAGCCTAAGAATTGCAGCCAAAAAAAGTAACGTGACAAAGTGATCCTCTAATATTCCATATTTTTTTTCTGTCTGAATTGTTTCTAAGCTGAATTAGTTCCACTTACAAGTTGAAATAGTGATATTTTTTAATGTAAGCACTATAAACTTGAGTCTTGATCTAAAAAGGCAGAGTTCTTTTTCCCTGTTATGTGTGGTCAGTAATGTCACTGAAGTATGCTACTGGTTTTAATTGTAGATGCATAAGGAAAGGTACACATTAGGCACGCATCCATTTGTCACAGTTTTATTTACAAACAGAAGTAATACGTCTGTCTTTTTAGACATAGAACTAGACAGTATTATTAAAAAATCCAAGAAACTGTGTCTAGAGTAAGGAGGTACCATTTTTCATATCATTTTTCACGTGGAAAGAAGTTGGCTTGGGATGAAGTCTGAGCAGAGGAATCTGTAATAATACCTCATGTTAATGCCAAATCCTGCTGACTCCTGTTACAGTTTACTCTTACACACAAAGTTGCAGATTTAATGTAGCTAGAATCCTGTAGAACCAAAGCTCACAATGGAGAATGTCCTTTCTGCAGTAATTCTACTTCCGCCCACAGAATTACGTATAGAACATTATGGTCCTGATATGTCAGTTTAAAGGTCACAAACTACCTAGCTGTAAATCCCACATCACTGGTTTATAGGATCACCTTGCTTCTCTCACTTACATTATGTTTTAAGGAATATGTCCTTGTTTTTTCCTCATCTTAAAGTGAATTCTATCCCCTGAAAACTGTATGTAGAACTAAATTCATCTACTAGGTTCCAAATTTAATTAAAACTTTTGAGACCTATGCATCACCCTTTGTGCTTTTCCTTTTGTAGAGAAAAGATTGTTTTGATTCTGCTAGGTACACTGGTTGCTTTTTTTATTTCAAAGATGTGTCATTCATGTGACCCTGAGAGAATAGAATAAAATGTTCATTGTTTGTTTTCACAGTGATTATGGATGAAGAATTTTATTTCCAAGTGAAGGTACTGTGGCATTAAAAATCAAACACAGCAATGCTCAAGTTGAGAAGTCAAAATAAACTTGTGAGAAGAGAGCACTCAAAAATTGTATTACTTTGTCTTAAATTGTTTTTTTTTTCTTCTTTATGAAATACAAACCCAAGCAACTGTCACTTGTTAGTTATATCCTTTGGAGGGCGATAGCTGACATGGTCTGGTGAACTGATGGGCGTTGGGTATATGGGCAAATGGGCACGTGTCCAACAGACAAGGGGGGGTTATCCCTCAATGGTAATTTCTGAGTGTCTGTTGTTCCCCTCTTTTGAGGTACAAACACAATTGCATTTACACTGGAAGTTTTTCAAGGCGTGCCTTAGTATTCTCAAGTGCTGTGGCTGATTCTCAGCAGAAAGGGGCAGAATGCTGCTACTGTTTGGAGAGCAGTCTTTTGTCATAGAGCACAACAGTGACAGTGCAAATAGCATTAGAGCTAGTGCCAGTGCACACCTTTGGGTTGGCTTGCATTCTTGTCAGTTTTTCTCTTTGCAATTTCCTTAAGTAAGTTTTTGCTGCTTTTGAAGTTTCTAACCTGTGATGTGCAAGAAGTAGATTGTACAGAAATGCAGATTCTCTGCATTTCTGCTAGCATGCTTAAAAGCATATGAAAGCATTCCTTTGTAGAGTCTTCTGCAATAGCTGCAGTTTTGGCACAGTCTTTGGCACCAAAACTACTTGGAAGAGACAAGTCAGCAATGTATATAAAATCAGTGTCATAAAGTGTTTTCTGACTCTGAATGGCATATAATGTGAGAAAAGTGAAGAGCTGTGCTTGTATATATGCCTTTACGATCGTGCTTATTTTATATTAAACTTTAATGATGCAATTAAAAGAGAATTGGTGATATTTTTCTCTAAAGCTACGGAAAGACCATACTTTTCCATTTGGTGATATGTAGGAATAATTCCTCTAGGGGTATTTTTCATCGCAGTTAACTCTGATGCTCTGGTCAGTTTCTAAACATGTAGAGTTCCCAGTGTAATAGCAGGAATTTAAGTTAACGATGTCATTTGCTTGTACTGTGCCAGTGCTGTTGTGCAGAAGTAGGGAATTCTGTAAATTTATCTGTCTTTTTTTTTTTTTAATCTTAGATGTGGTTATACTTCTGCAGAGAACACAACAACTTCTGTAAGTTCATTTTACTGACTTGCACGACATAGACACACCCAGGTTAGTGAGTATGTGGCACGTAAAATGGCTGGTAAAGGATTCTGAAAGCTCTGTAGATAGAATACACATCAAAGCAGAAGATTGCATATGTGTTTCTAGTTCATTCAACATGGGAGTAATATTTTTGCTGCTACCTGATTGTGTCAGAGTGGTATTTCCAGTTCCCAGATTTTTCACTGGGGTGTGACATTTGAAAGGGAGATAGTACCTCTGAATTGCACTGACTGCTTGTCTAAACTCATCATCACATACTGCCATTGGCCAGGTCATTGCTCAATGCCAGTTTTCCTGTGAACAAGAATATGGGAGATAGCAGATTACCACATCGCATTAGATACGGTTGCTAGTAAGTGCAGACAGAGTGATTGGGTCTAAAACACCCAATCTGTAGAAACGATATTCCTTATAGGAATGCCTAGGTCCTGTGCAACATGCAGGAAGCTATACTCTCTGATAATCAGATGTTTTGTATGTTTTTGCTTGCTTGCTTTCCTATTCGTATTTGTCAGACAAGAGAGACCTAAAGGGTATCAGAGCTGTGTGTTTGTTCTGGAGGGGAGGAACAGTATGTTCTGACTGTGATGCAAATGCTTCCTTTTAATATCTGTTGCTATATTCCTTGAAAGATACACCATTATAATAAATTATTTTTAAACCATACTCTGTATTACTACTGAAAGTTGCAACCATGCTGCAGAATATGAGTGAAAATGTAAGTATTTGCATGCAGTTTCGGGGGGTTGTTCTTGCTCAGATATCATATCATAGGGCATTAGATATCTGGAAAACACATTTAGCATTCAACCTTTTGAGCTGGCACTTACATTATCTTTAAAAAAGTAAATGAAAATGATTGAGTATAACTGAACTAGCTTTAATCTAAGTGGTGTGCAGTTCAGCAGTCATAAAAACATATTACTATAGGCTTCAGTGGGGGGGTTCACAACCATCACACACATATATATCCAGGATTTTCATCAGGTTTGTACAGTCCACAAAGAGTATGCTGCTGTCTGCATTACTCTTGTTGCTATTCTAACTAGTTTAAAGGGGAGCATTGCCAACTGCACTGCCACCAAGTGTGCTGTACAGACATCCATGAAGAGGCTGCAGCGATGGTGTCAGAACATGGCCTGTGTTGATAGACAGAGGTGAATTTAATTTATGACCTGCATATGTTGCTGAGTAGTATGGAGGTTTCTGTCTCAAGTTACTGGACAAAGTTTATAAATTCTTGGACCTTGGAAAGGACAACTCAAGGTAGACCCCCATAAATGAATAGTTAAAAAGGTCATCAACATGGATTTCAGTTCATTATTACCTTTCTAGTACTAACTAAGTCCTTACAATCAGAGTAGTTCTGTACACCAGTAGGACTGCTTGTAGGTGAAGGCTGGAGTAGTTGAATACTTACTGGTAGGAATTGAAGCTGCAATATTTAACTGAAATTGTTCTCTCGATTTTGAAGAAGATAAAACTTCACAGTTGCAAAGACACCTGTAACTGCTCTCAATTCCAGTCTTCCACCTCAGGAGAACCATCAGTAAAGCACCAAACTCCTAGTGGCCTGGTACAGCTGCAAATATTGTAAATGTCTAATGACTATCTAAGGTAAGAGCAGAGTACGCGACAGCACTGGTGATTCTTAAGGACAGCAAGTAGTATAACCTCTGTGTCTTTCCATGGCCTTGGTATTAGTATGTGACAGCAGGAGTTTTGCAGTGTCACTGACAACCTCATGTCTCATGTAGAGCTGAAAGCATGTAGCTTCTATTTGTCAAAGTAATGCCTAATCACACATTGCATTTGACTTCTTAGCAGACTTGCTTGCTGAGTTGCTTTTGTTTCCAAGTGAGATGCCTTTCATCTCTTGCCAGCTTAGAAGTATTGTCACTTCTTTCTTCCTGATGCTGGTCAGTAGCAGCAAGTATTTCCACCACTTCTAGTATGGCTTACACTAATTGAAGTGAATGTGAAGACAGCTGTTGCAAAAACCATCTCCACTTCTCCTTATATCCATCTTTCATCTCCTTACATCATCTTTTCCTTTTGATAACTGCTACATGTTTCTTGGTCACAATTTCAAAGCATTTGATGAGTCAAGCAATTATGATTGTATTATGATCCATGAGCCTCTGTTATCTTGGGAAAAGCTGGTTGCAGGACCTGATAGTGTATGAAAGATGGAAGCAAACACTGCTGTCACAGTCTTTTCACCGAGAAACTCGTAATAAAGATATTTATCTCCTCCCTCTCTAAAAAGCAAAATACTCCTCAAACGTAGCCATTTTTCTCCTTAATGAAAGGAAGCAAAATCGTTGAAGACAGAGAACTTACTGCTAACAGTTTGGTATGGAAGAGTCAGACTTTATGGAATTGGGCAACTTTTCTAAAATACATAGCTTAGATGCAAATCTGATGTTCTATTCAAGGCTGTCACAGCTGAGCCTCATGTAGTTTTCTCTACAATAGTTATCAGAGTGTAGAAAATAGTTCTGATTAACCCTCTATCATACTCCAGAAATAAGTACAAGCAAAAGAAAGAGAATTTTAACAATTCTCTTCAGTTGTGTAAGTGAGCAAAATTAAGTGATTTCCTTCATGTCAGTAGTTTCAAAACCTAAGCAAGATTCATGGGCATGGCAGGATTGGAGGATGATCATTGAGACATAATTCAGGAAAGGAATACCTTTTAAATAACCTTTAATCTGACACGCATCTTTCCACTGGAAACTGGAATATTCTTTCCAATGCATTTTTGCTTGTGTCAAAATCTGTGCTAGTGCAATAGCAAACAGAGTGAATGCAAATTAAAAGTATGAAAATGTTCATTATTGCTTTGCAGTTCATAGAAAAAAGCCAGTCAATACTCTGTATTCAGACAAATAATATCAGAAATGTAAGTGAAACAGTAAACAAATGAAATTTTTCACTCGTCATTAATGATAGGACTGGTGTTATGAATTGCTAGAATTGCTTTTTCCACACATCCTTTCAATTTTGTGTGAAATGAGGTGGCTACTTATTCCAAACACAGAAGGCTGTATATTGTTGATATGCACTGCCACAGAGGAGACACATGTTTCTTTATTTCATTAAAACACAGTATTATAGACATGGGTTACACTTTTCACCTTAGACAGTGGCTGATGGCACCACCATTGAGGCACCACCATTGAGTGGTTTAAATGGTCTTTGAGTACAACACAGTGGAAGGAAGGGATAACATTCAGAAGGACCTCAGCAGGCTGGAAAGGTGGGCCCGGGTGAACCTGACGAGGTTCAACACGGCAAAGTGCAAGGTTTTGCACTTGGGCCAGAGGAATCCCAGGCATCCATACAGACTGGAAGGAGCGGTCCTTGAGAGCAGCCCTGCAGAGAAGGACCTGGGGGTCCTGATGGATGAAAAACTGAACATGAGCCAGCAGTGTGCTCTTGCAGCTCAGAAAGCAAATGGCATCCTGGGCTCCATCACAAGAGGGGTGGCCAGCAGGGACAGGGAGGTGATTGTCCCCCTCCACTCTGCTCTTGTGAGGCCCCATCTGGAATACTGTGTCCAGGTCTGGAGCCCCCAGTACAAGAAAGACGGAGCTGTTGGATTGGGTCCAGAGGAGAGCCACAAAGATGATCAGGGGGCTGGAGCACCTCCTCTATGAAGACAGGCTGAGGAGCTGGGCTTGTTCAGCCTGGAAAAAAGAAGGCTGTGGGGTGTCCTCATTGCAGCCTTTCAGTACCTAAAGGGAGCCTACAGACAGGAGGGGAATCAACTCTTTGAAAGGGTAGACAACAGCAGGACTAGGGGAAATGGATCCAAGTTGAAGGAGGGAAGATTTAGATTGGATGTCAAGGGGAAGTCCTTTACAGAGAGAGTGGTGAGGTGCTGGAACAGGCTGCCCAGAGAGGCTGTGGATGCCCCATCCCTGGAGGTGCTCAAGGCCATGTTGGATGAGGCCCTGGGCAGCCTGGTCTGGTATTAAATGTGGAGGTTGGTGGCCCTGCCTGTGTCAGGGGGGTTGGAGATTCATGATCCTTGAGGTCCCTTCCAAACCAGGCCATTCTGTGATTCTGTGAACATCACTTTCCTGTCTACCTTGACCCTAAGAAAATGTTCTGTTTGTTTGACATTCTGCTTACAACTTTGGAAATGTACCTCCAGCCATATAATAGCTGCAACTATGTTATTCATTCTTGTGAACTGGCACCCTGCTCCAAAACTGTCACACAAGTCAGCAGGATATACTGGGTCTGGTTTTGAGTGAGGCCATTCAGTTTTACAGTAATTAGTATACTGAAGTCGAAAGAAAATTTGAAATATATAACTATTAAAAGGAAAATAGATAGGCAAAGATTTAAATTAAACAATCTTTAAGGAGGACATCAGCACTGATGCTCTTGTCTTCACAACAGAAAACTCTGAAGCTGACCATATTTAGTCGGTCTCATTCAAAAGTTCCTAAATAGCTGCTTTTTAAAATTACCATTCAAACCTCACAGAGGCTCTGACATTTGTTAACATTCAAGTCAAGGCAAAATTATTTGTGCTTACTTTGGCACAGAAGCTAATCCTCATGCATCATTTGCATGGGAAGGCAGCCAGCTGCAGAGTGTAGACAAAACTCCTCCCGTCTCCCTGGAGCTGAGCCTCTGCAGGACTCCTGGCCCTGGACCTCTCATAGCAACACCACAAATCTTCTGGGACCTGTCAGTGGAGGGGAGGATGGGTCTGATTTTTACCTCTTCTGTTTCCTATCTTGTTGTAGTCTTGTGGCCAGCAGATGTGCCTGCCAAGGTATACAGAGAGAGGCTGGGATGGATCCAGGAGTGAATTTGTCCTATTGAATTCTGTCAGCCCTGCGGCTTCACTCAGACAGCAGTGCTGTTGGAGTCAATGAGCTTGCAAGGACTTGCAGGAGCTGTGGGATTTGTTGTTTTGATTTGTCTAAGGATCAGGCAGATTTTAAGACAATAATCAAATGGGAGCAGCGCTGATTATTTTTGTTTTTTATGTAACTATAAAAAAAAAATCGTAGTCTCCAGAACTTAACTTTTACACCTGCCACCTATGAGTTTGCCTTTAGATTTTTACAGAGCACGTTTAAACCTGACAAAACTGGATGATTTCCCACTGAGCAGGTGTATGTAGGCTCACAGACTCTTACTGTCTGAGAATCAAGAGCAAGACACGTTCACTTAAAAGTGTATAAACATGCATACCTTTCTTCCTTAAATTACTTCTTTCTGTGCTTTCTCTTCCATGAGTTATGACAGTGTGCAGATTTCCATTGCTGTGCAGATTTTATTTGTCAGTGTCAGGATCCCCAGCCACACGGGAAGCCTGTGCCATCAATTTCCATTCCAGTACTCTTGGGAAGAGCTGTCAGTCGGCTGAGCCTAGACTTTACTAGATGGCAGGCTAGATCTTACTAGATTTACCTAGATTTTACGAAGGCAGGCCAATTCCCTTGATACCAAGTGACCACCCAGACACTCTTACAGGAACACAACAGTCATTAAAGATTATTAATAGGCTAAAACAGCATTTTCTTTTGAGGTCAAGGTGTCCAGTGGTTATATTATTTGCAATTTGATTCCATGTAGCCGTGTAGCAGGAAACGTCTCTGCAATGAGGTCTGCTTAGGTCACTGGTCTTTTGCCATCATGCTTGCGGCGCAGCAACCTGGAGTGCTGGCTGAAAGGATGGTTTTGTCAGCTCTGTTTAGACGTCTGTTTACAGGATGAGCTTTGTCATTAAACCTTCTTCTTGTGTGTGTAACATTTTCCAGAGCTTTTTTTGTTTGTTTGTTTGTTTTGCCCAAATTTTGTTTTTATTTGTCTCAGCTTTGACCTTCTCCTATACTACACTATCACCACGGTAGAAGAATCACCACTCCTGTGTGCTCTGTTCTGCACAGCCCTTGTTGCTGGTGAGCTTTAGCACCTTTCTGGGTTTTGTTAAGTCCCAGCTGTTATGCAACTATTTCCAAGATGAAGATAAGGATATAATAATGCTGACGTCTATCTGATGTTTCTGCATGTAAACTCTTGCTGCCTTGAACTATATCAAGAATCATAAATCAGAATCATTTGAGTTGGAAGGCACCCTTAAAGGCCACCTGGTCCAATTCCCCTGCAACAAACAGGGGCAGCTACAGCTATATCAGGGTTCTCAGAGCCCTATCCAGCCTGACCTTGAATATCTCCAAGGATGGGGAATCCACCACATCAGCTGCATCTTGCAACTTCAATGGCATCGGAGTGTATATATATGAAATATATG
Organism: Lagopus leucura; assembly: GCF_019238085.1. Lineage (NCBI taxonomy): Eukaryota > Metazoa > Chordata > Aves > Galliformes > Phasianidae > Lagopus > Lagopus leucura. The sequence continues at coordinate 64,259,220 of NW_024962262.1, forward strand.
TCACTGGGTCCAGAATTTGACCTACAAATTGTGAGTCAGTTTAAATTTTGTCATACACATGGTTTTGCTGCTACAGTCATAATGTAGCGATATTTAGAGATTTGCTGTTGATGTTGCAAAACACCCTCCAAGTACTTGTTTAAAATAGGTAATTTAGCTCATAGACTGCAATTGCTTCCTGAACAACACACAGCAAAAAAATAGTTCCTAAACGATCTCCTATGCGTTCATTCTCCCCTAAGTACTTTAAGTAGATAATTAACACTGGGTGATTAAAAGCATCTTTGGTCTGTGTAATTCTACAGCCTATTATTTTTCAGAGTAATTAGATTCATTTTATCTAAAGTTGTTCAGCACATATCTTTGTAACAATTTAATTTGCATGCCTTCTTGGTACCTCCTTCTCTCAGTCGCTTTCATTTTATGAGACACTCAATTAGCCACATCAGGCTATGTAGAAAGATCCAAGAAGATTCAAAGCTTGATTTAAGTATCCTTTCCTCACTGAAATCCTTTATAGCACTTCAGAAGTGCACTATCCTTAGGGCTGAACCTGCAGTGCAGCAACACAGCTATCAGCTTGTACATGGCACACCAAAGCGGAGCAATTCCAGGGGAATTACTTGGTATCAAACAAAAGCAAGTGCCCGCGAAGAGGGAGGAATGCTGTCTGTATGCATCTTTTTCCACAGCTCCACAGAAAACACAGAGTATCAGCAGTGCAGTTCTCCCTACCACAGGCTTGTTATTTGAGAAATTCACTTCTGGTACTGGGCGGTGGGGCAGCGGTGATGTTATCACTGGTACCGCATCAGTCCCAAACAGAGGCCCTGCTTCACTCAGCAGTGTTGACCTCAAAGTAATGAACAGCCACTATATTCTGTTATGTATGGAAGTATTATGTGAAAAAAATAATCGGTTTGGTCACGATTGTGAAATGTTTAACAAGTAAGCAACTTAGAGATCAGCACCCATTTTCTCATGCAGTTAAGGTGAGCTCAGACTAAAGTAGTTATTGTATTAGCATATTTATGCTACTACTGTTGCTATTGCCATAATATGATCTTTTTAACAAATATTCCTGGTAAGAACAATTTCCTAAATGAATGTCAGCTTGATTAGCTGACCAAGATCAAGTCCTGTACAAAATGGGTCATATTTGTGTTTAGCTTTGCAAGAAGCGCCCACAGAGAGTAAGGTGAACAAAAGTAATTTCATGCTGTCTCTGTGTTGTCTGAATTTTGGGCTTGATTGGGTCTGTGTGCTTCAGATCAAAGAGCTCAAGGGTTTAGATTCATAACGGTGCAGAATTCAGGGTCCATGTAAAGAGAAATAAAACTCAGCAAAGCTTGGCACTAATGAAAAATGCTTATACGATAGAGTCAAAATCACTTTGGGTTATATTTTGATAACTTATTGAGGTGAACCATATTGCCCCAAAGGGAAGAGAAGACCATTTATGCTTGGAAAAACAATAGTGTTTTAGCCATGTCTCTCCACTCTGCCAGCTCATGGCATGTGAAATGATGTCTCATGCCTTTGATGCTGACTGATTGTCGCAGTAAACCTTGGTGTTCTTCCTGGCTTTAGTCAATTTTTTTCTGTCATATGATGGATGTTGTGCCATTCCATTGTCCCATGGTCATTTTCTCTCTGCTTTAAGGAATCGGTGAATTTGGTTTTCCCTTCTGTTAGATTGTGTGGTGAAGTGATTGGGTCTTTCTCCAGTATCATAATTACATCTTTTCTAAGTTCCTGCCATATTACTTCCTACACACACCTTTCTTTCCACGTTCTTTCTAATCCACAGTATCTGAATGACCAAAAACTAGAAGTACCTGTCAAGAAGTTGCTAGAAAGATTAAGCAGAAAAATAACCTAGAAGTATGCTGTGTTTTCAGTGGACAGGAAAAGACTCAAATGCCAGTCTTAGTATGTTGTCATAGAGAGAGACATTTCCTAGTGATTTTAAATGTTTGTATGGAGGAAGGATTGATTTTTGTTTATTTGTCATTGCCCAGAGTCTCTTGGCAACTAAATTCCTTTGTTTTGACTTTTAGCAGCCTATGACTATTCTGACAAGGAGGAAGACTGGAAACGATAATAAAGGTTAGGTTTTCCTTAGCACTGCATGTCTTTCACATGAAAAGTGTTATTTGGCTATGAATTGTAAGACCTCAGGTTGTCTGTGGTCAGTTTTGCAAGAAATTTGTGTGAAGGGCAAGAAGCAGGATCAGTACAGAGTTTCTTTGGCTTTTTCTTCCTTTTGGGAAATTCTTAGCTGCTAGAGATCCTAGAAAGGGGAGATAAATGTAAATGGCTGAAATGTACATTTTCCCAATCCAGGTTGTGAGGCTTTGCTGAATCAGAGGACATGGGTTTGTGGGTTTGTAGAGAGTATTTAATGGAGCTTTTTTATTGCCAAGTGTTGATAATAGTTCTAATAAATTAAATATATAGAGAGAAATCTGAGCATTTTTTGGTGAAGCAGTAACCCCACCAAAATTAAACTAGCTCCTAACACAGCACACCTAAATGGCGTAACTTGCATGTGACTGACTGTTGACAGATTTTAGTTAGATTTGGTTCTCAGTTACCCAGGCAAACATAGAAACTCATCTCTGTCTTTGTACATGTATTTCTGGCCCTGTCCTACCAACAGCCCTTAGAGTATGAGCAGCAGGCAGGAAGATTGCTACTTGCTGTAGGAAGACAGCAGTAGCAATAGTAGTCCATGGCTCTCTGGCAGCTCTCAGTGAGCAAGCCTGCAGTGATCAGCTGAGTCTGCTCTGGTTTGTTCATTGATCCTGCAGCCGCTGCACATGGCATCACTCTCACATGACAAATCTGAGACAGAGATGGCTTCCCTGCTATCATTAACTTTCGTTCATCACGGTGCTTCAGCAGCCTGCCAAGCTCTCCAGTAGTAATGCGATAAATATAACTGACTGAAGCAACAACACGAGTGTAAGCAGGACTTTATCTTGCCATTTCCACTTTATGCTTGGAAAAAGAAGTGACCATTCCAAACAACTGTCGCAGTAGTTGTTGATAGTAGCCTGAGCTATTAATGAAGACAGGGCTTCCAAAGGGGACTTAAAATGTCCCAGTGGATTCACATATTATATATGTCAGGTTGTAAGTGAGTGGAACTTCCTTTTGGCACTACAAGGGATCATAGTAAAGGAGCTGCATATGCTAAATTGTCTTTTGCTATAACTGATGCAATTGACTTTTCAAAGGACCTGGCCCTAAATATTACTTTATCCTTTTAAAGCTAGGTGTTTTTAAGTTATTATTTATGTTAGTGAAACAGCTTTCCCAGGTTTGCCCTGGATTTATATTGTTACAAGTAAACAATGAATACAAAATCAGGTTCCTAAAGTGACCATCATAGTACTTAGTGCTGTATGGGAAGGCTAAATATACTCCTCTCATCTACGCTGTTGTAAATCCAAAGAAGCATTGACAAATCAAAATAATTTAGTTTGACAGAGAGGAAAATTCAATACCTGCTACAGAATGTAGATAGCCCTCAGAGCACATAGTGGTGGTAGATCTGTGCTAGCAAACAATCCACCTGCATTGATGAGACATTGCAGTAAAAAAAAATCCATGCAGTACACTAGGGAGAAAAAAGGCAAAACAGTTTTAACAGAGTATTATGAGAAGCTTCCCTGCTGAGCAAATGCAAGTGATGTAGGGGAGCTTCCAGTCTGTCCTGCCACAGTGTGTGCTACATGTACAGGCAACTCTACAAACTTCACTAAGTGTAACAGAGCCAAATATGTCCAGCACAACTTTAAAGTAAACTAGGAATTTAAGGAAAGCAAATGAGCCTCCATGTGTGTTTGTAATGAATCTGCAGCCTATGTGTCATGTGAACCTGACTTTTTAACATCCTGCTTATAAGAATGCAGTAGCAGGTAATTTCAGAATATCTGTGATTCGTGTTATTCATTCAAGGATGATACCTTATGTTATGCTTGTCAGTGTTATACATTAATCTTCTTTGCAGTTGTATGTCAAATACCCTTTTGAAATCCAAGTAGATTATGTCCTTTAATCACTTTGCCCAGTCTGTGTTCCTTGTGATCTCATCTCTTATTAATATCTTTAGGATTCTGCCTACCACCAAGGTCAAACTGGTCTATAATATCACAGCTCCACCCTAGGTCTTTTTAAAGAGGGTTATGTTTGTGTAATTCTGCCTCCAGTTACTGCTTCATCTTCAGAAGGCTATGAAGAATCTTGTGACTGTTTTGGATGCTTTTATATTCTAAAGTTTTATAGAAATCCTGAAAATGCTGCTTTGCGTGTTCTGATCTGCCACAGTGTTAAAATATACATCTGGATTTCTTGCTGCTAGGTTTTTTTTTTCCCCCATGTTTGGCATCATCTCATCTTTTCTTCCTACATAGAAAGTAGCTAACTTTCTTTTTCATTTATCTCCTGATAGAGCAAGGTTTCTGACAAGTATCCATCTAATCCAGAATCAAAGCTATCTTTGTTTCTTCACTTTTGTGAATGTAATGAATCTTTTACTACCAGCATGTGGGCAGCATACAGGATTGCCTGGTTTATAGAAATGTTCTTGATTAGATTCTATTTTCATAGATGGAAATCCAAAATAATTGCTTGGTGAATATATATATATTATTATTATTTATATATATATATATATATTTATATAAACAATGAATATATATATGTATATTTACTTATCTACTGAGAACAGAATCATACCTACAACCAGTTCCGACTGTATTCTCTCATCTCTATCACAGTAGAGGATCTATAGGGACAGGACCATTTGATTTTGTAACCTCGGACACCTCCGAGCACAGTCTTGAAATTTAATAAACAAAATGAAATAGAAATAGCAGCACAATAAAGAACAGATTACAGCCTAAAGTTTGTCATGATGAAGAGCAGCAATCAGATGGAAATAATGCTTTAAAAATATTTTTGAATTTCTGTAGGTTTGTACTTGGTCCAGATTGAATTAATCACATTTGCATGGATAAAAATAAACTGTAGAAAGTTAATTAAATAAGCAGCATCCTTGCCAGCAACTTCAACAGAAACACAGGTAGGCAAGAAGTCCTATCCATCAGTGAAGATTATACTGGTCACAATTAGAACTGTTGCTTTTGGTAAAGTTTGACTACAATATTGAGACACCAGAAGGGATTTTGACTTTGTATTGTTAAGTCTATGTGTTTTTCGGTTTGAAGCTACTTCTCTTGCCATTTTTAACTTTATCTTAAATAATTTATGTCCAAATTTTAACTAGATATACTTCTTTTTTATTGGAACTTTCTATCTGAGAGATTGCTCCTTCATTTTGTATACAAAGCAGTGCAGATAAGGGCTTGGAACATGCCGCTTACATGGTGTCAGCATTCCCAGTATGTAGCATAGCTTCAAGGGCATGTCACAAATGGATATCATGTTTAATATACTTTTGTCTTTACTTACATTGCTTATGAAATTTGCCTCCAATGTTAATTTTTTTTTAGTGTGTCCGACATCTTCATGGTGAAGCGTATGCACATAATTTGGTCACATAATAGGCTCTTGAAAAAAAAACATTTCTGTTTTTTTTTTGTTTGTTTCATTTTGGTTTTTTTTTGGTGTTGGGTTTTTTTTTTCCCCCAGTAGTAATTAGCAGTATGGCATGAGATGGGGCACAGATGGCGTTCTCAGTCCTGCCAATGAGAGTAGGCAGAAGTGGGTACATTCAGTGGATGAATACTTGGTGCATGGCTGGTGTCGAAGCCAGAAGTTTGTCTTCTGTACCCATGAAAACATTCTGGAGGAGCAAGGACTTCAAAGCAGGAACAGAACCATCTGATGAAGCATGGCAAGTATCTTTGCCAGGCTTCAAACCTAGTGAGGAGGATTTCAAACTAAGTGAGCTGAAGAATGCTAATCATAACTTCTAGAGGAGTGAAGGCACAGGGAGCAAGGAGGAAGTGACATCCCAGTGGGGAGAGTGTTGTGAAAAACTCGTGAAAGATGGGGATTCTCTCTCTGTATGACTGGGGATACATTTGAAGTACCTATACATGAACATGTCTTGCAGGGGAAAGAAAGAGAAAAAAATTAGAAGTTCGTGCAGACTGCATAGGTATGATGTCAGTGGAGCATACGTGGTGTCACATATGGCACATATGACACATATGTAACAGCTCACATAGCTGCACAGGGGAGTGGAGTAGGCCCTTCAGAAAAAAGAAGCCAGGAAGGCAATGAGGAAGGCCTGTCTCTTCAAACAGGAGCTGCATGATGTGATGTGTCCAATGGTCAAAGGACAGAGCAGCATGAGGAAAAAAAGCTGTGGTTGGCATCTGCAGCATCTCTATCTGATGGTCAGGAACAGAGTGTGAGTCAAATCTTCCTTAGGCAACTGGTAGGGATTCCATTGGTGGTGGATTGTAATGTAGATGGGAGACACAAGAAATACAGGGAGTTTCTGGAGTGTATTGAAGGAAGCTTCTTCATGTATGTGGCCAAGAAGCTGAGTAAGAAAGATTCAGTATGGGTCCCATTAAACACAAGCCAGCAATAACTGGTTGCAGACATGAAGGGCAGCCTTGGCTGCAGTGACCATGAGATTGCAGTGTTAAATCTATCAGGATTCTGAGAGAAGCATTTAGAGGATTTGCTTAAGCATAGAGGGAGGGAAAAAAGAAAACTAAGGCTCATCTGGTAATGAAAAGATCTGACTGGCAACAGGAGGAGCTTTGAAAAGTGCGCTGACATTAAAGGCAAGGCTATGGGAAGTGTGAGCCCACTGCTCCATGTGGTAGGAGAACTAATGACAAGAGATGGGGAAAAGTCTGAGGTATTCAGTGCCTTGCTTACCTTAGTTTTAACTGGCAAGGTCCACCCTCAGACATCCTGCTTTCCCAAGCTTACCAGCAGTCTGTGGAAATGAAGCATTAGAAGAAAATCTGTAGAAAAAAATAATCAACTCAGGAAGTACTTAACCCTACTCAAAATATCCAGGTTCACTGGACCAGATGGGATTCTTCCAAGGCTGTTGAAGAATCTTGCTGATGACTTTGCAAAGCTGTTTTAAAGGAGAGGTTTGGAAAAAGTGGGAAATGGCAAATGTCGCACATATTCAAGAAGGGCAGAAGGGGAATCCTGAGAGCTAAAGACTCATCAGCCTGACCTCAATCCCTGGAAACATTAACAAGTAAATCCTCCTTGGGTTGATTGAGACCATTTCCAGCCCCAGGAAGGGCAAGAATGTGATTGAGAACAACCCCTGCAGTACATTGTACCTCACCGTCCTGGTTGTCATGTCTGATGAGATGATTGGTGGTGTGGAAGGGGACAAAGACATTGATACATTTATGTTTTATCCTTAAAGTCAAACTGATGTATTACGGACTGGGTAAGTGCCAGACAAAATGAGTGGAATATAGGTTGGACTGCTTGGCCTAGTAAATTGTGACCAACAGTATAAAGTCCACGTTATGACAGGTCAAAGGCAGCATTCCTCAGGGATCTTACTGCCACCAGTACTGCTCAACATCTTTGTGATGTTGAAGCGGTGGAGCATAATCTCAGCATGTTTGTTGGTGGTACTAAATTGAAAGAACTGGTTGATACAGTCTGGGGCAGGTCTAGGAAATTGAACAGTGAGGTGGATTGAAAACTGCTGAACTGCTGAGCTTAGGGCATTGTGATTAATGGCATGAAGTGCAGCCTCCTGGGTGTACCCCATGTAAATGGGAGAATTATTCTTTATTCAGCACTTTTCAGACAATATTTGGAGCACAGTGGCCACTTTTCAGGTCCCCAGTACATGAATGACATGAGCACCTGATAGACAAGGATGGGGGAGGGTGTGAGAGAGTTGAGTTTGTCCAGTCTTAAACAGAAGGCTCAGGGGAGATCTCCTTGCTGCCTTCAGATACCTAGTGGCAGGATACAGAATAGATGAAGAAAGATTGTACTCAAAGGTACACAGCGGCAATGGGGACAAAGTTGAAGATGAGAAATTTCAGTTAGACATAGGGAAGGCACTGTGAGGGTGGTAAAACACTGGAAGAAGTAAGAAGGTAGATGGTGGGATCTCCATTCCAAGAGCTACTCAAAACTCCACTGGATGTGGCAACATTTTGGATCAGCTTCAAGCAGGAGCTTAGACGAGATGTCCTTCATAAATTACTCTGTGGTTAAGTGGGCAGCAAACATGCAGGGTTTTTCCTCATGGTACTCCTATGCTTAAATCTGAAGGACACTCTATTTCTTAAGCTGAAGTATGAGCAAGAAGTGTGTTGATGGTGAAATCTTATGCCCCTTATCTATTTTTTCTGTTAAAAAAAAAAAAAAAAAATGGATATATATATATTCTTTTTTGTTTTTTCTTTGTTTTTTCTTTCTTTCTTTTTTTTTTTTTAAGAAAGATACGAATGATCAAATGAGAGAGAGGACATAAATAGTAGTAGTTGCTTGAGAGGGAGGAAGGGGGGGTTAGGTTCTTCGCATTGACCAATGGCAGAAATTACAGATAGGAAACTCCTGAAGTTGCTGTAACATTGCATCCAGCAGAGGGCAGGAGAAACTACAGAACAGGCTGCACACACGGATCCTTGCTTCAAATTCTGTACTAAGAAAAACCTACAAAAAGGATGGAAGCGACCTGGACTTCACAAATAGTTCTAGAAAGAAGGGATAAAATGGGAAGATTAGTGGCTAACTGTAATTATGTTGAAGTGGTCTAGCACAGCTCTGAGCACAACGATTTTAAGCAGAAGAGTTTAAGACAAATTAGCTGTTGGTGATAATACATATTCTGAACTTGGTAATCACAGCATTAGTGGTAAGGATATAAGGCTATGTTAATATAATGAGAAGAATATAAATATGCATTATAATTTCTGAACCAAATATCTTGGTAGGAAGTAAAGCCAGACTATTTAGGAAATTAGTGTTTGGTAGCATAGCATTTTGGATGAACAATTTCAAATTACAAGGAGAAAAATGTTTTGCAGTTTGCAACAGGGAAATAGAGGTTTCTATTGACATTTAATTCAAATAACACCTCATTTCAAATACAAGGTTTATTCCCCAATTTACAGCAATATAAGCCTATCCGACACTAATGCGTTTTCAGAGATTGCATCCACAGTAAGTGAATGACATTCAGAAACAATAAAAAGCTACAATCAGCATGGGATGCGGAGAATATTATCAGCATAAAGATCTCTGAAAAACGTCTGTGGAATCACATAGAAGGACTGAAATTAGTGGCAACACTTCTTATCTGCAGGTGACACTTTGAATTATTAGGAGTAGTGAGTGAGTATAAGTAAGTGATACTTTTTTCTTGCTACTTGTCAAAGTCACTAACAGTATCTTAAAGTGCCTGATGTAGTTGTTGTAATGTAGATGAATCCACTGAAGCATCTCAGATGTAGGATACAGAATTGTGCTTTTACTCTGGACTTTTATATATATTCTTAGATATATATATGCAAGGAATGTTCAGTACCTTGGGTGGAGGCAGAAGTGAAGTGCATCTAAACCCAATATGGCAAATACTGGGTTTCCTGCAAGAAATGTTGTTCAGTGCTGGAGAGACTGTCTAGATCAGATCCCCTGAATTTAAAAGTGTGCAGGATTTTGCTTCTGGGAAAGGCAGATGTTGATGCTTCACTTCTTCTGATTGCTGAGTTCAGTGAGATCTAGTTGGCAGTTGACCTTGTTGCTCATAAATCAAGATCCAGCTAGAAGATGCAGCCAATAAATGGTTAATTCAGATTATCTGAAGCCTTTTCCCCTCACACAGCAGTATATCTTGCTGCTTTAAATATTCATTCCCTTCATTTTCAGCCCTGAGTAAATGAATACATCAGTTTTCACTCTTGGTAATTTATGTAATTACTTCTGTCATTTGCATAAGATTTAAGTAGATAAAAAGATTGGAGATAGATAGGAGATTTTTTTTCCATACATTTTCAACAATGAAAGTAAAACTGTAGTTTTGGAAGCGGAAAACAAGACACACACTGTGCCACACTTGGGGGCAGCTGCAGCAGTACCTGTTACTGATGCCTATGAGCAGATCTAGCAGGCAGGCAGGGCATCTTCCTTTCTGTCACAGAGCAGCAGAAGTGGGAGAGTGCAGGTTTTTTTTTCCTTGGAGACAGAGAACATAAATTAGTTCTATTTAGATTATTATTTTGTTATTTCTCGAAGAGGGCTCTGGAAGATAAATAGGAAGCAGACGTTGGGAGAAGGCTTTTACTCCATAATTACAGATGATAAGATTTGAACAGCTAATATTGGTGAAGCATCTACATTATGTTCTACATTGGACTGGCATCTTTTGCATCATGTGCTGATTTTGCATGCTTTCAGGCTTACCTTGAGGCAGCAGCACCATCAGTTCTTTTTCAGGCTCTCTTAGGGAGCAGTCGGGCTGGATGGGGCTCTGAGCACCCTGATGTAGTTGTGGTGTCCCTGTTCATTGCAGAGCAGTTGGACCAAATGGTCTTAAGGATCCCTTCCAACTCAAACGATTCTATGATTCTATGATTTCACAGCCATTCCAATACTGTGCTTTGCTCCCATTTCCTTAGCTTATCACAAGAACTCTTGTCTACACCAGTGCTTCTGTGTGAGAACCTAGCTTGCAAGTTGCCTTATCCAGACCTTGGTCACTGTAAGGTTGGGCTTGAAATGGTAAACATTGGTGCTCCTCCTCTCCTGACACCCTTTATCAAAGTAATCTCATTCAGACAACAGCAGAAAGCTAAATCTTTGCTAATCAATGCTGACACTGGCAGCACAAGGCAGGGACTGATGGGAAAAGGGTGAAGAAAAAACAGAAGAAATGAGAATGAAAAAGAAGAATTGCCTGCTGTGGTCTGTTCAAAACAATGAATCAAGGTGAGCATTTTTACCAGAAGCAACAAACCCATACTATACATCAGATCTTGTGACTCTCCTGCCTAGCCATTAAAACTTAAAATTGAGTATATTCTGAATCCAGTATGTAATGAATTCCTATCAGTGCCTCATAACTTCTCAGTATTTTTTGCAGGTCCTAAAACATTGTTTTGGGAGAAATTTACCAGTCACTTTTAAATACTTTAAATTAAAAACAAAAAACAAATAAAAAAACACTAAATTCTTCATAGGAGAAACATCAGTCTGCATTAGGAAAAGGTGTACCAGGGCCTTCAGTTTCTTCAGAATGAAATGAACAGAAATTTTAGGGCACTTTAGATCATTCAGAGTCTAAAAGTGAAAACAGTGAGACATCACCGGAGGTTACATGGATATTAGGCATGCAGTAGATCTGCAGACACAAACAGTACAGCCTCCTTTTCTCTCAGGCTGTCAGGCATGGCATTTTAATCATGAATATGGCTCACGACACAGAAGTGTACAGGTTAGTTCATCTTTTCTATAATATTCATTTTCTATGTCCCACATATGTCTATGTCCCATTTTCTATGTCCCATTCCCACAGGGAAATATTCCCACTGATTCCTCAGTTCTACATTCACTATGCAGCATCACACCAGAGATTTCCCGCATGAGACTCACAGGTACAAATTATGCTGTTTATAAACTGTACGGCTGAAGTTTCCTGGGGGTGCCACTGTATGAAATTATGTTGTCTCCCTCTAGTGACTGCTACTGCATCTGACTTCTATCCTGGAATGTTCAACAGTTGAACATCTTTTACATTCTGTATTACAGTCAAATCCATTTGCTTGTATGCATCAGTACATTGGTGCATTGGAGACAATCATTTAGTTTGTGGTGAGTAGGATGTTTTATTTAAAAGTAAGTTTGGTATATATATCTTTATTTCTTAACAAACAGCAGATTTGTTGCAACAGAAGATAAATATAACAGTATATTTCAGTGTTGATTGAAGCTAAGTAAATGACTGTGAGTTGCATTTCTGCCTGTTGAGTTTCATAATTGAGAAAGTTTTTTTCAGTAGCTTATAGGATAGAAACTATGATGGCTAGGCCTTCCTACTCTGCTGCTGAGTCTGGCAATATCAAAGACAATAAATATAATATTCACTGTGGGTCATGCACAACACTAAGAATGCCACCACTCATGCGTCACAGTTCTGTAGGGGTTTTTTGCAGCACTTTTTCTCCATAGGTGAAAAGTGCATGCTGGTGTCTAAATGGAGTGGGTGCAGGGAAGGAGGGCACACCAGATGCAGGCTCATGCCAGTGGCTGCAGGAAGCACTGTGCCAGGGTGATATTTGGACTTGGAAATACACAGATAAATGCTTGATTGGCCTAAGGCATCCAGTGTGGAAGTTATTGTGTAAGTAGCCAATGACTATACAATGAATATACAGACTGGAAGGAGCGGTCCTTGAGAGTAGCCCTGCAGAGAAGGACCTGGAGGTCCTGATGGATGAAAAATGAACATGAGCCAGCAGTGTGCCCTTGCAGCTTGGAAAGCAAATGGCATCCTGGGTTCCAAGAGAAGATGGGAGGCCAGCAGGGACAGGGAGGTGATTGTCCCCCTCCGCTCTGCTCTTGTGAGGCCCCATCTGGAGTACTGTGTCCAGGTCTGGAGCCCCCAGTACAAGAAAGACAGAGGGCTGTTGAAGAGGGTCCAGAGGAGAGCCACGAAGATGATCAGAGGGCTGGAGCAGCTCCCTTACGAAGAATGCTCAATCCTTCTCTTTAGGAAGTTCATTTTAGTAAGTGGAGTCACAAATAGAAAGGCATTAAAACTGGTAGATGGCTCTGCTGCCCAAAATCTCATGGACCAAATACTCTGGCAGTGGTGCGCTGGAATGCTGCAACCATGAGAGCAGGGTTCACAGAATCATAGAATGACAGAATTGCTCAGATTAGAAGAGACCTCGAAGCCCACCCAGCCAAAACCCCTGCCATGGGCAGGGCTGCCCCTCACCAGCTCAGGCTGCCCAGGGCTCCATCCAGCCTGGCCTTGAGCATCTCCAGGGATGGGGCACCACAGCTTCTCTGGGCAGCTGTGCCAATACCTCACCAACATCTGGGGAAATGATTTCTTTCTAACTTAAATCTCCCCTTTTTTAGTTTAAAGCCATTCCTGTTTATCGCTATCATACCATGCAAAAAAATCGGTCTCCCTCTTGTTTATAACCTTCCCTCAAGTACTGGAAGGCTGCAGTGAGGTCTCTTCAGAGCCTTTTCTTCTCTGGGCTAAACAAGCCCAACTCCCTCAGCCTGTCTTCTCATAGGAGAAGTGCTGTAGGTCTCTGATCATTTTCGTGGCCCTTCTCTGGACCCACTTCATACTCACTTTGAATATATGTCAACACAGCAACTTGTATGTACAAGCTTCATGTATGTTGTCCTTCATTCTGCCATGTGTGTGTGTTTCTGAGGGATCTGTTCAACACTGGTGGCATGCAGTAACATTCTTCAGACACTTCCAGTAACTGTGCACAGAAGTGTGTGCCTTTTCATTCAGAACATTAAAAGAAAAGCCCTATTGCAGGATTTCTATTTTTTTTTCCTGCAAGCTTCTGGTTTCCTTACGTTAGTAGCTGAAATTAAACGCATCTTAAATTCCTGGCATGTTTCCAAACCTGAGCATGTAGAGGTAGAGTAGTACTGGTGCCCCCATATTTATCTTGCAGGTTCCCCAGTTGAGGTACACCAGAAGAAATACTAGCAATAACTCGGTCTTTCACTAGAGTTTCCCCAGGAAAGCACTTTGCTAAAAGACAGCATTACCATCGCTAAAAGTGAGCAAACAAGGCAGCTGGCTTCAGCTCGAGCAGTGAGGAGGTAGTGAGGGCACAGCCTCAGCCTCTTCAGGCAAGTGTGAGATCTGCTCTCCAGCTCCAGTGCACCCTGGTTGTTTTCCTGTGGAAAGATGTTGGCAGTGCCTTAGTGCTGCATAGGTCTGATGGGTGACTCTGGGAAGATTCACATCAGCTTTGATGTAATTTAAGCCATTGCTGGCAGTGTCACAATGTGTGGGCATGTCTCAGACACAATGCTTCACCTCCTTGCGCTGCCCCTTCTCCTTTGGTGGGAAAAGGGAATGGTGTTCTGACCTCAGATGTAAAGTGCTTTGATCTAGCAATGTCAAGTGCTACAAAAGAGCAAGACAATTAATTTTAGCAAGGAAATGTTCTACCTTGGCATACCAAGGTCTTTAAGCTTCAGTGTGTCCTAATTTGCAGCTGGCAACCTCAAAGGCTGATCCAGGCTCTTTGAAGCTCACTGTTTATTACAGGGCAGATTAGGGGTTCTGCTGAGGCAGGTTGTTGCTTCCAATATGCAGAGATTTAACTCTGCATGAGCAAGCTTTGCTTTTTACTAGCACAGGAAACTTCCTCTTGTTTAGGGAGAAATGCAAATCATCGTGCTTTTCTTATCAAAATAATGGCAATTCTTCCCTAAGAGCTACTCCACCAAAGGTCAGTGCTCAGTCCCCCAGTGCCCACCTGCTCAACAAGAACTGCAGTAATGAAGTTGGTTTCCAGTGGCTCCAAAAATTGCTTTCAGAGTGCCAGCTCCAAAAGTACACATCACAGTTTGCAGCTCCCGTGTGTTTTTGCAGGGCACAGATTGCCACATTTATGATCAGATCTCATTTAAACAAATGCTTATCCAGAACTAAGCTCATAGCGTGGCTCTCCAAAACTGGGATGAGCATCTTATTGTCAGAGATCAGTAAGATTTTAGAGGTAAAGATGATGGTGATGGCAGTAAGTGAAATTGCTCAATAGTCCCAAGCACCCTTCCTTCAGGTGCTCCCTCTCTTCAGAGCCCTTTGCCCTTTCCTTTTCCCTAAGCCTGAGTCCCTGTCAGTCGCGTCTCAGAGGACTGACCTTTGCTTTCCTATAAATCCCTCAGTGGCAGCAAGATGCACCAAGGGCACCACTTGGCAGCTGGAGGGAGAAGGAGTATCTGAGCACTGCGGGTGCCTCGCTGCTACCGTGTAGTCAAAGAAAGAGATTGAGCAGTTGAATGGCCCAGTTCTCATATCTCCATGAGAAAGCACGCTCAGTTATATAGCAGAAAAGCTGTGAGGTGATGAAGTTCACTTATAATGGTTGGAACGTTCACCATGGATCCCTAGCAAGTCTACCAACAATAAGCAAACTCAACTCTTAATGCTTGTCACCTAGGATGCTTTAGGTGGATAGATGTTCCTGGCAGTGACAAGGACACATTGCTGACACCAGCATGACCCTCTCTGTCATACTTCGTTTTTCCAGTACCAACACTTTCCCTTAATTCTCTGGAACAGCTGGATCACTGTGGCTTACACTTAAAACCAAGAGACAATTCAAAGCAAGCCTCCAGCCTGGAAAAATTTGGTGCACATGTTAAAGCTTGCTAAATCAGGAGCAATCAGAAACAAATGTGTAAGCCTGGCAGCATTAGATACAGGAAGGACAGCCAGGCACGACTGTGACATGGGACTTCAGTGCCCAATTCATCCTTAGAAATAGAAACTGAGATGAACTTCTGCTAAAAACAGAAATCAATTGGCCTATTCATTACTGCACTTCAGAAAACAGCTGGGGCAGAATGAAATGGGCAAATCCAAAGAAGGATGATAAACCTGACAGCAAAAAACTGTTCCTTAGTTTTTGGGTCCTCACTGGATTATCTTTTCACAGGGAAGAATTTGTTTGGGTTTTTTTGTTTTGTTTTGTTTTGTTTGTTTGTTTGTTTCTGGTTTTGTTTTATATATATTAAAATGGAGGAGAAGTAAAGTTGGCCATTTTGTATGAAGGAGAGTATTCTTGGATATACAAGTTAAACCAGAGGCAGACAGCTGATTAGACAGAGCTCTGGATGAGACCATTGTGACTATCTGAGCACAAGGGGAATAAATCAAGCTTCCTCAGGCAGCCACAGTAAATATGAATTTATGCGTAGATTAGTGTGTTAATGATTTATGTGTCTGCCCTTTATCTGTAAGCCTTTTTCTCTGGGATTAACTCTTAATTTCTAAGGACCTCAGCTCATGGAAATAGTCTCTCTTCATTACTAATTCCACGTTTTTTCTCTTTTCTCTCTTTCCCACCCATTTTCTCCACAACTAGAAAGGCAATATTCAGTTTGTCACTATTCAGACATTTACAATTCAGTGCACTTCAATGCACTGAGTTTGAAATACGACTGAATAGAACCAAAACAAAGATACTCTCATCTTCTCACTGTAGTATATAGTATTTATTTCCGGATCTAAAAATGTTAGCATAGTTCTTGTGCACGAAAAAGCTGTTTCTGTATTTTTTTTTCTTTCCTATGGCCATATGAGTCTGGATTCAGAAAGTGAAGGCTTTTTAAAGCTGGGACCCTGCTGTTCTGCAAGCTGTCATAGAATCACTGAATCATAGAATGGTTTGGGTTGGAAAGGACCTTACAGACTCTGACAGGGCTGCCCCCCACCACCTCAGGCTGCCCAGCGCCCCATCCAGCCTGGCTTGGAACATCTCCAGGATGGGAGACACCCAGAGCTTCTCTGGGCAGCCTGTGCCAGGGCCTTACTGCCCTCTGAGTAAAAAGTTTTAATATCTAATCTGAATTTCCCCTGTTTTGCTTTACAACCATTCTCCCTTGTCCCTATCACTATCAGACTGTGTAAAAAAGGTTGGTCTCCCTCCTGATTACAAGCTCCTTTTAAGTACTGGAAGGCCACACTGAGGTCTCCCCAGAGCCTTCTCTCCTTCAAGCTAAACAAGCCCAACTCCTTCAGCTCATAGGAGAGGTGCTCTCTAATCACCACTGTAACCCTCCTCTGGACCCACTCCAACAGCTCCACATCTTTCTTATGTTGGAGGCTCCAGCATTGAACTCTCAGTCGAGATCACTGCTCCTGGCCACACATCTGCTCATGGCACCAGGAGTCGATCTGCTTGTGGCCGGAGGTGAGGTTGCCCCTATTCATCAGTCTGGCCCAGTTCTTCCTGTTAAAGCATCACAGGGCACCGGCTGGTATGCAGCTTTCCATCACTGACATTTCCTTTGTTGGACAGCCTCCCAGGGCATTTCACACAGGATGGGACAGCATGGCTCAAGACAACTGAAATAATAACTGAAATAATCTGTCTGGGCAGAGAGACGAGATTGCTTCAATAATAATTTTGAAACATTCTTAGCTCCTCGCACTTTGATTTGCTACCTCTTCTTTGTGGCTTCCAGGGTTGTGGCATCTGAAACATCTGAAACAGACGCGTAATCATGGCGCACTGCTGCTACATGGTGCCTCTTGGCTAGCACTGAGATGAGAGCATCACATAAATACCCAGGAAGAGTCCGTAAAAGTTTTATTGGCACTAATTTGAGATGACCTGCATGCTGTATTTTCTTGGTGTGCTGTTCTAAGCGAGCTGCTATAAAAACTTTATGCCCTACCATCCCCTCAAGCCCTGGATAAATATTTGCAGCTTAAATAGAGGAACTAAGTGGCAGTAGTATAGAAAGAGCAAGGGTCACACTGTTAAGAATTCTTAAGATGCTGATTTATTGTCCACTTTTACCTATATTCCTTCCCTGCTTTTAGCCTGAATAATATTTACCCTACAGAGATTTTTCTGTGTAATATCAGTGAGACTGTGGACTTTACATCTGTGATCTGAAATTCCTCAGCTGAACAATAGGTTATATTGGGTTTGTTCTCCTTGCTTTTCCAGCAGTAATGAGTAAAGAGTATGTGTTTGAATAAGAATAGCTTTTCACAGGATATGTCAGAAGGCAAGATCACACAGTTCAACTACACTAAGGAGTTATCAGGAGGAACACAGATTCAGAAGGGCCCACCATCACCCCTGCAAACCACTCTATGGGCTGCAATTGAGTAGCATGCGTGGGCTTTGTAGTAGGCTGCAAACACTGAGGCACTGCTGAACACAAAGTATTTGCACATCTGATAGAGTCAGAACCAAAATGTGAGTAAGACAGGCTCAGAAAAAGAGCAGGTGATCACTCTTGGTGCTGACTGTAGCAAGAGGTGAGTTAGATGACGCTGGAGACCTGCATTGGTGGAGACTCCTCCTGCTGCAAAGAAAAAGCAACACCTCTATCATATAAAAACTGTCTCAGGCAATTTTTGGTATGCAAATCTCTTCTATCCTACCTGTATCTAAGTTGATATGTTATCTGCATTTTGGGGCATTTAATCTAACTCTTTCAGAAAGCACTGGCCATTTGGTGGCTGGTCCTGTTTGCATCACAGCCACCAGTAGGGCCCCTCAGAGCTTGTGCAGCACAGGCAGCGCTGAGTTATGAACGCGTTGAGTGCAATGCTTACTGCCTTGAGGATTCCTGAATTTTGGTCAGCGTTTGGAGTTTTCTTCCTTTTTTATTTATGTTAACTTCAATAAACAGTGATTTGGTAGGAGTTGCTTCTCATGACCTATATTGATTAACAGAAAGTTTATGCTATGTACAGTGCTAAATAATCATTTGGTTTGTAATTAAATACAAGCTTGTAAAAAAGAGTGGTCAGGTCATTAAGGAGTGTTTATAACACAAACATTGTGAAGAATACAAAATTTTCCTGTTGCCTCTGTTTATTGAGTCCTAGAGGCTAAACGAAAGTAGTATTTTCATGCCTTCAGAAAAGGCAAATGTTGATGAAACAAAGCAGGCATATTTTCACATCTTCATAACATAGAAATGCAGAATCAGATTATTGAGCTGAGAAGACAGTAGTTGTTTACATTCATCTGCAGAGAAAGTGATTTCAACAAAACTGAATATGCTTATTTTATGTAAATAGCAAAATAATACGAGTTCAATTTAGAACTGCTCTTTTGATTTTCCTTTGGCTTTTCAGTTAAAATGAGAAAAGTGAAAAAACAAGCAACCATAGGAACATAAGCTAATCCAAATTAGACAGAGATCTAGACTGAGATTTTTTTACTTGCTTTTAAGCACATTTTCAAATCTTGGAGTTTTTACACTGCATTGCAGCAGGGGACTAGAAATTGTTAAATTGTTAAAACTGTTAGAAAACTGTTTAAAAAATAAGATATGTGATGGAAATTTTAAGAAAGTTTAAATTTCCCAACGTCTGTAATTTTAAGATATTTTGCAGCTGGTATAAGTGCAGATGTTTAACTCCACATTGCTGCTGCTGATTGTGTTGGCAGATATGGCTCAAGGATCTTGTGGTGCACTGAAGCCATTTCCTGAGCACTGAAGTTCTGTGTTGTATCTCTGAAGTGTTGATTTTAGCTAAACTCACTCATGTAAATAATTCACAACGCAGGTCTGATATTATTTTCACCTCAGAATATTGCACATAGGTTTATCATCAGCCATGGAAACTCTCCAAGAGACTTCGAGTCCTTCCAGGCCCACTGCAAGAAATGAGTATTACTGAACTTCACTGGGGAAAACTCACAGAATCAAAACTTTTAAGATGCAGTAAAAGGAGGGTTAGACCCTAGAGGCTGGTTCTCCTGAACCAACTGCCAGACTGCTCGTTCATGGGATGTACTCTATTGCCTCACAAAAAAGGTCTTGTTGGCCACGTTTCCTCTGCTTCCACAGTGATGTTCTCATCACCTATGAATAAACTAAGGACCTGAGCTCTTGCCAGCTGAAGCTAATGTCAACTCCTTGTCCCACCTTGGTGGTTTCTCATCAGGTTCTCATGGATATACATCACCAAGCAGTCAGACCCACTGTAGGCATAACTTACCTTTATTCTTGTTTCAGCAGTGGATATGATAATTTTCCCTAATTCTTTTTCTTGTGGCAGGAATACTGTCCTCAGACGACTAAATAAACAACAGTGTGGTCTCATGTCATCCCACTTCTGTAGCATATACAACAGTTGAAATTGAATTTATTATTCAGATGTATTCAGCTATTGAAAACAAGCTAATTAGCACAACATATGCCTCAGGGAGTTTTCAATGTTATGAAGTCACAACATGTTAGATGACAAAACTACTAGTTTTTGGCATGCTTTTCCAACCCAAAAATTGATTAAGATTTGGTTGATTCACTGCTGCCTATAACAAGTCAGATAAACAGGACCTAAACCTGCAAAATCCACAGTTGCCAAGTGATTTTATTCACAGGTTACCCCATCAAGATAAATGGCTCTTCTGCTTGTGCCTGTCACAGCTGAGCCTGCTGTGAGTTCAGCACTCATCTCATAGTAACGAGGGAAATGGCCCTCTTTCTGTTTAACTCAGCTTACAGCCCAGTGACATATACACATACACTGAGAAAGAAATGTCAACATTCTGTTTTACAACCGTATCAAGTCATCTTCTTACCTCATAGTGAATTGTTTTGCTGGATAAGAATGAATAGCCAAGGCAACTTTCCCGGATGCTAGGAAAAAAAAGCAAAGTAAAGTATTTTGTTATGATATTCTACAACTGCACACCAAGAAAACATTTCTGATGAAATCCTATAGTAGCTCCTTTTGAGTGCTCTGACCACAGATTCCTTGCTACTCGCCAAACTCTGCTCCTATGGGCAGACCAGCTGCAAAGCTGCCAGCTGGAGGGAGGTGATGCCCTGCTGTCCTGGTCATAAACCGTACTTGCACAGGTCTTTGGATGTCTCAACTGGAAAAAGAAATTGTGATTTTGATGCTTTAAGCCATGAAACTTGCTATGCAGTTCACATTGTTTTATGTCATCTCTGCCATGATCAGTGCATCGCCATGTATGTGCAAAAAGGGAACTGGCAGATGTTCAGATTGCTCTGATTGAGCTTTAGCTGATGGCAGTGCTGGAGTGCCTGACACTGGGCCACCACCTCTGCCCCCATGGACACACATAGTACCCCAGTCAGAAAACAGACAGGTAAGATTCTACCGAGCCTTATCAGAACTGCTGCCACTTTCAAGCAACAGGATCCTCGGCTGATTTCCATTAGTGCCCTCTCATGAAGAGGGTCACTCAGCTGGATGTGGAACAAATCAAATGGTACTAAAACCTTTGAAAATGATAAATCTTGCACAGCAGAGCACTTACAGACAACTGAAAGTGGGACACATCTGACACATTATTGCTTTTCATCCTAAAGTGATTTCTTTCTAAACAAAGATCTTCTTGTATTAAGTTAATATAACTGAATTGTGTTCATGCAAAACATGTAATGAACATTATTTTTTCCTACCAAACTGCTGCCATAGCTTCTGTTATAAGTTTAATTACCATGCCTATTGCTCTGAGCCAATGCTAAATAATTTTAGTTTTAAGCATCATCATAATTAGCCCCAAAAATGTTGATAGGGACGTGGACATAAAAATGAGGACTCCTTTTTTCTCATCATTTTTTCCACATTCTTCGCCAGCTCTTCAAAAATATTACTTCATTCTAATAATGCTGAGCACCTGTTGCAGCATTTCCATTCTTCCTCAGGCTGACATTTCTCAGCTCTCCATCACCTGCCCCTCCGATGCTCGGTCCTTTGCTCCCATTGCTCTCGCAGCTCTGTAAGCTCTGTGCCTCTGCACAACCAAGCTGTCCACCAGCAGAAGCTGTTGCAGGCTAGGCCTGGCCTGATCTCTACTGGGATAATATGGCAACGTCTGATTTCAATGGAACAATGCTCCCTGGAGCCAGGGGACCCATTTGCTTTGTCAGGGTACAAAACAGCCCACATTCAAGAACATGCATTGGCATTTTGTTGTACTTTGACCACAGAAAGGCAGTTTTGTGGATGATTGAATGTCATACACATTCTTTCAATGCTGGCTCAGTAGAAAAGGATGTTTCTGAAGAAAATGGACACAGTCCCCAAGGTATCTACAGTCACAGACTGATGAACTGAATGGGGACTTTCCGCATGTGATCTCTGCTCTCCTTTCAAGGTGGTATCTTTTCTTCCCTTGCCTTCTTGCAAGGCATGTGTCAAGGAGATGCTCACTATGCTGTTGGGTAGCTGCTGCCTTAGAAGTCCGCAAGCAAGGCAACTCTGTCCTGCAGGCAGCATGCAGCTGGCTTTTTATTATTTTTCCAGTATTTGGGGGTTTTATGCCGTTTCTTCCTGAATGGCTGTCATCTGTCAGTGAAGGTTATGCACCAATCTCCATCACAGCCATGTCTCAGCCTGCAAGTGGGGTTCTGTGGGTGCTGCATCCCCAGGTGCAGTGCAAAGGATGGAGAAAGATGCAGACACACTGCTTCAGCAAGAACTGTGGCCTTCTCTGTGCTGCCTGTTGCAGCTAGTCAGTGTGAGGACCATCACTGCTGCAGTTGGAAAAACTGATGAAGACAAGAGCTACAAATTCCTCAGCCCTGATCTCTTGTCCATTCCTGTGCACTGCCACGAGGTGAAGGAGACTGCTGTCAGCGCATACAAGTTCCATCTTGAGCATCTTGATCAGGGTTTATCAGTGAAGCATCATAAAGCATCTTCACTATGTATTCACTGAGGTTGATTGCTTAGATTTTGTTGTCTTGAGTTCCTTTTGATGCAGAAAAATGATCCAGGTTTTTAAACTTTCAGTGGACACAGCAGTGTTAGCTGGCTGTGGGTTTTGCATGTGGCAGGCCTTGGGCTGCCAGCGGATGCATGAGTTTGTAATGTCTGCAAAGCCAGCAGCACAGTTTAGCAGAACTGAGCATTCTGTTCCTGATTGTCAGCAAATGCAATGAAACCATATGAAAGTCAGTGGGCTTTTTTCCAAGTATTAAAAATATTCATTAGAAGTATTTTAAAAGTATTAATTACCTGAGGAAACGGAGTTAACCTGTTAAACCAAGAATTACAGAAAGAAAATAAAATAAAAATATAAAATAAAACATAAATAACACCTTGGACAAAGAGTTTGTGATTTGCAAGGACTGGGTAAGCTAGCCACAGGGCCTCTGAGGAGGAAGCAGTCTCTTAATCAAGATGTGCACAAGGCTCTGCCGAGCACCTGAAGGCTACATCACTGTAAGAAGCAGCAGGGAGCAACAGGAGCAAAAGGGAAACTGCAATGCTGTGCTTTCTGTAGCAGCTAGAATGAGAATTTTTTAAAGATGCTTAATTGCTACTAGAACATTTGGTGGGGTGTGCACCACCTTTTATTCTTTTCATTAAATGTATTATGATTTTTCTGTTCATTCTCCAAAGGTGAATGCCAAAGCTGGCTTGCTTGCCTGTCCTCTGCAATGCCCAAAGAGCTGGGGCAGCTGCTCCATCTCACCCTGCACAGAGTGGAACAGTTGCTGCCTCAGGTGTCCATGAGGCAGAGTGGAGGGGACTAGAAGGGCAATGTTAGTAAATGTGACAAAAATTGATGAGGCGTGTGGATGTGCATGTGCAGATGAGTCCACCACAGGTGGGTCACTGTCATGCTAATTGGTGTTACCAGGCAAGGGCTCAGGCTGGGAGAGCTGCTGCACAGTTGTGTCTGCAGGGCCAGTCTGCTGCTCCTACGTAATTACTGCGCAAAGCCATAATAGCCACGTGTGTCCCGGAGTTTAAGAACTAATGAATTCCTTATGTGGGAATTGGTTCACTTGAGGATTTAATGAGTATATATCCAAATGTGGTGCATAATGAGTTATTGATTCCCGCCTCTGAACATGCTCTTTATCATGCATATAAGCCAAGAACCCCTTCAACAAGCAGTCGGGGCAGGGAGAATAATTACACAGCCCCTCTTTAAACCAAAAGTTATTTCTGTAGGGAAATAACAAGGATAATGCCTCAAGGAAGTAAAATGCCATCAATAACATATGCTTCAGGGTAGGCGTTGTGGCAACTAAGCGATATGAAAGGTCTGTGGACCAGCTCACCTTACTCTAGTCACAAATGCAATTGGGATAGAAAAATAATGTAAGCTAAGCTTATCTTCCTCAGTTAAAATATTTCTGTATGTAAAATACATTAAAAAAGTGAAATAAAGAACATACAAAAACGCAAGAGATTAATTGGTTTTAGGCTCTGTGGAAAGCAAACAAAAGCAATATGTAGTAATTGCTATTGCAACTTGATTTGGAGAAGCAGCTACCCTAACACAGGCTGTTGCATCTCCCTTGGGAAGGAGGAACTTAAACACCTCGGTGCCTTTGCTTGCTTCCCTGCAGGATTCACTCGTGTCGATGTTCCTACAGTGATGCCAGGTTGATGGCAACGTGCCTTCAGCTCCAACATCCATGCAAGCATTGAACCAGATCTGCTTGGCTATTGGCATCCCTTAAAAAGGCTGCCTGGAAAAACCTACCCAGATGACTAGGGCTTCTGAATTGTAATACTACATCTGAGTGACAAGTGTGTTGTGACACTGAACCCTCGCTGATGCCCCCTGCCCGGAGGCCCGACAGAGCCCTGATGGAGACTGACAGTTACAAGTGCTACAAAGAGCAGTTGGCTTTGCAAAGCCTGGCAGGGTTCCATTGAGCTGGAGCACAAGGCAGGGCTGGGAGGTGGGTCAGGCAGATGGCAGCAGGACTCACTGCAGGCCAGGAGTGCTGGGTATCCCCAGCTGGGGCACTCGCCTCTCCCAGATCTGCTTCAGCACTGAGCTGATAGAGTACAAACATGGCATGAGTGTATGCTAAGGCCTAGCAGGAAAAAGTACTTCACTCTAAGAGCATTATTGAAGAAGAACAGCAACAACACAGATAGCCACGATTTACTGCAGCGGTCCTCAGAAGCTGCAGCAACAAAAGGTGTTTTTCAGTTGTCACTGAGTATTTGAACAGGGCAACAATCTACAATGGCATACATTCTGCACAGCAGGCTCCTTTTTGCCCTTCTGAGGGATTTGCACGGGAACTGATTCCACTCTCTTTCACGACGTGTATGCAGCTTGCCAGCAGGTCAGAATAACATGACCTCAGAAACTGTTTCTCAGGAATTAGAGGGCTTTAATTAACTGTGAGCTCTGAAGGGAGTTGGAAAGAAAGCCACATGCAATTACAGTAAGAGGGCAACGTGGTCATTTTGCCCTTTAAATGCATTTCCAAGTAGGGAGAAAGCAGGAAGAAGGAGGAACAATTTCATTGGAAACAGACGGGGCCACAGGGCCCCATCCTGGTCAGATGTCAGAAGAAAGCTTGTCTGCTGGTGCCTATTGAAACTGACTCGCATTGAAATCAGAAACATGAGGGCTCATTGCATGCTTCTTCTGTGGACAGTGGCAGTCCCCAGATTGAGAAAGTTTTAAAACATATTGAGACATTTTTTTCCCCTCTTTTTGCGTTCTTCTGATTCAGCTGTCCTTTGCACCAATTTATTCCCCTGCTGCAAAGAAAAATCACATGCTTTCTCTGTAGATATCAGATCTCTGTGGATGTAGATCTCCGTAGAGCTGTGTGGCGTTGTAGAAGAGTGCTCTGGCCTGCAATGGGTGCAACACCATAAAATGCCCAGACCAAGGCTCCTGCTGGCTGCCAGGAGCAAATTCTGGCTATTGGTGACAAAGTATGACAGTATCCTTTGTGGCGTGTAATAGGAGGTGCATAACAGTTTCTTACTCTCTGTGGATGAAGGAAAGGAGAGGAGAGATGCATATTACATTTGTGAGTGGGGATTACATATCCTTCTCACAAAAAAAGAGCCAAGAATGAAATGACTTTATTGCACCAACCTGGCAGTCACTTTCTTGAGTCATGTAAAAACAAGTCAGCATAGTGCTGAAACAAAGAGGAGCCTTTTATGTCTGAAGAAGAGGAGAATTCACGCTGAATATGTTTGGATTTTCTTCTCTCAGAATTGTTGCCTGCATAAAAATGGTCTTTTCTAACATCATCTGGAGAGTCCTTTTAAAAGTAAAAATAAAATTTTAATGAAGCAGATGCTAATGAGAGCTCTGTCAAAAACTGTCAGTTATTACCACAATGTTTATTGATGTTTGCGGAGCAGCAGAGTATTAATTGACCTCCTAATAGAAGATCCCTGCAGCAGAATGAGAATTAAAACAAAGCTTTTGGACTCCAGCGTTACAATAGGGAAGACAGCTCTGAAGGTCATCAAGACAATCCTAAAAAACTTCCTCTACAGAGGAGTGAAAGTAATTGGATTAACAAAATACCTTCATATTCAATGCAGAAGTCAAAATGAGTTGTCCTCTAGCAGTAAAAAAAACGCTATGTATGAGGTCTAGATAAGGAATAGTGTGCTGCTTTTTTTGCTCTCTACATGCCTCTGGGTGCCCTCAACATAGTTGTAGTCCGTAAATTCTTCGTATGCCATAATGCCAACAAAAGGTTTTTGAGAGCTGTTTTCAGTCAATTTTGTGGTTAAAAAACAAACAAACAAACAAACAAAAAACGAATAAAACCAAGCTGAAGCTCAGAGAATCTGGTACTTCTTCTGCAAGTTTGGGGATGGTGGAATTGCTTCAGCACTGTCATCACAAGTCATAATGACTGCCACCCTGAAGACCTTCATTATTCCATGGAAGGAATAAATTGTCCAAAGATGAGTAAGATTTCTCATCTGAGAGAACAGGAGGAACTCCACTGGAAAAAAAAAAAAAAAAGCCTGAGAGAGAAAGGCTAATCTGATGAAGTTAGATGAAGTACTTTTGCTTAGAAGAGTACTGTGACAGAGTCCATAAAAATGTGTAACCAAGTTGCAGTTGACTTGCCTAATCTATAAATGTCAGGTTTAATTCATTTATTTCAAATTGTTAAGAGCTTGTGTACACTGTAATCTACATACAAATTCTAGGACAAATAGCAATCAATAACTCAGCCCTGCCTGACATTTGTAGAGGTGTGCAGTAGAGTTGCTTTTCTGTGGGCAAGACCCACAGACACTGCCTGGTTGTGCTGATGGCACAAGTTACACAGGTTGTTGTCAGTTTGACTGAAATCTGAAGGAAAACCACTCGAAGCAGAGATTCTCGAATCCCATTTAACTGTGATGAACAGTTCTGTAGTCTTATCTTCCACAAATATAGAAGGCAAATGTACATATTATGGGGAAAGCATGAAATAGGGTAAGAAGAGAGAAAGTCAAGAGCAGTGCATTCAGAGATATACCCATCCAGCTGAGCATATCACCTCTTTCACAATTCTGTGCACAAACAAGGAGATCGAATTTTGGTATATTCAGGCTTTTTATGCCATTTAATCACAGAACCCCAGAATGACTGAGAAAGGCAAAGACCTCTGGGTCTATCTGGCCCAAACCCTGCTCAAAAGCAGATACCCACAGCAGGGTATCCAGGACCATGTCCAGACAGCTTCTCATTATCTCTAAGAAGGAGACAACAATCTCTCTGGGCACCCTGTGCCAGTGGTCTGTTACCTGCACAGCACAGAAGTGCTTCTTGATGTTCAGAAGGAACACCTGGTGTTCCAGTTTATGCCCACTGCCTCTTGTCTTGGCACTGAGCACCACTGAAAAGAGCCTGACTCCATCCTCTTCACACCTTTCCTTCAGGAATTTATACACATTCATGAGATCTCCCTGATCTTCTCTTCTCCAGGCTGAAAAGTCTCAGCTTTCACAACCTCTCCATACAGGAGAGGTGCTCCAGTCCCTTTATCATCCTGGTGAAGATGGCCATCTACTTACCTGACTCACTGCATATCAAAATTTCCACACAACAGAGAGCTCAAAAAACACACCACATGCCTTGAAGGAGTGACAGAATGAAAACTCCCAGCAGTGTGAATTAGATTCCCATCATGGATGAGAAAGGTTTGAGCTTTCCATTAGGCAGCAGGAAACCTAGTGAAATGGATTCTAACAACTGGATTTCTGCCTGACAAACTGAGAGCAGTCCCAGCCTCATGGTCATGAAACAGCTTCTGAATAGAACATTAGAACAAACCAAGTCTCAAGAGTTATGAATGGACTGTACTGGTCTAGTTTGTAGTGTGTGAAATAGTACAGTTGAGATAACTCCCTCTCAAGCTTTCAGAAGTTTATGTGGGCCATTTGAGCTTCATGAGTAACAGACTTGGAGAAAAAACAGTGTTTTTCCATGTTTGTTTCACTTGTCTGTAGCTTTCTGCCTGAAAGACCTGATTTATCTCTCACTGAAGCTGATGGGAATGCTTTTTCCACACCAACTGGAAAATAATGTCTCATTCATTTCTGCAACTTATCCTTCAGTGGAAAAGAGTTAGAAGGGTGTTTGTCAGTGACTGGTTGAAGTGGCCATCATTTCAGCAGGACTAGCTGGCTACACTCTGGCAATGAGGTCAATTTGTGCAGAAGGGCCTGAATGCACTGTTGGTCTTTCTTATCGTACTGAGCAGTGCAGCCCTACACAAAGAGTACCATGGGATGACCCTAGAGCTGTGCTAACTCCTAGCCTGAGGACAGGGACTATTCTGAAGAAAACTAATTACCCTGGGCCATAACAGTCCCAGGGATTTCTGCAGTGGTTTAAAAGTACATCTGACCAAGTTGCAATGCTGCAGAATCCTTTGTGGTGTTGAATTTCATGGACGTAACCACAGTCTGGGTCTGCTTAAAGCAAGCCTCAAACCTAAGTACTGAATACAGGCCTAACTGATGACCTTTCAAAAGAGAAAAGGCAGGCACCTTCATTTTCTTGGTATTATTTAACCAGAAACTTTACACAGGATAGAAAACTGGTGTTTTTTTTTTGTTTGTTTGTTTGTTTTTGTTTTTTTTTTTTTTAATAATTAATAAGTAGAAATAGAAATACTATGGCTGAAAATTCAAATCTGTTAGTTCACACAGTACATTTCAGGAAATGATTTGGCCTTGATGCAGATGCTTACAGTTCTGCCATGGATGTAGGAGCCACAAAAGCAACTGAAACAAATACTGGATGGGAGAAAAAACAGTGCAGCTACAGATTGGAGTAAGCCTCACTTTGTTAGTAGTAATTTTATAAATGGCTTGGCAGTCCTTCTGTCAATAGTCTTTTAAATAGCAAAGCATAACTCATTCAGTCTTTTTGAGTAGGATAAGACTTTGACAAAGCCAATGTCTGCAGCCAGATGTGATCTATTCTGTGTCACCCCTAGCTTAGTGATATATCAAACCATTGTTGAAATAGCAGATTACTAGAGAAGTTAGAAGTACTACAAAAGACAGTAGGATAATGCCAGATTTGTGATCCCAAGCTATATGACAGAATGAGAACAATTTTGAAAGCTTCAGTATCAACCAGAATAGAAATGCAGCTTTTACTATTTTAGTAATAGCGTTATTAACAAACTATCTCTAAACCATATGAAACTACTCAGTGTACTATAATAACATCAATTAAAATACAGTAATGAACTTAACAATGTAGCCCATAATGGAAAAAAAAAAATCACATATTAATGTGGATCATCTTCCCATACTCAAGAGAAATATTCCAATGAAAGACACTATAATGAGCATCATACTAAACATCTTTAATGTAATACAAGATAGAAATAAGTCAGAGGGGAAAATACTATGGAAAAAATCAAGTGCTGTCCAGAATGTTCATCAGCTTCTTTACCTGATACTTTGAATACATAAATCTTCAAACACACAGTTAGTGAAAGCCAGCCATTGTCCCACGTCTTTTTGAGCTGCAAAGACCCCTTCAAATCCACTCTGGCCAAAGGCAGGGCATCTGGGAGGTTTCTTCCAGGATCACTGCCTCATATTGATTGGTACTGGTACAACACTGACAACAGGAGGTTTTCTACAAGCCGGTTGAGATAGGTTCTGAAGTTTTTTGTTGGCAGCCCTTAGTTTCTACTGAAAGATTACAGGTGTCTAAATCACTTCCAAAGACTTCTGAAAATTGTCTAGAGCTGGAAAACATACTTACGACTACATTTACGGTAAATTTAGTTACAAGAGTTAATTTCATAGTTTCTGAGAGCTGAATTTAATTTTACATTCAAAAATTCATCTCTATAACATAGTAAAAAAATATCAAAAGGTTACGTTCTTATCCTCAGTCTGCTTATTGTGTGCATGTAAATTATTTGTAACATCAGAAAGCGTGAGCAATAGCAGCTAGATAAATGTTTCATCCAGTAAGCAATATGCAAATTTACTAAAAAAGAAGTGCTTTCCTCTCAAAACGAGGGCCCTTTGAAGAGGCACTCAACTCATTCAAAAATAGCAGAATGAAATACACAGTGTGCAGAGCTAGAAAATATGTGACACAGAAAGTAAAGAAGAGAATGATTATTAGAGTACTTTCATTTAGTAGCTACGTTTCTTCTCTTAAAATATGCTACTGCACTGTAGTTACTATGCTGCTTTCTGTGCTTGTCTCTGTTTACCTTTCCAACAGTGTGTTTTAACCATTTATACCTTCATTTGTTGCTATTTTGTTATTTTTGCTTACTACTATAATGTCTGATTATTTTTTTTTTAAACGTAGATAGACTTTAATGTGTTTCAAAGAAAAAAGATCTAGTCAGAGATGTATTTAACAAAGTGAAAGGGATTCTCTAATAGGAAGATGTGACTAAGAAAAAACAGTATACAGTAATCAGAGAATAAAACTTGCATAAAAAAATACACTGACTGGGAAAATTCAGATTTGTTCTCGGCCTGTATGTGGTGGGAGGAGATACACTTTAGGAGCTACACTGAACGCTCCCAAGGAGAGAGATGGAAGATCTTGTCTGGTCTGGTCATGATTCAAGAGACAATGATGCTAGTGAGAGGTGGCAGGCATATGGAAAGCTGTCTGGGTATGGAGGCAGTGCTGGGAGGCCTAGCAGTCCAGAACAAAACAAGCACCCCTTCTCCCACCCCACTGCCCCACTTCAGTGCACTGGCTGCTCATGCTTAGTTGTGGGAGGTAAGGAATTTGGCAGCTGACCTATGCTATCCAACTCCTATCATCCTGTCATTTTCTTTAATGAGTACTGAGTGCATATGTCCTTGAAGTGATGATGGTGCAGAATATTTTCAGGTTCTTGAATGTCAAAATAAAATTTGAGAAACATTATCAGTATCAAAGGTCTTTGACGCTCTTTACAC
This sequence comes from Lagopus leucura, assembly GCF_019238085.1. NCBI lineage: Eukaryota > Metazoa > Chordata > Aves > Galliformes > Phasianidae > Lagopus > Lagopus leucura. The sequence continues at coordinate 64,290,070 of NW_024962262.1, forward strand.
TAGATAGAAATGTGCCACGAGCCTTATTGGATTTGCATCAGCATTTGTGAGTGATGAAGAGATCGGTGCCAGCACCTTTTGCTCAATTTGCTGCAGCCTTCCAGCTTGTTGGGACTGTTGGCTGATACCCCTACAGTGGCTAGTGGCTGGAAAGCCTCTGTAAACAACCTGCCAAGTTTAATTGGACTGCTTGGTAAATACACTGTTATTAAACAAGGATGTGCCTCTGTGTGGTGTTGAACTGCTCTCCTTGATCCGGCTGGGGACTTCAGCAGCTCGGAACTTCTCAGGATAAAACCCAAGGTGTTTGCTGTTCCTCTCACCAAATACTATTGCAATTTCATCACTGATGTTATTACCATCAGGACTAAGCTTTAAAACTTGTAGAAGGCCTTTGAGCCCTGTTTGATCAATGCATGGCATAACAGCAAGGCTCTCCAACACTATTAAGCACGTATTGGGAAGTTAGATTGCAGTTGCTGATCCAGGCTGTGACAATGCAGCCAAATGAGCCCTGCTGCTGAGTGTTTGTTTTCTCAAAGCCCTGGGGATGAGTGCCTATGGGCAAATCTTGAGTTCATTAAAATGAAATACGTTCCTGGTGTGCACGATTGCCAAGGAAGGTGATGTAAGTGTTCCCTGGGCAGAGAGAAGCAGTATGTACGTGTGCCTATGTGATAATGTGCCCACTGTGATTTTTGAGAAAATTTAATGAATTCCAAAGGCCTGACTCGTGATTTCTGAGCATTATCATGCAGTAATATGTGTTTGTTTGGTTGTAGGTACTGATGCCTGAAGCAGAAATTTTTAGGAGACATTTATTTAATGATAAAAAATGTGTTATCAAGTCAAAGTGCTGATATTAATTCCGTGAGCCAGCCTTCTTGCTTGCTTTGACTGTCCTACCTCACACAGAGATGTGATGTTGACCATAACAAAGGAGTGTCAGCATACCCTCCTGGTAGTGATAAATGCTATTCATTCCAAACAGGCAGTTACTTGGAGAGGGTAAGGAATAATTTCAGACTTACACAGAGAGAGGAAATCCTCTGTCCCAGAATCAGCCCTGCAGCCAGCACCAGCTCCACAACCGTCAGGGACTTCCCAGCTAGAAGTTCTCATTTCACAGGCTTCTCGTTCAGATAAGATGAGCAAGATGAAAACTATCCGATTTCTAGTGGTAACATTGCATTTTGTCTTGCTTTTTCTTCAAAGATTTGTTCGAAAAGCCATGTCAAAAAATTGCAGTCTGCTTTGTACACTTCAAGTACTTCTGTTCATTCAGCTTCCTGCCAGAGAGTGCTGCCTGCCTCATTTCCAGCATTCTCCCCGCAAAGAAAAGCATAGCACTAGAAACTAAGCAAACAAATAAGCCCACCTGCTTTTACTGTTCAAACATGTCTAGAAATAATTACATTATTGCATTAATCAACTTGGTACTTGAGGAGGAAAAAGGTTTTCGTTTTACATAGTGCAAGTCACTTTACAGCTCGTTTGGTTTCTGAACAGGTAGTAAAAAGAAGCACTACACTTTTGAAAAAAAATGTGTTTTTGCTAGTAAAAAGTAGCTGCTTCGGCTAGAACAGCTCAGATTTAGCACCATCAGTTTGTAGTGCTGCGCATAAACTTTCAGACCCTCACTTCTGGACCAGAAGAATCCAGCTGGCAGCAGCCATAGAGGTAAAGGAGACACTTGACAACTTTATGCCTTCTTCAATCACGCTCTGAATTCCAGAGTCACTTGCTCGTATCTCACAAAGCTTCAAACATCTTTACTTCAGATACTGACAACAGGACATGAATCCGAACTGCTGAAGTGATTGCTGCTCTCTGGCCAAGAATGCAGTTGTTTCATGACTGTGTCGTGTTCGCAGTGCACTGAGCCCAGAAATAAATCTCTCATCACTTTTCATCTCCTGAGCTAGAGTGCGGGAAAAGCAGAATTGCAGGCTAAGATAAGATAACGTGGTCAAATCACCGTATAGAGACCAGGAAGCAATGGAGATGGCAGCATGGTCCTGTCTGGCTCTACAGCTCAAGCAAGGCCAGCTTGCAGGCTTTTTTGCACCTTGATGCAAATAAAGGCTGGCACCCAGGAGACTTTAGGAAACTGCCTATGGCAAGCTCCCAAGCCATAGGTAGGACTGTAGCTAATTCCAGGGAAAGGCTGGCCTTACACTTATGATGCAGCAATAATGCCTGAGGGAATGGCCTTGCCATCAGTGAAAGTATACTTAATAAACCATGTTTGAACAAACACCAGATATTGTGATTTTATTTCAGTTTTTGATTTGTTTTAATATAAATAATAATTATCACTTGTGGAAACACGAATATGTTCTTTGTTGTATAAAACAGAAAAGGACACGCTGTATCCTGCAAAGTCCAAGAGGACCTGAAACTGCTGAACCCTTGACAACATTGGACCAGAAGATTCCTTATGCATGCAGCTGTCTCCAGGTGTTTCAGTAGAGTCTCTTACTCTTCACAGAAGTCTCCCTTTCCTGGAGGGCAGAGCTGATGCCATCTTCTCACCTGCTTTGCTCAGCCACCCAACACAGAAGTTAGACCAGAGCCCGGCACATCTTGACCCTAATGAACTCTATTGCCCACATTGCTGGAAAGATGAAAACAGTGCAGAACCAACGGTGCCCAAAAATGAACTGTATTTTAAATGACTATTAACAGTACTAATTAGTTATTTCTGATTTGCTGGATTTAATCCAATAAATTTTGGCAAGTCATTGAATATATTCTTTCCAGAATCAAATAAGCATCCATCATTCAAACTAGGTGCAATTGACAGCTCATTATATCTAAGTGACTACTATTGATTAGCAAAACCCAGGCCAAGAGTTTGCAAATCTCTAAAATTCATCACCTGGCTTTCAGAGGCCCTGTTATTCAGCTCTGTTAGCCTCAGGGGAGTCTGGCAGCAGCTTTGCACTTCCCAAACTCAGGTCATTTCCTTGACTGGATAAGTATAGATTTATAAACCTACATTTCCACTTAAAATTGCAATATGCTTGCTAAATCCATGCCAATTCAAGAAAATAAAAGATCGAAACCATAAGGTAAGCTAATGGACTTTAGAGAACTGCATTAGGCACATTTTTCATGTTGCTTTTTTAATCCCAGTCTCCCTGAGGTCCCCTTCATAGGGTGGATCTGTCAAACCTGGGCAGAAGGACAAATCTGCATGGAGGGAGGTGGAGGCCAGTGAGGAGGGGGCTGCACCCACATTAGGACAACTGACCCCAGGGCACTCCCTGCTCTCCTTTCTCCCTCTCTCTCCTTGGATAAACCCTAAACCAGCTTCCCCACACCTGAACAGGAGAGACAAGACAGCATTAACGGGAAGAAACTGCATTGTTTCACCTGATCTGTGCTGTCACTGTGAGGTCAGGCAACGTGCTGGATGCCAGCGTTCACTCACACAGCAGGGGAACAAGTTGTAGAGGAGGGCTGTAGGTGCAGCTGAGGCAAAAGAATCATAAAACAGCCCAGGTCAGAAGGGGTTTCAGAATATCACCAGCTCCAGCTTTTTGTGGGAAAAGGGTGATAGATGAGATGATCAAGCAACTTGTTCAGTCACATCTTGAAAACTTCCAGTGACAGGGATTCTGCCACGTCCTTGGGGAAGTTGTTCCAGGGATCAACTCTTCTCTCAGTAAAAAAAAAAAAAAATATCTTTTATAGAGGAAGAATCACTGTCTTGGTACAATTTGTACCCATTGCCACTTGTTCTTCCATGTGGCTCCTTGTGAAGAGAGAGCCTCTGTCCTCATTATAGCCACACTGGAATATTGTGATAAAGTCTCCCCTAAGCCTTCTCTGGAGTGAAAAGCCCTAACTGATTCAGTCCTTCTTCACAGGCTGGTGTCTCCAGCTCTCTGACCCTTTGCAGCTTTCCTTTTGGCCTTCTCCAGTCAGAACTGAACTGTACACAGTGCCCTGGAGCAGCCTGATGAGTGGGATGATAACATTTCTCTCTCCATGCAGAAAGTGGTCCCTAGTCTCAAACCCCACCACTCAGCCCTCACATTAGGCTCAGTGGGAGCATAAGGTGGGAGGGCAGCCAGCAGATGTCTCAGGATGAAGCGTGTGACCACTGCTTACCTGGAAAAGTGATGATCCAATTCCTTTCATAAATTACCTCAAACTGCACCTGACCCCAAATGGAAACAGTCAAACTATACATTTTCTTCACTGAGGAACAGAAAAGGAGGCTATATCACAAAAACTAATATTTTTATACTAAGAAAATCTGACAAAGAACATGAATGATTATTCTGGCAGAATAAGAAAAACTGTGCTAACTCCAACGGCATTAGCGCTCATTTAGCTCATCCTATTATGAAGATGATACTGTAACAGTGCTGCCATCTGCAGTTTCACCTTCTGCTTCTGAATTTCTCTGCTTTCAAAAATTGTTGCAAGAACTGCTATTGTTCAAAATCAACTTGGTGTTACAGAGCTTTTCCCCTTTTCTGTGACCTTGGTGGTAATTAAGTGTCTCATTCTCACAGGGAAAAAACATGAAGCGTGAATAGCACCTGCTGGCCTGTCTGCTGATTTGTGAGTCAAGCCTCCAGTTGTCCACAGACAACATTTTTACGGCTCTGGTTAAGAAGCTCTGCTGATTTAAGGGTCTCACAAGAAATGTGTGCATAATAAATTATCTAAAGATTATAATTCAGATTGATCCTCCATGATTCACATCACCTTCCTCTATTAAATAGCAGTTTTAGAAGTCTAACCAGGGCAACACAGGCTGACAAGTTGTGATATTATGCTGTATGTGGTAACTGAACAGGGTAGCAAATTTGAGTAAACAGTATTTGGTCCCAATTTGAGATATCAGCAAAAAGCAGAGGCTTGAGGAGATACAAGGGACAAATGGGCACCGTTTCAGGATAAATGTTTCCCAACATCTCACACGTTAATTCTTGAGGGTCTGAATCTGTGTTAATTTCTTTCCTTAATTGAGTAAAATTTTCCAGCAAACTGTCTGCAGTAAAAGAACCAGCCCCCAGTATAATAAACTGGTCCTGCCTGCTTAGGAAAAACTGAGGGCTACTTGGTGTCCTCAAAATATATATGGGGTGGATTACATGATACAAGCACGTGTAAAAAGGTGTGGTGAAGTGAATACTGTTTTCTTGTTTGGGGTTAATCTTCTGTTAGCAAAGGTTTATTGCATCTCCAGTTGACAGGACTGGAGACCTGGAAATACCTGCTGTGCCCTATGCCCTCCAAATGTCTGTCTAGCAAAATCAAGGCTGTAGATAGCACCTGTCTGTCTTGGTCTGACAGTAAGAAAAAACACAGGCAGCTTGAGTACTAGGAACTGGGAAATGCTAGGAAAAACAAATGCGCACACACACACACACAAAAAGCAAATTACAGCACAGATTCTCACATTGGCTAAGTGTCACATTGCATTTTTTTCCAAGCAGATGCATGACAGCATTCTCAGCCTCTGAGCATGACGTATACCAGGAGACAATTTAAAAATGTAATTACCCACTTTTAGTCTTTACCTCAGCATATCCCAGTAAAATGGCTCTACTTGTTTCTGTTCACACTTCATAAGCTGGTGGGACTTGGGCAGGGCTTCCAGGGATTCCTTTTCCTACCTGGGTTGTGCCTCCATGCATGCTTCTGTGTACCTCTTGCAGAGCCCATGAGAAGCTGCCTCAGGTTATGGAGGCTGTGCAAGACCTGTCTAGGGACCCCAGGACCCAGATGAGCTGGTTCTGGAAGAAATGACTCCCATTTACAAGAAAGGTCGTAAGGAGGATCCGGGGAACTACAGGCCTGTCAGCCTGACCTCGGTGCCAGGGAAGGTTATGGAGCAGATCGTCTTGAGGGAGATCATGCGGCATGTGCAGGGTGACCGGGGGATCAGGCCTAGCCAGCATGGGTTCATGAAGGGCAGGTCCTGTTTGACCAACCTGATCTCCTTCTATGATCTAGTGACCCATCTGGTGGATGAAGGAAAGGCTGTTGATGTGGTCTACCTAGACTTCAGCAAAGCCTTTGACACTGTCTCCCACAGCATTCTCCTGCAGAAGCTGGCAGCCAGAGGCTTGGATGGGTACACTCTTGGCTGGGTAAGGAGCTGGCTGGAGGGCCGGGCACAGAGAGTGGTGGTGAATGGAGTCAAATCCAGCTGACGACCAGTTGTGAGTGGTGTTCCCCAGGGGTCGGTGCTGGGGCCTGTCCTCTTCAATATCTTTATTGATGACCTCGATGAGGGCATCGAGTGCACCCTCAGTAAATTCGCAGATGACACCAAATTGGCTGGAAGTGTGGATCTGCCTGGGGGTAGCAAGGCCCTACAGAGGGATCTGGACAGGCTGGAGAGCTGGGCTGGAGCCAATGGGATTCAACAAGGCCAAATGCCGGGTCCTGCACTTCGGCCACAACAACCCCAGGTGACGCTACAGGCTTGGGGCGGTGTGGCTGGAGGACTGCGTAGAGGAAATGGACCTGGGGGTATTGATTGATGCTCGGCTGAACATGAGCCGACAGTGTGCCCAGGTGGCCAAGAAGGCCAATGGCATCCTGGCTTGCATCAGAAACAGTGTTGCAAGCAGGAGCAGAGAGGTGATTGTTCCCCTATATTCAGCACTCTGAGGCCGCACCTCGAGTACTGTGTCCAGTTTTGGGCCCCTCACTGCAAGAAAGATACTGAGGCCCTGGAACGTGTTCAAAGGAGGGCAACAAAGCTGGTGAGGGGTCTGGAACACAGGCCATATGAGGAGAGGCTGAAGGAGCTGGGAATGTTCAGCCTGGAGAAGAGGAGGCTCAGGGGAGACCTCATTGCTCTCTATAACTTCCTGAAGGGAGGTTGTAGTGAGCTGGGGGTCGGCCTCTTCTCTCGTGTCATTAGTGATAGGACCAGGGGGAATGGTTTCAAGCTACGGCAGGGGAGATTCAGGCTGGACATGAGGAAGTATTACTTTTCAGAAAGGGTGGTCAGGCACTGGAATGGACTGCCCAGGGAGGTGGTGGAATCACCGAGCCTGGGGGTGTTCAAGGAAAGACTGGATGTTGCGTTGAGGGACATGGTTTAGTAGGAGCTATTGGGAATAGGTGAACGGTTGGACTGGGTGATCTTTTAGGTCTTTTCCAACCTTGGTGATTCTATGATTCTCTGATTCTATATTACACCTTCCTTCCAGGGAGAGTGAGCACACTCCAATACTCCCAAGCTGGAAGAGCCAACCCTGTGCGCAGATGCAGCACTGACATGCTGAGGGCAGAGCCAGGAATGAGGAGATCAGATCCCTGGGAGTGGGAGTGTTCCCAGGGAGTGCAGAGCATAGAAAGGGCGAACGTGGCAGTGGCTGTGGTCTTTCTCACCCTGAAAGCATTTGGTTTGCTTAACCGAACTTGACTGCCTTGTCAGTGGAACCTGTTCTCTACTTGGGCAAAAACCTGCTACCTAGGAGACTGTGGCTGCCCTGACTGAATGTGCAGCTGTCCATGTCTCTGTCTGCAGGGAGTGCCTGGACCTGGCCCAAGTACCAGCAGGTAGTGGGGATGACACATCCGCAGTGTGCGCAGGTGGGTGATCTGCTCCACTACCTCTGGTAGAGATAGAAATATTAAGAAGCATCTGAGAGTGTGAAAGAGAGATCGACCGGTAGAGGCGCTCCCTGGCACCCCTGTAAGGCACTGGGGGGACACTCCACAAGTAGTGGTGGATCCCCACCTCTTCCTCAGCCAGACAGAGGGAGGGGTCTGGAGGGTAAGGAGAAATGGAGGCAGGTTCCTGCATGGGGTGGCAGCTGATCCTCATCCCAGCCTACCCCACCTCCACAGGTGTCCTTGCATAACTGGTGTGAAGCCCTGGGACACGAAGCACAGGTAAGGGAAGATGAAGAAAGCCCATACAGAGGGCTGTTTAGGGTGAGGCAGTCATCCCCATGCCTCAAGACAGCCTCTACCAAGCACAACAGAAGGGTGATCTTCATAAGAGACTCCCTTCTGACGGGAGGTGAGGCTCTGATATGCCCACCAGGTCCTCCTCACAAGAACATCCACTACCTCCCTTGGCCTGGGCCAGGGGCATTAGGAGGAAACTCCCTAGTCTGGTGCGGCCCTCTGATTATTACCACTCCTGATATTTCGGATAGGCTGTGTTGATCAAGAGGGACTTCAGGGTGCTGGGACAGTTAGTTGATGGAGCAGGAGTTCAGGGGGTATTTTCCTCCATCCCTTTGTTAGCAGGGAAAGATGCTGAGAGAAGGAGGAAGACTGTTCTCATCAACATGAGGCTAAGAGGCTGGTGCCATTGGGGGGATTTTTTTTCTTTTTTTTGATCCTTTGGTGGTTTATTTGGCACCAGGCCTGCTAGCAATGGATGGGGACCACCTGAGTCAAAGGGGGAAAAGGATCATGGCCCAGAAGCTCTCTGGACTTATTTACAGGGCTTTAGACTAGGTTTGAAGAGTGAAGGGTGTGATAGTGAGCCTGCCCAGAACAAGGTGCAGGATACTTTAGCTAAGCTAGAGGGACAAGGTGATGGTGGAAGCCCTTGACCTGGTGATGATGAAGGCAACAGGGAGACTTCAGAGGATTTAAGGAATTGTGGGATGATTCCCACAACTGGAATGCAGCTATTGATGGCTAGGATTGGACTCACTATGGAATGTAAAATAGAACATCTTTGGATTGCACACGACATGAAGGAGGAACAGGAGGTTGGAGGTGAGAAGGATCAAAATAGTTTGGGGTGGGACATGTAAAAAAAACAGGGAAAAAATGATAAAAGGGGGAAGTTGTACCTATATAAGTTTCTGGCCACTGTGCTTGTCTGCCCATGCCCATGTCTGCCCATATTTAATCAGTGCAGGCTGTTCTGTGTTCTCATCACACTCGATTTCTAACCATTTTCCTGGAGGTCACCAGAGAAATCCATGCGTGTGCACATGTGTGAGTGCATGTGCCCAAGTGGCACAAGGCTCAGTCTTGCTCCCAGCTGCATAGGGACAAGCAGCCCCTTAATGCCAGCATCTATGCGAGTCTGTCCACATGAGCTGGGCTATTGCTGGAAGCGCTCCAAACTCTACAGACACCATCTGAAATGGAGGAAGGCTTAGATACATGCTGTCAGACTTCAAAGAAATCCTGCTTCAACTCACTTGGAAAACATAGTTCTACACAGTAAAGCTGTAATCCCCGCTGAAACCTCTTCACAAGAGGAAAAAAAAAGGAAAGCCATAACATAACTCAGCATGCTGTTGCTCAGTACTGCATATTGGTTTTCTTTGCAGAAAAAAAACAAGTTTGTGATCAGTAGCTTTGAATTCTATTTTTGCCTAGGTCCTAAGGCCCCTTTCCTTGACAGATCACTAAGATCACATTTTTGGGCTGAAACCATGAGAAAAAGTCACTAATAACTTGCAACACTCAATCTCTGTGCCCTTGGATTACAATTTTTATACAGCATGCCTTGGTGTTCAGATTACTAACTCAAGTGTAATCAGCTGTTTCACATACACAGCAAAAGAGGGAGGTATTTCCCCTCAAGGGAGTTCAAAGAAAATAGACATTGCTCTGCAGCCTCAGGGATTTGTCGTGCAAAAAGGCCACTGGAGTTTGCACTTTTAGTAAAGTGAGGAGAAAATAAATAAATGCATTTACTGCAGTGCATGTTAGAATAGGTGGCTTAGATACCTCCCAGGCTTCCTAATCAACAGGATTATCTTTTTTAGGGAGTGTGTG